>NC_134577.1:58922138-59262138 GCF_050947875.1 Dermacentor variabilis | reverse complement strand
GGTGGCGCCTCTTCCACTTCAGCAAGATAGGCTTTCTTCTTCGACTAGGAATGATATTGTGTTAGATTATTTATTTATTTGTTTGTTTATTTTTTATTTTTTTATTTATTTATTTATTTATTTATTTATTTATTTATTTATTTATTTATTTATTCATTCATTCATTTAATTAAAGATACCTTACAGGCCGCTACAGGCTTTGTGGAAGGGAGGAGAGTGCAATGAAAGATTACAATGTGCAGTAATTGGAATACATATGTGAACGCATACACAAAAAATGCAGGGTAAGAAATGCGCAAATGTACAGTAAAATAGCATTACAATATGTACAAAGAACAAACCGAACGCTCTGCAACGCGACACCTCATTCAACGATAAAGTTTCGCACGGTAAAATGTAATCCACAAAATTGGAGAGCGAGCGAGGTATAATTAGGCCATAGCAAAACACTGTTTAGTAACGGCAAAGGCAATGACAAAAATAATGCGTCAGTTTAAGTAGTGTTTGAAAACATGCGTTGTTAGAAGAAGCCGGAAATCTTCTTGGTCAACCTCATAAGCTATGGCGCAAGGAAGCTCGTTCCAAAGGTGAACGGTTCTTGTAAGAGCAGAGTAGATAAATGAATGAGTCTTTCCGTAGATGAACTGAACCGTAGATGAATTTAACCCAATAGCTGCCTACATATGTTTGGCGAAAACTTTTTTTGCGCTGAATTGGCACAAATACAAGACAATACTTTGTAATCCGTGGCTTCGAATATACGTGCCGTCGCAATTCTTTCGGTGCGAAATCGTAAGAAAACGAAGTGTCGTCTTGATTTCCTGTAACAGTAATAAACTTTTTTTGCGAAGAAGAAATTGAAACATAGTGGTGAAGGGAGGCGTGCTTCTTTTTAGTTTCCCTTAGAAGCAGGAAGCTTCCACCTGTGCACGCAACAAAGCTTGCTAAAAAAAATAATGAAATACCACATCTGTGCTGATACTGCGTGCTTATGATGATGCTGGAGAGGGAACGAATGTGACACACCTAAACTCTGAACAGACACAGCAGATGAAGAGGATATGCTATGGGAAGAGGCTCTTCTTTCTTTTTTTTCGTTCTTGTTTTATTGTATCTCTCAAGGGGGGAGGGAAATGGAGGAAGGAGGCCAAAGAAAGAGGATTAACACGGTGTGAAATTTCCTTACAGCTCGAGATATCACAGCGAGTCTTAAGCCTGTAGATGGCGGCAATTCAGAATTTCTACGATAGAAAGAAAAAAAAATAGTAGCTCACTACATTTATGCCAAGCAAAAGCCAGCGGAGTCCTTACTAAGCAGATTGTACGGTGTGGTCCACTCACTCCTAAAGAGAACATTTGTAGAACGCGCTTATTTATTTTTTTATTTATTTTTTAACACGACGAATGCACAATCGCTCAGCTTTGCAGCAAGTGGCACGCGGCTTATGGCGCTGGCATATTTCAGGAGTCCGAGCCTGCGGACTTATCGACATTAGCTGCCAGCGGGACTTTCAGCTGTAGCATCTTAAAGGGCTAACAGGGCACACGGACGGCGACAGAGAGGAGAACAACAGGACACAGCGCTCATCTCTCTCTGTCGCCGTCCGCGTACGCTGTTAACCCTCTAAGACGCTTTACCAACTAGCCCACCAAGCCATCCTTGTGAATTTCAGCTGTGGCGCCAGCTCTAGTTGCAGTAAGGGAGCGGTCTAACTAAATGGAGCCGTCCATTTAACACCAGACAGCACTGTACATGCGAGCAGATGAAAAAAGAAAAAAACGTGATGAACTACTCTAGTAACTGAATCTGCTATCAAAGCTTACTACTCTACTATCAGTTGTCCGTGTGTTTGTGCCACGATCGCGGGCGAAATTCGCTCCCCCTTTTTTTGCCCTTCTGTACCGCACGTTAATTTCCTTGGGTTTCACCCCCCGCGTTGGAGCGCAGGAGAGCGAGTCCAGCATCGACCTGCAGGCCGAAACGTACGTCTCGAAGATCATGCCGGACCCGGCGGCGATCGTGTATGCGGAGCAGCGGGTCAGCGGCCTCGCCTCCAACGTGCAGGGAGCCTCCTGCAGCAGCCACCCGTACGGCGACTACTGCGAGGAGCCGCCCGCCACGCCGCCGCCGCAACGACGCCGCGGTGAGTCCGATATCGCGCATAGGCGGGCGTCGACGCCGCCGCAGCGACGAACTGCCACGTGTACCGAACGGTGCTCAGCAGAGGAACTCGTTCTCGGGAGTGCAGTCGGTTCGCACCTGGAGCCACAACCGCAGCGTGCGCGGGACGGACGCAAGAAAGGCGACGACGAGGCGCTTGACCCTTTGCAAGCGCACCCCACTCATATCGCGGCCTCACTGACCGAAACGAACCCCTTACTGTGAAGTGTACGGTTTCGTTCGGCAGCCTTTCGCGGGTCCGTCCCGTAAACGCCACGATCGTCGCTCCAAGTACGCGTGTACTGGGAACGCGATTGCGGGGGAAGGCAGACGGCGTCTTGAAACGAGCTGCACCCTGCGTTTTCTCGCCGCGGCGTGAACCCTCTCGAGCGTGCGCGTGTGTTGCAGGTGGGCGCGCCGCTCCTCGACCGGCGCCACCGCGGCGGCGGCGGCGCGTGGCCATCGACGGCGACGAGCGCGTCGTGTGCAAACCCCAGACGGGCCGCTGGTCCTCGCTGCTGCCCGTGGGCACGCTGGCGCGCCGGCCCTCGGCCAAGCTGGTGCAGCTCGTCGCGCAGGCCATACACGAGAGCCCGCAGCGGGTGCTGCGGGTCACGCACGTCTACGCGGCACTGCAGTGAGTCACTCCTCCCTCCACCCCCCTTCACCAATTGGACGCTGCCCTTTCTCGAATCCGTCACCCTGTGCGCGGTTGCAGAAGCGCCGATCGTGGAACGGCGCCAGAGGTGACGCGCGGGGACGCTGTTCACGCTTAACTTGTGTGTGTGCTCACGCTCGATGTGAACTAACAAACAATCCCAGTCAGTCACTGTTGCAGGAGGAGCCCTAAAACTGCCAATCTTTCATCTCTCTCTCTCTCTCTCTCTCTCTCTCTCTCTCTCTCTCTCTCTCTCTCTCTGCGTCATCTCCTTTGCAAACGGACGAGGAAAAGAAATCGAGAAGTACAGAACTTCTTCTGATCGCGCGTTTAAAAGTAAACTTGCCGAGAAAAGAGAGGTGCGTTTTGACCTACATAGTACGTCATGGGAGATATGCTTGAGGCAAACAGCGCGAAGAAATAAGACGACCGAAAAAAAAACGGAACCAGCGCTGTGCGTCCTCCGTAGCGGTGTGTATGATTTCTCTGACGCCTTATTATCCTGTTTGCGCTGCTTGTTTATATAACAGATAACTAACTGGCCCAGCCAACAGTATTTTCGTTTTTTTTTCTGTGTGTGTGTGTGTGTGTGTGTGTGTGTGTGTGTGTGTGTGTGTGTGTGTGTGTGTGTGTGTGTGTGTGTGTGTGTGTGTGTGTGTGTGATGGAATATAAGAAACATTATCCTGTCGAGCTTTGTGCGTACAGTATACTGTGTCGAATATACTGACATAGGAGCAGTGCTCCTCTGTTATTCGCATAGCGTGCGGAAGACTATCATCAGCAGGGACATTAGGCCCGAGCACATTTGCGATGCAACGACTGGCTGACCGTGTACTGATAACAGATTCTGGAACTAAAGATCACCATGTTTCCCCATGATTATATGACTAGCTTACCATGGTAACCTCCTTAAATTGTAAGCCAATCCTTCTCGAAATCGCCCATTGCATTCGAAATTAGTGCTTAGATATTTGTTGATTTTTCCGTATAAACCATGCGTTTTATGCACTACCATCACTGTTGCTATAATTGGTCTCTTATTGTTCACACAATTTCCAATTTTCGTGTCCTTTTTGCGTGTGTGTGTGTTAACTGTCACCTCCCATGTAACCGCCGACTTCTTGGCCAATCCGCGCAGTTGGTAAGCATCATGATTGCAAGCCGAGCCTACCCTGGATTCTCTTTTTATTCCCCCATCTTACGCGCCTCACTCGCAGGAACAGATACCCTTACTTCCGCCTCCTGGACAAGAAGGGCATCAGCAGCTGGAAGGTAAGCGACTCGGAGACTACAATTTTCAGTTAAGCGACACGTCGCAGCTTAATACCACCGCAGCGGCTTTATGCTCCTTCATCAAGCCTAATGCCTACACTTGGCATAATGCATAATTACTAAAGCCTAAAAGCATCGGTGTCATGACAGATTGAGTGCCGTCGCCTTCCAGGCATTCCTTGCCTAGATTGCAATCACAGCATGGGTCTCGAGTTGCGGAACTGTGTGGTAATTCCGATGACGCATATTTCTTTTTCTTGTTTGTTTCTTGTTTTTTTACCAATTGTGTTATTTTGCTTGACAAAGTAACCGACAATCGGCCTCATTGCAGCCGCTATCGTTGGCAGCCACTTACCCCGTGCGCGTACGCAGTATGTGGGCGCACACTAAATGGAGTTTTCAAACGTGTGTCTCATCTTTAACCGGACTCTTGAAATGCGGGGATCTTGTAGGTGCGTCTGGGAATAGACTCATCTGGGCCACCACTCGGATACTCTCATGCCCCTACTGTCCTTTCGTATTTTTTTTACTGCAAGTCATTCGTAACTGCCCTAAGTGCATGTATTTTGGTTTCTTCATCCCACTGTGTGGAACAGCTGGCCGGAGTCATTTAACGCCGGGCAAATCGTCCACCGTCCTCTTTATCGATAGCTTGCCTTTCTCTAAAGAAAAGAAAAGCGAGGGAGTCAAAGACAGAGATAAAGCAAAAGAGACTAAAATGATACGCGCGTGTGATCTCGAGAGCAGGGTTTCACTGTGATAGCAATGCCATATATACGCATTAGTGACCTTTGAGAAATCAACAGCTGCGAGTCAAGAGACTCGATTGATGTCTGCGGCGGTTTAAAAAAAAAAAGAATCTACCATTTTAATTTTTGCGGGTAATGTGCAGCATCTTCCCTTGAAAGTATGGGTTATATTAAACTGTGAATGGCAATGTCTTGTCTTCTATTTCGTTTAAACGAAAGTGCGCTGTTGTCCCTACCCCCGGTTGTGTAGTGCCGGTAGCGCATCGGGGGGAATTACCCAGCACCTACAGCGATGCATGCTGCAGGCCGCTGGATGCGTTCTCTGCGTTGGTCAGTCACTACTATTCGCTGTCACCTATGGTTCGCTATAGCCGGGGAGCGTCCCAACCAACTTCCCTCACCTTCCCAAAGGATCCCAGCAGGTTTAGGCCCTACGAACTGACGTTCTTCGACGCGTCGTCCAGTGGTTCAGGCCGTCTCGACGCGCATACATTTACCGCGGTAGAAGGCACGCGGTACGAATCCGCTTGATATTCGGCTTACCGCATGTGGTACGAACAACCGAATCTCGACAAGTTTCCAACGGTGGCTATATTAGACAGGGCAGCTATATTAGAGGGGGTAGCTATGCTTTGGAGGCGCGTAGCACGTCGTATTGTGTGTCGACTTCACTAGACGTCCTAGGCTAACGGCTCGAACGCCAAGTGCAGGCGGGACGAGGGCGCCTGTTCGTCGCCTGGTCATGCATCACGTGTAGGCCCTTCACCGTCCCGTTCGACAAGTACGTCCCATTCCGGACGTACAGTATCGAGCCCTGCCCGTCTGTGATGTCCCCGCGGTTTTCGCCGATTACCGTGTGATCGACGCCAGCCCCTGTGTCCCGATCAGCCTCTCTTGTTTCGTTGTGGGAGCTCCTCGGTTGTGTGGACCACAAACGACGCGTTTCGTTCGCCGCAAAGCTGAGTGCGCTACTATGCCGCCAACATATCTGCTTGTCGAATAAAAAAAATAATTGAGTAGGACGTATTTCAAAAGCAGGAGCGCGCGTAATCTTTTTGCTCGCGTTCGTACCTTCCACCACACATTAGTATCGCACGAACTATTGACGTGCTGCGCAATATGCGGAAGAAAATAAGATATATATAGATCACGTCCCGGCGTACTTGCGTACTTCAAGAGCGCAACGCCGAGTGTTTACTGTATTCCACGAGGTTAGGCAGCGACAACGACGGAGTAGAACCTCAGGAACCCATAAGCGTGAGCACGCTCCAGCCGCGGACGACGTCGCGGTCCTCGCGGTGTGCGGCGCGCAGGGAGCCGGCGCCGAGCGATGCGGGGGCTGCGTAGCCGTGCGTCTGACCTCTCCTCCTCCTACAGCGCGAGCAAATGGCCGTAGCGAGGCGAATGGACGGGGCGACCTTTGGCGTCCCTCGCTCTCACTAAAGCTCTCACCGGCACCTCGATACACCCTCGCAGAGCTCGGTGCGTCACGCTCTCTTCCAAAAGTGGTTCGTGAAGCTGCGCCCCACGTCCGTGATGTACGAGTCGGTTCGTCCCAGGAGCTTCTTCTGGGGCCTCAACTACAGCAACAGGTGGGTGAGCCTGCGTGTGGGTATGTATTATATGTGTGTATGTGTGCATCCAGTCCCCGTCTGTACCCTGTCTCGGCAGTTCCGTTGAGTACAGCGAGAACCGCGTGCGGTTGACGCGGCAATGTTCCAGCTAACCGGGAACAACCGCCAGTCGGAGGAGGACTTTTCCACTGACCATAACTAGTTCTTTTGTTATCCTTCGGTTCACCCGACGTCATATGCAGAAGGATTAGTGACGGATAGTGAAAAAACTCTTATTGCTTTTCTTTTCTCGCTCTGACATGATGCGTAACTCTCGCTCCTGTATATGCATCCGCCGAGACAGATATGCGGGCACTTTGGCACGTAAGAGCCCAGAATTCATTAATTCATATACGGGTAGATGAACATGGATGGGGAAGGTGTAGTCAATATTAAAGTTAAATTCACTGAACAACAGCCAGAAAGCGCCTACGCATCAAGATGTCATAGAATATCCTCTTTGGAGCCCCGAGTTTAAGCGTGGCATAACGCTTAGAGCGGGCTCACTCGCATCTCACGTGATTGCACCCGCTTCCTGCATGGCACAGCCGAATTCCTGTGAGTGAAATATGCAGCCAGTTCTGTAGGTAATGCCGGGTTGGGATAGACGCCAGGCGTGTGGCAATGCGTGCTGCGAGACATTGTGTGCTACGAGGTTTACTTGAGATGGGAGCACCTGAAAACGCAGGTGAATACGAGGGATGCCTTAGCCCGCGGTGCCAGCGCTTGGACAGGAGGACGCCCGTTCGTTCGGACCTCGGCGAACTGGAGACCTCTTGTCGACACATTGACAGCAGGCCGAGGCTGCGTCCTCGAAGCGTTACGATAAGCCGCGGGTGATCGAACGTTTTCGCTGCGGACCGTTGTCCTGCTTTTGAAAGGACAAAACCAAGTCTTGGTTGAACAGAATAGCCCAACACGTATCGAAGCCAAGAGTACTGTTTGCGTAGTAAAAATATTTAGCTGAGCCCGTTGTGCATGACAGCGCTTCGCTGTTTTTTGGGTTCCTTTTTATGTACTCCCTTTGGTGCTTGCCTTCCTTTGGTAGACCTACCCTGTGGACCTCTTCTTTACCTGCCTGTCGCTCACTCGTCTTCCCACTACTCGGAGATAAAAAGGACATAGACGTCCTTCCAAACATTTACAAACAGTCTCGATGCACGCTTAAAACGAAATACCAACAGATGACGTGGTAATGCAGAATTCTTTTTCGAAAGAGAAACGATGGCTAGGAACCGTCATGTTAGTGAAAGCAAAAGACACTTTGGTCTCATAGGACTACAGAAGTGCACTCACTGTCCAGAGATGCGGAGGCACTGATGCGAGCATGTGCCCGAAAAATCCGATCACGCAAGCACACTTTCAGGATTTTAACAGAGTCGCTAAAGTTAATACTGACTTTAGAAGGTGCCGTCCCACTGTGACTGCATTCGGTCTGAGGAGGCTGGACAACTTTGGTGAGGAAAACTCCGTAACCGTACGTCTGGGTCGGGTCGCGGACCGCAGGCCCCGTGAATGGGAGATGCCCCGAGAAGTGCCGCGGGCCTTCGCCGCACCGACCAACGGCGACGACCACGGGCAGCAGCGGGACGACGGCGAGCCGTCCAGGCTGTTCTCGGGCCTGCAACTGGCCGCCGAGCCGCCGACCAAGAAGCCGACGCTGCCGTCGGCCTTCCGCCTCGAACTGGAGCGCGGCCTCTTCCCGCCGCCGGACCTCCTCCGATCTCCGGGCCGCGAGCGGAAGCTGCCGGCCGTCCGGTGCTGCGAGTTCGGGCCGGTGACGTCGCCTCCGCAGCCGGCGGACGAGCTGATCTCCGTGGACAGCCCGTCCTCCTCGCCGCCGCCCCGCGTCGCGCCAGAACTGTGGAAGTCCGAGTGCGCGAGGCCCGACGGCTGGCCGGTCCAGGAGCGGGCGGAGGAGCAGGCCTGGCAGCCCAGCGTCGGCGCCTGTGGCCCGCTGCCGGGCGTGTGGGACGCGGACGTCGCGTACTGCAAGCCGGTGGGTGCTTCCGGCGGTGCGTCGCGGTGTGCGGCCAGAAGTTGCCACGCGGCCTCGTTCGCGTAGCCGTCGTTCCGCGCCCCATCCCGTCACGCCATCGGCGGCCGTAGTAAGAGGGCTGGCCGGCTGGCCCAGCGTCCCTTTTTTGGGAACGAGAAACTATGTGAAAATGGCCGAGCGAATTAGTTGTAAGGCTTACTTCGGTTAACGAGGTCTAAGGCAGGATATAAGACAGCATTCACGCTGCCGTCGTCCCACCCCCCCTCAACCCATCACCATCGCGGTGCGGATTTCCTCCGTCGGGGTAGACCCTGGCTTCCTTGCCGATTTATCCTCGAACACGTTGTGATAACGGTCCGGCCAGTATCGTCAGAAAATACAGAGCCGTCACTAAATTGGTTCTCCAAAGCAGGAGCTAGAAATCGTCACGGCTTGCGGAGCAGGTGCGCAGCCGTATGCGAGCCTACTGAGCTGTTCGCAGTGGCTACAGAACACACCGGTCTTTGGTTAACAACAAAGACCGGTGCATCCCGACAACTCCCACACAGCTGCTCATTGAAAAGGCTAGTGCGTGTGCGCACAGAGCGCATTACGGCTGTAGCGGAATGCTGAGCACTGCAGTCGCACCGCGACTGACCCGATTGAGCAGCGGAGCGCGAGCGTGCGTTCGCTTGGCTTGTTCGGAACGATGTGGCCCAGCTGCGACTGCGCCCGGCTCGAAACTCTGCCATATGTGTGCATTAAAAGTGCGAAATCAACTCTGTCCTCTGCACTGGCCCATCGCATGAAATGCGAGCGGAATAAATCGGTAACTGCCGCTCAGCTAAGGCTGTCTGTTAAAGAAGTAATGGCATAACATTTACCATTTTCCTATTTTATTATTATTTTTTCTTTATATCAATCCCGGATCTTCAAACCCTGGAAGAAATACTGACAAACCTCGCGAGGCCGTGTACATAATATAATATATTAGCTTGCTTAGGTATCGTATGTGAGGAGGTGCGTGTGTTATGACGTTTTTTTGTGCTTGTCGACCTACCTCGTATGTCTGCCGGTAATGTCGAGCGTTTTGCACGGCCTAATCGTTCCATAGGGGACCGGGATTTGTCAAGCTGCAGTCTTTGTTTCTTTTTTACGGTTACCTCGTTCCTTCGAGATAAATGAGAAAATTGATTGATTGATTGATTGATAGATAGATAGATAGATAGATAGATAGATAGATAGATAGATAGATAGATAGATAGATAGATAGATAGATAGATAGATAGATAGATAGATAGATAGATAGATTGATTGATTGATTGATTGATTGATTGATTGATTGATTGATTGATTGATTGATTGATTGATTGATTGATTGATTGATTGATTGATTGATTGATTGATTGATTGATTGCGACGCCTAAGGAATACATTCAAGTCAAAGCAGAGCATCGTGACGATTCAGCACACTTTCCTACTCGCTCCCTCGGTCGTGTGGAACGTTACTAATATACTTACGCGGCTCGATGCCTCATCATTGTATGCTTGAGACCTCCTTCATTGCAGACGACGAAAGCGGTTGGCACACAACATATACATAAAAGGTGTCACCACAGTTTTCAGATCAAGCAAAAAGAAAAGACAAAAAGTGAAATTTTGGACAAATTGCGATGAGCAGGCCATGACCTACTCGTCGAGGTGAGGAAGGAAGGGGACATCCCAGTCTTTAGATGCCCGGCCGGAGTATGCACCAGTGTTGTGCGAGAGTAGTCGTGCCTACACCGAAGGGTGTGTAGGCACGACTACAACCAGCGCGTTGCGGTTGACGCCAATGGCATAACGTCGCTTCCGTGGCAGCGGGACATGCCAGGCCACGGCTTGCATAGAGCGCGAAAGAGCAACCGGCACGTAGAGTGCAGGAGTGATCAGTCTGCACGTGCCCTCTGCCCCAAATGCTCGCTTCTTTCTTGGTTCGACGCGAGGTCGACGAGCCGAGGCGGCCGCGCTGCAGGCTATAGTGTGTGCGCGTCGGAAACAGCAGCCGCCGTAATAAAATGCGCAGGGGTCAGCACCGCCTTGCTCGAGCGCTACGGCCACGTCGGCGACTGCGACGCTGGTGGAGGCCGTCGTGGACAGCTTCCAGAAGCCGTGGCCGTCGCTGTCGGGCGAGCAGTTCGTGCAACTTCGGCACGAAGAGCAGCAGCAGGTGATGCAAGAGCCATTGCAAGAGTCATTGCAAGAGCCACAACAGCAGCAGCAACAGCAGCAGCTGCAGATGCTGCAGGCACCGATGCAAGAGTCCCGGCAGCACCAGCAGCAGCAGGAGCTGCAACAGGTCTTGAGAGAGTTCCTGACGGCACCGACGGCGCAACAAGGCGGCGCGATGCAGGACTGGCTGAGACCGGTGGAGGTCGTATGTGAGTGTGCCGATGAGAATCCTCGCCCGCAGTTTCCTACTGAAATCACTATAGAGGCCAGTTCTGGCACTACGATTGTTCGGCTACGGCGGGAATGGCGGTTAGCGCATACTTATTAGTGTTTCAGCGCAGAATCTACAAAAAAAGCTTGCACCTTTTTCACTTCTTGCACTTCTTTCCCTTTTCGCAGTTCTTTTTTTGTAGATGCTGAGCAAAAGAGCTGATAAGTATGGATTGCCAACAAGCTCGAACAATCGCTTTGCTCGGTGATTACATACTTGTTTGATCTTCCTGCTTGCAGTTCAATTTTTGACATTGATTCGTCAGTAGATGGTGGTAAATGGTACGTGGAACACGTATGTCGGTTCGAGGTTCCTCCTGTGTCTTCATTTATTACGCTTCACCTGCCTTTACTGGGCGTAGAAATTCGAAGAAATAATAATAATAATATTTGGGGTTTTACGTGCCAAAACCACTTTCTGATTATGAGGCACGCCGTAGTGGAGGACTCCGGAAATTTTGACCACCTGGGGTTCTTTAACGTGCGCCTAAATCTAAGCACACGGGTGTTTTCGCATTTCGCCCCCATCGAAAAATTCGAAGAAGGTCCGTTCCTCTATACGCGAAAGGCAATAGGACTCGGCGCACACGCAGAATAACTGCGAATTGTTTCACTTGTAACGCAATTTGTTGCAAATGATCGATTCTCACATTCGCACAGTCGTTACAAGCTAGCAGTACGAAGTTTCAAAGGCCGCACCAAAATAAGCCCGTATACGTCAATGCGACGCCACGGAATTGGAAGCATTTGCCTGTTGCATAAGCCATTCCGGTGAAGTTTCCGAAACCTGATGGCTCGGGCCATTGGTTATCTTAGAATGAGGTGCAGTTATTCCCTGTCGATAGGAAAATGAATAGACCGGAGTGGGCGCTGTCAAAATGCACGATGTCGCGGTGACTTGGTGTGGGAAGTGCAAGGCAGCGTCGCTCTTTCGTTACTGCGGCTGATTTTATTTCTTTTTTTTTTTAAGCGAAGCATTCTCGAGTACATAGGTTCCTGTCGCTCGCCTCATTTTCGGGACGTTTCAACAACAACAAAGTTGGTTGAGGAACGGATAACGTTTGAAAAATGGTTCTCCAACGCAATAGCCCGAGACGCTCTCCACTATATAGGCCACAGACGTATATGTACTTTGCTCGTTCAAATGTTAACTAGGTCTTTGGGACAGTTGGCGCAAATGTCACGTCGTGGTCAACAACATTCTTTCGAAAACGGGAACGCAAGCGCCGCATGCCGGTTTTCATTAGGCCGCAAACGCGGGAACCTAACGCCAGAACAACTAGCAACCTTGTCTACGTTATCTCTGTCATTCACGTGCGTCACATGGCACCACAAGAATTCACTTCTAAAAGCCAACAGTGGACAGCTATCACGATTCTCCGCGCATGGTAGCTAGCTCTTTGAGAAGCTTTGTGACAGTGTTTCGCCTTTGTGATAAGCCCGGGCTTGACGCAACAGGCCATAACGTTTCTTCTGCCGGAGTGTATACAATGATTCCGTTGTCACGCGGTCGCCGTCACATATCGTAGACGATGTATACACGTCACCCACAGCTTGCATCTGTCGTACCATGCACAACTGCTCGCTTTACACAAACACGTTGGCTGATTCGGTAAGGCTTTTCAAAACAATGAACGACGCTGTATATCTGGCTGCCTACAAAATGCTTCGAGTAACATAGACTTCAACAAGGCGCGGGATATATATATATATATATATATATATATATATATATATATATATATATATATATATATATATATAAACTTACCAAGCATTACCTCGAGATTTATAAGCGACCGTATTCCTGCTCCAGAAGTGCAGTTTACTAACCCAATTTATTAGTCCACCTCATTGTCTCTCTTAAAGTACCGACCGCTCAGCTCTTTCCATTCCCCAGAAGCGCACACGGAGCATACCGTAATCGTCAGCGCTAATGGCGCAAAAGCACGGCCAACAAAACCATCTCGTTATACCATGCTGCGCTCTTCGCAGGCCCCAACGACATCTTCGACCTCAGAACGGAGTCGCAGGACAGCCTCTGGGACTCCCTCGACCACTTCATCGGATCGCTGGCATTCGGCGGCGAGGAACCGCTGGCACCTCGTCTCGCCCAGGGCTCGCCGCGACACAACGCGCACGCGTCGTATCCCAGCCCCACGGCGCTTCCCACCGCGCCTCCGCCGACCCAGGGGTCGGCCCCGTCGCAGCCGCCACCGGCGATTCCCGAGCCGTCGCCGCCGCATCTGGTAAGACAACGTTTTGGCGGGTGCGCCGTATTCCCGTAAATGCAACGACGTTTCCGGATCACGTAGGAAACCGGAGGAGTCAGCGTGAGATGTCGACGACGATTTATTGGCATCCCCCCTTTTGAAACGGGCGGTCACAAATAGCCACCTTGCCTGCTTGAGTTACTCGGGTATTATATCATCATCATCAGCAGCAGCAGCAGCAGCCTGGTTACGCCCATTGCAGGGGAAAGGCCTCTCCCATACTTCTCCGACTACCCCGGTCATGTACTAATTGTGGCCATGTTGTCCCTGCAAACTTCCTAATCTCATCCGCCCACCTAACTTTCTGCCGCCCCCTGCTACGCTTCCCTTCCCTTAGAATTCAGTCCGTAACCCTTAATGACCATCGGTTATCTTCCCTTCTCATTACATCTCCTGCCCATGCCCATTTCTTTTTCTCGATTTCAACTATGATGTCATTAACTCGCGTTTGTTCCATCACCCAATCTGCTCTTTTCTTATCCCTTAACGTTACACCCATCATTCTTCTTTCCATAGCTCGATGCGTCGTGCTCAATTTAAGTAGAACTCTTTTCGTAAGCCTCCAGGTTTCTGCCCCTTACGTGAGTACTGATAAGACACAGCTTTTATACACTTTTATCGTGAGGGATAATGGCAACCTGCTATACAGGGTGGCCAGTTCTTCTAGAACAATCTGCCCACCATCAGCTGCCTTCCCCCTTTGCATAGCTCCCAAGGCTTTCTTTAATTCGTCTGGCGTTCATAATCTGAGAATGCCTGCCAAACACACCCCAGCCTATTCTTATTCTTCTGATTATTTCAGCCTCATGATCCGGATCCGCGGTCACTACCTGTCCTAAGTAGATGTATTCCCTTACCACTTCCAGTGCCGCGCTACCTATCGTAAACTGCTGTTCTCTTCCGAGACTGTTAAACATTACATTAGTTTTCTGCAGATTAATTTTTAGACCCACCCTTCTGCTTTGCCTCTCCAGGTCAGTGAGCATGCATTGCAGTTAATCCCCTGAGTTACCAAGCAAGGCAATATCATCAGCGAATCACAAGTTACTAAGGTATTCTCCATCATCTCTTATCCCCAATTCTTCCCAATCCAGGTCTCTGAATACCTCCTGTAAACACGCTCTCAATAGCCTTGGAGAGATCGTATCTCCCTGCCTGACTCCTTTCTTTATTGGGATTTTGTTGCTTTCTTTATGGAGGACTACGGTGGCCGTGGAGTCGCTATATATCTTTCAGCATTTTTACATACGGCTCGTCTACACCCTGATTCCGTAATGCCTCCATGACTGCTGAGGTTTCGACTGAATCAAACACGTTCTCTTAATCAATGAAAGCTATATATAAGGGTTTGTTATATTCCGCACATTTCTTTATCACCTGATTGATAGTGTGAATATGGTCTATTGTTGAGTAGCCTTTACGGAATCTTGCCTGATCCTTTGGTTGACAGAAGTCTAAGGTGTTCCTGATTCTATTTGCGATCACCTTAGTAAATACTTTGTAGGTAACGGACAGTAAGCTGATCGGTCTATAATTTTTCAAGTCCTTGGCGTCCCTTTTCTTATGAATTAGGATTATGTTAGCGTTCTTCCAAGATTCCGGTATGCTCGAGGTCATGAGGCATTGCGTATACAGGGTGGCCAGTTCTTCCAGAACAATCTGCCCACCATCAGCTGCCTTCCCCCTTTGCATAGCTCCCAAGGCTTTCTTTAATTCTTCTGGCGTTACTTGTGGGATTTCAAATTCCTCTAGACTACTCTCTCTCACATTATCGTCGTGGGTGCCACTGGTACTGTATAAATCTCTATAGAACTCCTCAGCCGCTTGAACTATCTCATCCATATTAGTGATGATATTGCCTGCTTTTACCTCTTAACGCATACATCTGATTCTTGCCTATTCCTAGTTTCTTCTTGACTGCTTTTAGGCTTCCTCCGTTCCTGAGAGCATGTTCAATTCTATCCATATTATACTTCCTCATGTCAGCTGTCTTACGCTTGTTGATTATCTTGGAAAGTTCTGCCAGTTCTATTCCAGCTGTAGGGTTAGAGGCTTTCATACATTGGGGTTTCTTGATTAGATCTTTCGTCTCCTGCGATAGCTTACTGATATCCTGTCTAACATCTTTGTATACATCTTTGTATACACTTGATTTTTTTTTTCTCTTACTTAAAACTCCTCTATCTGCTTCGTGCCGCTACCTGTGCTTGTAACGGATCCGCTCGTGTGTCGGTGTTTTGCCTGCATTATATTGCTTTCACCGATGCTCGAACGTCGCTTGCTCATCTCCGCTGCTGACCAGTTGATGCGTCCGTCCTCTCCAAGCGCTGCTAGAAGCGACCGGGCTGGTGGCGCCATCTGATGACGCAGAGCTCAACCGGACAAGTGCGGCGCTATTATTACAGTGACCAAGAGCATTTCACATCGGCGCTGGGGTACATTTTCGGCAGCGACGTAATCGCCAACAAGTTGCCTTTTTAAATGTAATTTTCTTTTTTGTCTTTTGACACTAACACTCGGGGAACACGATGTGGTTAGACGAAGCGTCACATGAGATGTCGCTACCAGCGACCGGCAACCCGGTATTAGGCAAAAGCCGTTGCGTGTACCGGAATACGCGACGCGCTAACACTGTCAAAAGCTTTGACGGGATACCACCCATCGTGCACTGCCATCTGCAAAGCGGGTTACGTGAGTAAAACGTGCGCGTAAATACAATCCTGACCTTTATATATCAGTCTACCAACCAGTGTTGCCACATTTTTTTAAGCGTACCGCTTAAGTGAAACGAAAAGTTGCTAAATTTCCGCCGAGTATTGCTGCAAAGTAAGAAAAAAATCTCGCTAAATCTTGCTATGTAGGCCTGTGGCTGAGTCAAGCTGTTGAAACCGGCAGTTTCTTTTTTTCGTTGTCTCCGGCATCATCTATGCACCTATGGTGCTGGATTATTATTATTATTATTATTATTATTATTATTATTATTATTATTATTATTATTATTATTATTATTATTATTATTATTTAGACTGTCAGATATACTTCTTTACGTACATTCGCTGCCTGATCACTTACATATAGTGCAGTGGAAAAAGTAAGTACTCCGACGCTCCTCATGCTCGCCTCACGCGAGAGCTGACGCGAAGGAGTGCCGTGCGCAGTGACTCCGTCCATTCTCACCCCCAACTCAATTAGAAATACACTATTATTGATCGATTTTAATTATGAGCGCCAAAATGGAAAACTTGTGCGTGCTTGTGTGTGAGAGGCATGGGAGAACTTAAAAAGAACGTGTATATATATATATATATATATATATATATATATATATATATATATATATATATATATATATATATATATATATATATATATATATTTATAGTGCAACTGACTGTGGCCTGCTCCCGACCACCGTAGTTTGCATTCCGCCCCTGGGGCCGGACCCGTGTATCCAGTGCGCTCCTGCAGAACACTTTGCCAATGGGACACGAACGCGCTCTAAATCACAGATCTTGGACCCTCAAAGAGGTGCCACGTAATACTAACGCGTTTCTCTCGTATTCAAGGCGAAAAAAAAATTACCTTTGTGTGTTTCGCCCTCCCCCTCCCCCTCCCAGGGTATCCTACTGCGAAAGATGCACCAGGAGCAGGCAGCCCGCCTGGCGCACCTCCTCCGCGCCGTCGGAATGGCGCTGGAGGACCCGGACGAGTGCTTCGCCTTCGTGAACGTTCCCTGGCCCGTGTGGAAGATTCTGTCCGGGCGCTCCATCGTGAGGAGGAGCACCCCGTCGGGCGGCCGCCGCGAGCGAGAGCGCATAACGGCGATCGTGTTGGCGCCCCCGTCCACGCTGCTACCCACCGACGGCGACGGTCCTCCGACCGCGGATCATCAGGCCGAGTGCCGCGCATCGCGACCCCCCGCTGCCGGCGGCGACGAGGACGGCCGGTCGTTTCCCGCGGACCAGGCCGACTGCGGAGACCCCGGGTCGCCGCCTGCGTAAAGCGTTCGAAGCGCGTCCGCCGTCTCGAGCGTGCGCCCTTGATTGAGTAATGTGTGTGCCACCGTTCCTTCTTTTTTTTTTTTTCCTGGTTTTCATTGTCTTCTTTCTCTTACAATGCCGGGTCCAGAAGTTGTTCTTGTTCGGAGACAGCGATTCGTATTTTTCGGCTCGATTGCCTCGATAAGTTAGAACGAACGGTGCCTTGTTGAGTGGATGAGAAATGTGGCTTGAAACGCTGGGATGCCCCCCCCCCCCCCCCCCCATTTGCGTTAAGGTTTCCGGCTATACGTTCCCGTGGCTTTCGGATAGATTTAGCAGGGCGCGGATCCGTACCCGGCGCAAGGCACACGCCGTGCAGCCCCACCGCGCCAGTTCTCGAGGAGCAAGTGGAACCGTCGCATCCGTGCGCCTCGCCGTGACGCATTTGTGCACAGACTGGACGCAAGTGCGAATTTCCGAAGGGCGCGAAAGGGTGCACGCGCCGATGCCACGACGGCGCTTATTGCGGGCGGCGCTTGTACACACAGGGGCACCAGCACTCTAAGAATTAAAAGTTTACGCCCTTTGAGTCGTATCTCGACACGCAACAATAAGCGTCGCCTGTCTTGTCCGCGTTTCCCTTCTTTTAACGCTGCCAGCCCGGTACCCCCCAGTAACGAACGGCGTGCGCGTTATCAGCATGACATATCATTGCCGACAGGAAAGTAGCGGGCGCGGCGTTTGCAAGAAAGGAAACACAAGCGAGGGAGATGACGATTATCGTTGTGTGGCAGATGTACGCCCCAAAGGGTGTAAACTTTTTTTAGAGTGTAGGACGTCTGTCGTCTGCCCTACGGTGGGAATGGATTCCCGTTCCGCTAAAGTTCAGAATGTATTTCGCTACTGTGTTCTTCTGACTGCGTCTGCCAGAATTAGCACTCCTGCTTCGCAGTGTCGTCGCGGAGGACGCTGCCTATAGTTTGCCTGCCTCTATCACTCTTAGAAATATTTACACCCATTGGGGCGTATCTTGTCCCACAACGATAATCGTCATCTGGCTTGCCCACGTTTCCTTTCTTTAACGCTGCGAGCCCGGCACTTTCCAGTCACGAGCGGCATGCGCGTTATCAGTGTGACGCGGCATTCTCGACAGGAAAGTAGCGAGCGCCGAGCTTTCAAGAAAGGAAACTCGGGCAAGCCAGATGACGATTATTGTTGCGGGACAAGATAAGCCCCAAAGGGTGCAAATTTTTCTAAGAGTGCAAGAGAAGTTTACACCCTTTGTGGTGTATACTTGCCACACAACAATAATTGTCATCTGTCTTGCCCGCATTTCCTTTCTCGAAAACGCTGCGCTCGATACCTTCCTGTCGAGAATGCTATGTCATGCTGATAACACGCATGCCGTTCGTTACTGGTAAGCATCGGGCTCGCAGCGTAAAAGAATGGAAATGCGCGCAAGACAGATGACGATTATTGTTGTGTGGCAAATATACACCCCAGAGAGTGTAAACTTTTCTGAGAGTGTAGATGTGGGGAAAGGCCTATCGCGTTCCGTCAACGGCGAAAGATAACAGCCTTCTCTCGAGCCTTTTTTTAGGCAGGGCTGCTAGACTTGGTTTCCGTGTTGCCTTGTACCTGCCCGAAATGTGATATTCTCAGTGCTCTCCTCGTGATTGCCAGCGAGTACAAATACTGAACGCGTGCGCATACGTCATCGCCGTGTTCTTTTCTTTTTTTTCCTTTTTCTTCTCTCGAGCATCTAGTCAGAGCAGTTAGTGCCTTTTGAAGACTACAGCATTGTGATCGTGGTGTCTAGCCTTGTACAGTTGAACGCATCTCCGCAGTCTTCCAAGGTTTCCTATTCCAGTCTGAAACTTCTGGAGGCAGGCAGCACGTGACTTTCAAAAAAAAAAAAAAACAAGCGCTAATACTCGGATGCAACGTGTGCCCGTGGTTCTCGAAGTGGCTGCTATTTGTTCCTTCTGTGCGTGACTACAGACCCTTCAGCCTTAAACGAGTGTTCGACCAGCTGCCCAGCGCTTCGCACAAGAACAGGTGGTTGTCTTCTAGTGGCGCGTCGCTCGACCGTTCTCCGCCTTTGTCACAAAGTCTCGCAGCGTCTTCGAGGCATCGCGGGTTTCCTCGAAGGGTGCTCCGCGACGGCGTACGTTTATTAGATCACGAGGTAGACACGTCTTCCGGGGACGCTTCAACTCGTCGTGCAGTAAGGTCGCGATCTCGGCGTGACGCGTTGCTCTTGGCGTTTCAAAAAAATCCTCTTCGTGTCTGCATCCGGTCCCGTGGAACGTGGGGCTTTGCAGCCCGGTTGCGCGACGGGTCGGCAAGAAAGACGTCGAGGTCCGAAAGGACAGCGCCGCAGTGTGCCGACGCGTCATCTCCCAGCGTCGACAAATGGGCACGCGATCGATGCGCGAGAGATGCTGAAGACGTGAAATCAGAGACGGGACGAGCTCGACCGAAACGGTGCCGGAGGACGAAGTCCACCTAAGATTATACCCTGTCCTGCCTCGACACGGAACTTGGCGCACTCCGCAGGTCGGACAGTTTACCGCGCTGCTACTGCTAACACGAAGCTTCGTCGGCTAATTTCTCGCCTTCTAAAGTTGGCCCTGGTAATCTCCGGGCGCGTTGGTAACCGCGATGCGGCATGTTCGTTAATTCGATCCTCGGGTTTCTGCGAGTCGTTCTTTCGGCGTGATTTTTTTTTAATGAACTCGAACTGCCCTCCTTCGCAATTGTTGAAAGTCTGTTGTACGGCAGTTTAGTCAGTGTTTTCCCTTGTAAAACCTCCAGCCCGTGCAGACTGCTGCGTTCCAGACTGTCAAAGACAGCGTCCGCGAGATTGCGTAGCGAGCCAGTTTCGTCTCCCATTGTTGTGGCAATGGTCATTCGCTCGTCAGCAGGCCCTTCCTATTGTTTGGGACGAGGCAGCGTTAAGTAATGTTTGCCTGGAGTTATCGTTGAGATGGTCATGACTCTTCATAGACATTATGAAACGAGCTTGCTCATTTCAGGCTTCCTATAAACTATGGGTATGACAGGTTCAAAAGAGCCGCTAACGCCTCACCTACCGCCCGCGAAGCGTAAAACTTGGGACTTAGTTTTCCAAGTTTGTCTCCAGTGTTTGGCATTCAGTGACCGAGCTGCAACTTCGTCTATTCCATGTGCAGAGTATGTTTCCTTTTTTTCTTGTGTGTGTGTCAACCCGCACTCACTGTCTCAGCAAAAAGCCACTGTCAGACGCAAAGGAATTTCAGTCGAACGCACCCACGTTACTCAGAGGGTCCTCGCGTATTGCATCTCTCTAGTATTTTCAGTATTTTCATGCATGGTCATTTCTGCGTTTCGTTCTAGTTATATTACTTTCTTTTTTCAGCTGCGAATCCGTTGTTGCTCAAATATACCCTTAAGTATTTCCACACGCCATATATATATATATGTATGTATGCATGTATTTCTCGTTGTCAATATTCGTTTCTTTTCGCGTTGCTTTTCCGTTATTCGTTCTCATTATTATGATTTGGGCGCATGAGGGTAGGCGCAAGCATATGAACTGCCATTAGCATCTATCGTGATGACGTATTTTTATATGCCCTTGACAGCTCGGTCGTCCTGCATTCCTATATCCCATATTTTTTCTTACTCTTGCACACCGAACTATAGTAAAGCATGTCCTCGGTTCGAACTTCTTGGATGTTAAAGTTCTAAAAGTTTAGGATCAGTTCGTTGCATGCTCAGTTCATTATTACTGAAGCTTTATCGCATGCTCGTTGCACGTTCTTAATTAAAGTTAGGCTTGTCCTGGCGTGAACGCTGAAGTCAGTTTCCAGCACTGAAATGCCTGCATCAACTGTCGACACAATTTTTTTAGTGTCTCCAGTGCATGTTGGTGTCGACATTCCGATACGTTTGATCTTCTCAACGGTGCCTGAATTTGATTATCAGCAGTGTATATGCCTTGCTCAAAGTTGCGACTGTGATAAATTGTGACGACCTGGAACATGCACTGATTGCTGGGCCCTTGAGCCAGAGCAGACAAAGGCGAGCTTATCAGCGTGTCCCTTTTTCTGACAAGCATTCGCTGCAAGCATGTTATCAACGTTCCAAATTTACCCGTGACTATGTCACAGGCCGCTGAATGCCTGAAAATCTTGCGTGATATTTTGTGGTTGACTTTATCATTGTTTCACTTGGTTCAAAGTTGACTCCAGATGTAGCCTCAAAACTGTCTTTCGTGCCAATGTATGTGCGGAATGTTAAAACATCAAGTCGTGTTTTCATTCACCGAAGAGTCGTTGCCGTTGTTGAGTGCGAGGAAATTTTACTCATGTCAACACGTCATCTCACCGCTTGCTCTACAACGCCGTCGTTCACTGTTTGATGCGCCACACATGTGTTCCCCTCGTACTCTTCTTGTTTTGTGTTATGTACTATAGCGATAAGAAAACCCAAAAAAAGTTTGTTGCAATAAAACTGTACAAAATTTTTTTAAAAATCTCCGCGCGTTATTGCTAGCCACCCTCTTATGAGCGGTGCACTTCAAGACGTTGCAGAACGCTCACGAGAAGATAAAGAATTTTACTTTCGTGTACCCTAAGGTATGAAACGGATGGCTGTGAGACAAGTGTATTGAGTTGACCTCGCTTGCTTGTCTCGCCAAACTTAGCCAAACTCGTCCAACGCCTTCCGAATGGATTAGGTCAAATTGGCCCATCCGTTTGTGCGTGCGAATGGTCCAACCAATCCGATCTCTCTCTCTCTCTCTCTCTCTCTCTCTCTCTCTCTCTCTCTCTCTCTCTCTCTCTCTCTCTCTCTGTGTGTGTGTGTGTGTGTGTGTGTGTGTGTGTGTGTGTGTGTGTGTGTGTGTGTGTGTGTGTGTGTGTGTGTGTGTGTGTGTGTGTGTGTGTGTGTGTGTGTGTGTGTGTGTGTGTGTGTGTGTGTGTGTGTGTGTGTGTGTGTGTGTGTGTGTGTGTGTGTGTGTGTGTGTGTGTGTGTGTGTGTGTGAACAAGGGCGCGCTTGTTCGTGGAGATAAATTTGCTGCCACTGTAGTGCCTCTGGAGTCTTCCAAGGCGCGCGTTGGGCTGTTACAACCTTGCCCAAATACAGCTCACCCACGGAGATTTCTAGGCGGTAGTAACTCGCCTCAGAGAGCTCTGAACCACTCCTTGAGCTTGTTGCGCAAAGAGATTTCGCTGATGCAGCAGGGTGCATCACCACTAGCTTACCTGTAACGTCCTCTGGTGAGCTAGTTGATTACACGACTTCGAACGCAAACGTCCTTGCGAAATTTTAGAGTTATACATTGTTTGCAGCGCTCAGTGAAACGTGAGTTCAGTTTCCGCTCGTTGCAAAGGAGTATACTGGCCTGAACTCCGCTGCTGCGACATGCGCCGCATGATGATCTTGGCTTCTAGCGCGAAGTGAACACAGACACAGAAAGGAGCAGACAGGACTTCGCGCTAGAAGCCAAGGTCATGTTACCGTACCAACTCGCCCAACTGTCTATCCTCATGATGATTAGTAAATGATAGGCGACTGCATATTTTATCGTAGATAAATAGCAGGGCTTACGATAAGCGGCACAGCTCGGGTGCTGCCACACAAAATTTATTTTGCATCGCATTCCCCATCTTCAAGTCATCGGATGTGGTCGTCGCTGAAACGACCGCCATCTGTACGCCGACTTCGCCAAGGTAGGTGGCAATGACGGTACCAATGCTGCGGTTCTCGGTGGCACGATGGATGCCTTAACGAAGGCCAACACGATAAGGAGAACAAAGACGGAGGCTGCAGATAAGCGCTATCGGCGATCTCCCTGCTGCTGGCCTCTATCGCGAGCTTCAGCGCTCTCACTGTCGACATTCTGCTGCCTCGAGTTTCATCTCTAAGTACAAGGCAGAGAGGCTGACAGAAAGAGAGAGAATTGCGGTCAACATTCGTCGAGCAAAGGCTTGAGGCGAGCGTTCGATATGGGGTTTTCATCATAACGCGCACAAGTTCTCCCTATTGAGGCATTCGCTGACTTGTTTATATTCTCCTTGTTAGTGTAGTTTGTCGCCGACTTGTTTAGGGCAGCTGAAAAAGAAGCACTGGGGACTGGGCTAGCAGAGTTCTCGATTAAGTGGTGGCCTCATCGCATTCACCACTGCGCGCCGAAGTGCACGAGCGTTTTCGCACCTCGCCTCCATCGAAATGCAGCCGCCGCGGTGGGGATCGAACCCGCGACCTTGTGCTCAGTGGCAGAGTGACTTAGCCACTGAATCACCGCGGTAGATTAAACGTTGTCTGCAGCCTGAGACATCCCCTGCCCAAGCACAGTTGATAATTTCTGAATGTATAAATTTTCCAGCACGGTATCTGGAGAGAGAGAGAGAGAGAGAGATTTGTAACGAAGATGCAGTCTGCTTAGAAGCAGTGATGCAGCATTGACGTATGTTGGGAAAAAAAATGGAACAATGAAAAACTCTGCGAAGCTTGGGTAAGTTAGGTTTGAGTTTGTCTCTTCTATGGGGGAAGAGAAAAAAAAGCTTCGCTTTCAAAACATAACAGCGCAAGTGGAGTAGATAGGCTCGCAAGTGATAGATAGGCCTCGCACAGGCCTATATCTATCAGTTGCTGAAAGTTGCAGCCAAAACCTCCTTGGCTGCAACACGTTAAGAAGCGTGTCTGATCGTGGGAACTCCGGGATGATGATGATGTTGATGATAATATTATTATTATTATTATTATTATTATTATTATTATTATTATTATTATTATTATTATTATTATTATTATTATTATTATTATTATTATTATTGTTGTTATTATTATTATTATTATAATCACAAGCTACGCACAAAGGACGATTGGCCAAGAATCGGGCTGCGGGAGGGCCCATAATACGAATACTCGAAGCCCGGGAAAAAACTATGAAGGAAGATTAAAACTGTGCGACAAAAAAACGAGGACAAGCGGAAGGAACGCGCAACACACCACGAGCGCTTGTCCTTCCGCGTTTGCCTTCGTCCTTTCGCGCAGTTTCAGCCTTCCTTCAAGTATGAACCAACTAGCCGGAAAGAACGTTGTTGCTGTTATTGACGCCTCGAAACATGGCTTGTGCACACAGGAGGGATTCACCCCACTGGGTTGATTGAAAATACAACAAGAACGTCCTACTAAAAAGAACTATGCAAAGAAAGAAGTGATCACTTCTTCTGTGTTGCCAATTCTCCAAATCGCGCTAATTTTGTTTTCTAGCATTTCCTTCGCGAATTCGCGCTTTCTGTTACTTTTTCAAACTATATATAATTCGGCACTGTGGGCCTCGGCCGCAGCCACGGTGCTGTTTGCGCTCATTTAGTATTAGACGCTGCTGGGATCATACAACAATTCCTAGAGCTTCATATAATAACTACCAGAGGGAACTCTGGCGCTAGTGTCTACGGCAGCTGCAATGGGAGCAGATGAGTCAGCATGGGAATTATGGGAAGTACGTGGATTTGCCTAAATTTCGTCCTTCTGGCTTCAAACGGCTTTACGACTTTGTAAACTCGTCATTTTCAACAATGTACCGCGTAATATAAGTAATCAAATACACATTATTAATTTTTTCCGACGGCAAGATTTGAGCACAGGACCTTTAGCACAGAAGCCGGATATTGAAACCATTAAGCCACGGACGCTTTCTTTTTTTATTTATTTCCAGCTTGGCTACAAGCCTCAAAAGAGTTTGTGATCATAGATCACACTCGTTTTATATGTGCCAAAGTATCAAGCATTGACACCGCAGCTTCATCACAGTCATTCGTCTTGTACACGGCATGTACCTTCACAGTCATTTCCACAAAATATTCATACACAGATCGGCCTTTAACATCACAATGTCTATATGCCAACAGACTACGCCAGACTGCGTGCGTCCCAAGTAAAAAGATAACATCCATCTGCTCAAAATCGCGTTCAGGTGGTAAAAAAACGAATGCCATGTGGGTTGAGGGCTAGGTCTATCTTTAACGTTCTCTGTAATATATCCCAAAAGAATGTGGCATTATTACAATCAATGAAAACATGTTCGATCGTTTCAGCTTTGTTGCACAGAATGCATCTGCTTCCCCATGGCACATAAATCCCTCCTTCCTCTAACCGCGTTTTAACAGGCGAGGTTCGCGTGTGAAGCTTGAAGAAGAATGTTATAACGTTTGCCGGTATCCACATATTTTTAAGCCTTTTAAGTACGCCTTGCCCAGGCCCTTCTTGAAACATTAACCGACACAATGAAACAGGGAACACACTTTCAATGAGATCCTTCATAAGACGCTTTCTTTTCACATTGGAGAGTTACTCAAGAAAAAATCGCGCCCTAAGGAAATGATAGGACGTTACAACTTCACGCAAGAACCTTGAAATTGTGTAATGAGGGTCAATGGCTGAAGAAAAAAGAAATCAGGCACAGAAACTGTTACCATGGTTTGAAAGAAGAGCACAGAAACGGGTCTCCTTCGTCCCTTATCAATATGAAACGTGATACAACTTGCCGAAGAAACAAGTGGGACACCGACAGACCACCTCTCTTTACTCGACGAAACAAATTTGTCCTTGATGTTCGCTCCCACGTACAACACCAGATAAACGTGGCAAATATTCGGTGCAATTTTTGAATGTGCTTACGTGTACAATACGGTGCCTGCAGAAGATACATAATTTTCGCAGCGAGAAAAACGTTACAAATAGTGGCACGTGCAAAAATCGACAGTTCACGGCCACCCCATGCTTCGGCCATCGCACGCATTTCATCCGTTTTTTCGAGCCAGAGTGACTCGTTCTCACGATACCCATCCAAAGGTACCCCCAGGTAAGTTCTAGGTGTCGTGAGCCACCGGATATTTTCAAAAATACCGGGCCTGGCATTCCAATGGCCATGCCAGAGCCCAATACACTTTTTCTTATTGATTTCACTACCGCTTTTCTCGCAAAACCTTCCACTAATTCTTAATAATGCGCTAACACCCTCCCTATTAGCAGCAAATAGGGCAACGTCATCGGCATAAGCTAGAACACGTATTTCACAGGACTGTATCTTAAAACCCCTGATTTCTGTACTATTAACTCTTTTTCTACACAGCGGCTCCAAAAATCAAGCAAGAAGTAAAGGACTTAAAGGACAACCCTGTCGAACGGAAGAGAATACTTGTATGCGTTGTGGGAGTTCGCCATTAACAATTAAATTGGTACATGAGCTTTGATATGCCATTTTGATGCCTTTACAGATGACGGAACCAAGTCCTACATAATTAATTAATAAAAAGAGAACACTATGTAGTACCATGTCAAAAGCCTCAGCTAGATATATTTGCAGCATCGCTACCTTGAGGAGAGCGCTATCGCAATATTCTAAAATGCTTCTAGCTGTATGAATAGTTGTAGATATGTTCCTACCCCTGATGCCGCATGTCTGATGCGGCCCAACTAACTTCCGTATAACTCCCTGCAGCCTTGCTGCAAGAAGATTCATGAAAACCTTGTAATCAACATTTGTCAACGTAATTGGCCTGTATCCTGTTACTTTAAGTAATATATTTCTATCTTTGCCTTTTGGGATTAGTACTGTGTGCGCACGATTGAACGATGGAGGTAAAGTCACCCTCTCGAGTGCCTCTGAAAATACTTCATGCAATGCTGTTGCCATATCCGTCTTGAATGCCTTGTAATATGTCGCGGTAATCCCATCCGGACCAGGAGATTTGTTCGAGCTTAGTTCCTCAATAGCCCTCTCAATATATTCCATACTAATATTCATTTCTAATAAATTCGTTTCCTCTTTGCCTAGCGTCGGCATTTCTGCCAAAAAGTCATCCTCGTAGCCCGGCACCTTTGGCTCACGACAAGCAAACAACCCTCTATAGTAACTTTCAAATGCCGTCATAATAGCTTTCTGTTCTCTGAATATCTTACCATTATATTCTATTTCCAATATTTCATTTCCTCGAGCCTACGCCTTTTCATCTGACAAAGCGCGCTTTGTTGGTACTTCCCTCGTGAGATATTTTTTCAGCTCGTGCACGTACAATTGCACCTCTGTATTTATCCTCCTCTAAGCTTTCTAGTTTTCTTTTAATGACTTCCAGTTCTAGCGTCACCAAACCCGGATTAGCTGTTTCGATTCGCACCAAGTCTTCGAGCTCCTGCCTCAGACCTTGTTCATGTTTTTGAGCTTGATACTTCATATGCCCACCTCCTTCTATTGCGTTCAATTTTACCCTTTGATTATATAACTCCCATTTCTCTGCGGCACTGTGTAGTGTGTCATTAAAAAACTGCTTCATTTCTTTTTTTGTTTTATCTATGAACACGTCATCCTTGATAAGCTTGGCGTTCAATTTGCACCTTTCCCATTCAAGTTTCCTTTTTTGCTTTTGGCCGGTCTCGAAGGCCACTAAACAATGATCACTGAAAGAAACAGCATCACCATCGTATTTCTAACACAAAGGCGCAATCTCCGAACACACATATACTCATCTAGTCGTGCATGGCTGGTGCCTTGAAAGTGTGTGAAGTGCTGGCAACTTCCACCTCTTGCGAACTGTGCCACATCATTTAAAGAGAATTTGCTCACGCATTCTTTAAGATACGCAGCACTTTCATCATTTACACTAACAGTGGTTGAACGGTCTTCCTGATTAAGGACACAATTGTAGTCACCCAACACAATCAAACACCTCTCATAATCAAAATACATACTCAATTCGCGAAAGAACAGACATCTTTCATGCGCCTTTGTAGGTGCATAGACGCAAATAAATCTAAATTTCGCTGCCCCGTAAGAAAGATCGCACGAAACAAAACACCCTTGCAAGTAACTTGTAACCGTTTCAACGACAATGCCAATTGAATTTTTAACAAACAATATACACCCAGCTGATGTTCCCACCGCATGGCTGACGCATACATTGTACCTTAAAGAAAATTTTGCTACCGAGCCTTCGGTCGCCTCCTCTCTGCTAACCTTAGTCTCCAGGACCGCAAGCAAATCTAGGTCTCATGCGTTTGACCTGATATTGCTTGCGACTAGCCCCTAGACCCCGTACATTGAACGTACCGACGCGTAATGGTGCAGGTATACTAATCATGGTGATTGTAAGCGCGAACCACACGTACAACGCTTACCGTGGCTCTACCCTGCAGTGGGAATACCGGGGTATTACTTTTCGCGTCCCTGACCTCGAACCGGCGGCGATGACGCCGACCGGACTTCGGGGACATATTTTTTTACCATTGGCGCCAGCAACGCGATGCCACTGACGCTCCAGGCGTTTAACCTTGAGTTCGGTGCTGTCCTCCGTCAACTTCGGAATGCCTGTTCTGGGACGCTTCCCGCGTGCCGCGGTCTCCCCCGCAGCGTCTGCTTGAACTTCGGCTGTAGTGATCTCGGTGCTGTCGCTCATGTCTTCCTCTTCACTTGCTTGACTTAAGAGCAGTGGCTCTTGCGTGCAGCCTATTTCGGCACGTTCCTCAGTTGCCTTCCTCATGTCGCGGCTGTCAGGTGTCGTCCCTCTAGCTTTCTCGGCGTCCGTCTGCCGGGTCTTCGCGTTCCTTGGTGTTGCTGTTCGGGGCAGACTTTTCGGCTTGCTCCGCGTCTATTATAATTCTCTTGGACTTCTTCTGTTGGGAGAACCGTTTTAGTTACTCTAGCGTAGCTCCTTGCACAATCATTGCTTTCGTGTCCGAACGCCCGGCACCCACCACAACGTGGCGTCTGGCAGTCCCGTCAAATGTGTCCTTGCCTGCGGCGCCTCAAACATAGCGGGGACCGGCCCGGGGCCACAAGAAGGACGGTGTCACTTCCTAAATTGAAAAGATGAGGCAGGTCATCAAGCTCAACACCTCCCTTAAGTCTCATTCGCACGACTCTCGTCCTGGACGTCGCATGTTCAAAACCGGTGACGGACTAGTTGTCGTTCGACGCGTCAAGGACGTCACCAAAGCTACTCAACGCTTGCCGAAAGCTCTCACTTTGGACAGCAAAGTCGACCCAGTGCACTTTCACGGTGACGTCTTGTTGGACGGGGTCAATGACAGCGCAGAAGCCGCCCTCGACTGGAAGCCCACCCGTTTTCACGAGAGAATCCTTGTCCGCCTTGCTGCGGAACTTGACTAGCCAGATGTGATTCGTCTGGAAAGCTCCTACACCCGTGATGTTCTTGATGATACCAGCTTCCTCCAATGGCTCGCGAAAAATCTTCCAGCCGATATGGTCTTCTTGCCAGGTCACCGTGCAAAAAAAACGCACTGCTGCATGCTCTCGCCTGAAGGCAATGTTGGCAGGAACGTCCTATAATCCGAGGGTGCAGAGGAAAAGCTGTCACCGCGGCCAACGGCGGCCGCCAAGGAACCTCGCACGGAGCGAGCCATCACGCGTCCGTCCTCCTCGAAAGACGAACGCCGACATCAAGCCACGGACACATGTATCGACAAGCGATGTGAAACGCCATTATGAATTTATCGCGGGCATGTCTTGAGACGCTTGGCGCGTTTCGTTTTCGCCACCACGACAAGCTCAATCGTTGCAGTTAGTAGCGATTGTGCGTGTTTGCGGCGTCTTCTGCGCTTCGAAGAGTGTAGGTTGCTCTGAAATTTACGACAGTAAGATTTATATAGCGTGATTACAAAGCCACGAGAACATCTGAATCCACAAGCACGGAAATTATTGTATGAAACTCTATGCCCTCTAGTGTATTGTAAGAAACTCTATGGCTGGGATGACGTTGTTGGGAGTCTGCGATGTGTTTGTGTAACTATCTTTAAAATATTGCGCTTAACTGTTGTTCGTTATTCAATTTTCTTGCGATTCCACATGGAATTCGTTCTCTCTTTTTTTGCTGTTTTCTGCAAATTCCGGCAGCTGTTTGCAGTCTTGTTTTGTCTGCGCGTCCAAGTTTCTCTCGCTAGTATGTTCCACGTAGGAAGGAATGAACATCGTCATGACCATTAACGGACGCCAACCCTTCAATAAGTTAGAAAATTCAAATAGCGAGAAGACAAGTTTACAGTAATAATTCAATGATGTTACAATTCAATATTTAACTTACTTATTCTTTGCACCGACCGTTTACTTTAAGTATTTTTAATAATGAGTTCACGGTACTCTGTTTACACAAGACTGACTACATTATTGCGCACTATATTGTTTCATTTATTATCGGTTCCTTTCCCATCTTTGATTACTTTTTTTCTTTCCTTGCTTTCTTTTCTTATCATATTACCACCCGGTTCGTGGCAAACGAATGGCCCAAACCCCCAGTGGGTTTCTGCCAAAGGAATCATCATCGTTATCACCCAACCGCCGTGAAGTTCACCCTTCTCAGTTGCCACGACTCGTTTGGAACAATCGTCGAGGCCAGTCACCCACTTTCCCGGTCACTTCGTCGGCCTGAAATCGGCGACTCGGCGCAGCTTACAGCGAGGTTGAAGACACCGACGCTATGTCCGCAAGGCAAGTGTGAATACTCGTGCGAATTTGAAGTCTGTGGCCTCGCGCGCGATCTTGCCGCCGTAACCGTTACAGAGGCAGTGCGTTCTTTCTTTTTTTCGTTAATTTACCAGCTGTGCTGTTCGATGATAAGTGGTAACAGTCGTGTAAGGTATTGGTGAGGGATGCAAGGTGGCAGAAAAAAAAATACCAGCACTAGATTTCTCATCCGCAAATCGGCAGCTCGCCCAATGCCACGCAACCGTGTCACACGGTCGCGATCGATTTATGTTTTTCAATCGCTATTTGCTCGTTTGTGCAAGCTCGCGGAAAAGCAGCCGATGGGTCCCGCAGATTTCAATGATCTTTCCTCTGTACATTCTTTGAAAGCGCGCGTGTAACAGGGGTATATTGTCTATGGGGTTTTACGTGCCAAAACCACGATCCGATTATGAGGCACGCCGCGGGGGGGGGGGGGGGGGGGGGACTCCGGAATAATTTAAACCACCTGGGTTCTTTAACGTGCACCTAAGTCTAAGTACACGGGTGTTCTCGCGTTTCGTCCCCGTCGAAATGCAGCCGCCATGGCTGGGATTCGATCCCGCGACCTCGTGCTCAGCAGCCCAGCACCACAGCCACTTAAGCAGGTACGGCGGGTGACAGGGGTATATAAATAATATTAGGTAGAACCCGACGATAAAAATTCGCAGCATGGAAGTCACGAAAAACTTAATGCCCCAGCACTCAGCTTGGCATTTCTGAGTACCATTCTGGGATTCTTGTAGAAGCATCATTACCAACCATAACGTTCCATCTAGGGTTTATTTCTTAGTCTTTCTTTCCTTTTTTTTTCGTTTTTTTTTGCGCTGGGTAACGTCGTAGGGAACGTCGGGCCATTTTCAATTTAGACGAAGGTTCTTTTTTCTCTTTTTGTTTTCAGAGCTTTACACTTTTCTACTTTCGATTGAAATCATGATCTTAAGAACATGCCGCTACGCACCCTATTCTGACCGCAAGCTTCATATAACAAAGCCAAAGCGATCACAGCCAAATTGGAACTGCTGTTCTAACGTGATCTTAATTGGCTTTCGTGTAATTAATATCAACGTGCTCGCACGTCAAAAATATACGTTCGTTGTCTTTCGCCCTTCTCTTCCAAGCACGCTAATGTCTACAGGAAAGGTTTTCATCGCAAATATATCGCTAATTGAAATCACCCATCACAGCTCAGCCAGATTGGGGGGGGGGGGGGGGTAGGGGTGATATTCTGTAGACGTCCACCTAATGGAGACGTGCCTTTTGTCTGCTGCTGAAGTGCTGATTGGCTGGGTTGGGGTACCAGCGAGAATGAAACGGGCGACCACAACCCGTTTCCTTCTCTCCGGTTCAGCGCGAGCCAATCGGCGGTGGTGGCCGAAATGGACAGTAAGTACATTATAGGCGGACATTTACGGAATAGTCCCCCTGCCGGATGCAAGGGTAGGCAGGGGAAGTGGACTGCGTTACAGGCACGACGAAGTACTGAACTGTACACAGGAAGCGAGAAAGCAACAGTGTTTCACTTCCCGCCAGATGGGAGCGATTGTTGTAACGCCGACTTGAAAGTGTTACGAAACAATGAAAGCCGACGACATCCACTCAAAACTTACGGTTAAAATGCGTCGTCGTAACACTTATCGGGAGATTGTCACCGTCTCTCCCTGCGAGCCTGCCTCCTTGTTACGCTCTTCAACAAGCAGCGCAGGATTTCGCCTCTGTCCTCTGATATACAGTTCACCCGTCGCCTGCGCCGTTTTAGATGGATGGTTACTAAGGGCAAAGTGCAACAAAATTTCACTTTGGCTATAAAATGCTTAGAAATGAGCAGTACGTACTATTTGAATCAATCTTGGCAGAGCTGCAGGGCTTGTGATTGTCTCGATTTTTTGTTTTTTTTTTATCAGCAGCCTTTATATCGCATCTAAGCGACGAGGCGCGCACCTGGCGGTTAGCGTGTGTGACGTACGTGCCAGCATGTCGCCTTCGATATTTCGTCGCCGAGGATTCGCGCATTCTAAGTCGTGCGTCACTTCCGGCGAGCGGTAACGCAAACGTTTCCTTTTTTTTTTGGGGGGGGGGGGGGAGGTTTCAGTAACGAAAATCTCCAATTTTGCGATCTTTTTAGTAAGGCAACCACTCGAATTTCAAACGTGAAATCTGACCCGATGCTGCTCTTGCGTATGCTATCTAAAGCTATGCTCTTATTTTTATTTTCTTTAAACCTCGCCTAAGGTTTCGTTGCGGCTGGCCTTGAAAGGTACTTTAGGCAATTTTCGTGGCACCTGCCACAGCTATGTGCTTTCAGAATCAGAATCGAATATTCAGAATATCACAACGTTTATCTTCGCCGCGCTTCTTCGGGAGAACAAGTTGTTGGTATTATTGTTTCGGCACAATCACTGAAGCCCAGCAAGGTTAGACAGATCAAGAACAAACAAGTGCAACACCCCCTTCCCCCTCCACCCCCCCCCCCCGAAAAAAGAAAGAGGAGATCTCCTTGGCGTCATCTATGGAATACAATGTCTGTTTAACGTCGCGTGAGCCGCTATAGCGTCGTCCTAGATTTCGGTATTTGTCACCGTTATATAGTCATCGTCGTTGGGACAGCTGGCTCTGGTAAGTGTGCAATTTGAAAGCGCACAGAACAACGGCGGTGTCCTTCGTCATTTCCTTATGCGGGCCTCGTGAAACTTATGATGGCCACGCACCTTGACACGTACCAACACAGCCCAACAATGCACAGTGTCAAGAACACTAAATTAGCTTAGATTCTTGTTACAAACCGCAATTTGAATGCAGTGAATGTACTTGAATTTAATATCGCGCCAGAATGGGAGCTTCACTGCACCAGTGTATCGTCACACGTTACAAAAATCTTGTCGGGAAATTCGGCTTCGTTTGAGCAGAAAAAAAAAACGCATCCAAAGTGTCAAACGTGAGCCTGTAGCTCCACTGTGGCGCTGCGTACGTAGTCCCCCATTCTCGATAAACAGTCACGCGCACGTAGTCCCGATAAGCGCTTTCGATATCCTTGATATCACGATGACTCGGTACATGTGGCAACTCCAATCCGGAGCCGCCGCCCGTTTTTTTTTTTTTTCTGTGCTGCTCTTTTCTCTCACCAAACGACCGACAACAGTAAGAGTAAGGATGCTGCAATTTCCGAAACGCATTTTACTAATCAAGTTAAACATATCATCCCCTTCAGAGTTCCTTAGATATATTTTTATTATGGCTATTGATCGGCCTTTTGGTATCTTCTTTAACCCAGCAGTTTCGCATCAAGGAAAATAAGAACAACTTGTTCACATTTATTTCTGACCATAGAGAGTATAACTGTACAAAAAAAATGTTATTTGAGGGAAACCACGATCAGTTTGGTAATTAGTTAAACGGACCTCGCTCCAGTGTATCGAAAACGAAACTATAGGCTAAGCGAGCTGTTTCCCGAGCTTAAATCGGAATTACGAGATAATTAAACTCTGCGAAGCATACATACGATACGCTGCACGTTGCATGGTTAAAATCTAGGCTCCCGACCAGACCAGCCCCATTTTTATAAACCGGTGCGTGACGTCCTCGACCGCTGCAGGCACTTCGCTTCGGGAGACGGCGCCGACGTCCGTCCTCCGGACACTCGCCTCTCGACCAGGGGCGTCGAGTCCCGTCTCCCCGGCTGGATCCCGGAGCGGGACCTGCGCGAGGCCGGCTCCTCCTCGGGCGCCCAGCCCAAGCCGAGCCCCGTGACGGCGTGCTGCCCCGGCTCCCGACCCTCGAAGACGGCTCGCATGCAGCGCAAGACCACCGCGGTGACGGCGACCGCCGCTGCGATGCCCCGCCGTCGCCGGTCGTACGAGGACAGCTTCGTGAACCGGCAGAGCCAGGAGCTGGCCCGGCTAAGCCTCGCCGAGGCACGGGAAGAGGACGACAGCGGGATGACGAGCGCGGAAGGCGCCCCTCCGCGGCAGGCCACCGCCGCCTACGCCGGAGGCGACGGCGACGCGTCGGCGATGGATTTCGCGGCCGACGAACAGCACGCGGTGGAAGGCGTCGACGCGGCGCGGGCCTGCTTTCCGCAGGTACGCGCGTACCCACCTCTAATAACGCTCACCGGCACTCACTCGCGTTGATGCCTCTGCCCACGCGAACAGGTATTCACTAACTTTCATGCTCACGACTAGCCACACGAACAGTTATTGGCTCGCGTTCATATTCTCAAGTGTACTCCCACTCATTGTTAACTCAGTCACGTTCATATTGGCGTCTACTCACAGTTCTAGCTACTCATGTTCATGTTCACGCACACGGACAGTTATTCTCTCACGTTCATATACTCAAGTGTACTCCCACTCATCGTCGCTCAGTCACGTTCATATTCGCCTCAATTCACAGTCCTAGCTACTCGCATTCGTGGTCACGCCCGCGCATCCGAACAGTTATTAACTCGCGTTCATACACCCGCGTCTACTCACCCTCACTGCCACTCGGCCACGCTCGCACGGACGTCTGCGTACACACCTTATGTACTCGGACACGATCATACCGACGTCTAATCACACCCTGCGTCGCTCGCTCACACCCGGGTTTTCTCGAATGAGCAAGTGAGATGGGCGATCGAGTGTGTCGACGAGCGAGCGTGCCGACCTGTGCTTTTTACAGGGCACGTTCGGCGAGGGGTGGAGCCTGACCTGGGTGTGCCAGCCGTCCGCGGCGCCGTTCGCCTCAGCGTGCCGAGATCTGCGCAAGCCGTAGTGGAGCCCAACGTTCGACGGTTCGACGCTGCCGCATGCTCCTGCCGCGACGAGCGCGACACCCGACGACGTCGTCGGGTCCTTTAGAGTTCCACGATTGTCTCGTGCCTTGGAGATTCTCATATCGTTTGTGCTGCACGCATAGCTTCGAAAAAGTGCCATAAACGCCCGTAACCCACTTTTCTGTCTCACGATAACAGTGATGTTGGCCTGCCTGCGACCGCTAGCTCCTATCACTGCGCGTGACTACTGCGGAAGCTGCGGAGGGGCGGTTGAAAATTAGCGTCGGAGAGTGAATAAACGAAAGTAAACAAAGGTGGAATGGGGGGGGGGGGGGGGGCGCTGGCCCCTGCACATGAAGAGTTGTATGGTAGCGAAAATTTTGAATGCATATGAATGATCACGGAACCTTGCGAGGCATTTCTGATACAGTATAAGATGTTCATGCATATTCGTGAAAGGACTTAATAATCGATCTATGCAAACAAGGTCATACGAGCTTAACATAACAACACACAAACATTTCACATAGAATGGTGCAATAAACCTTCGAAGTTCAACCTGATGTGGAGTCATCGTTTGCTATATTACTGCGAGATCTCGGCAAAAATAATTTACTCATCCAGGTGCTCGCTGAGCTTTGCACTGCAAAATCTCTCCTGAAGCGTGCTCCTTTGGAACAATGGTTGCAGGAATTGCTAAATGTTTTAAGTACAGTTCAATTTAACACGATCGTATTGAGCGGTTTCGAAAGGCACTCTAATACCCTAAAGTAACCACGCATATGGCGCCCATTCGGCCAGAAATAATTTTCTATATTTTTTAGAGCTCAATTTACTATTGCAGCTGCTTACAGAAACTTTCGCGTCATGTCAGCTAAAAAAATCAGAACGAATTGGAGAGACCTGAGTAACGTTCCGCAGCTGCACGTCTAGATACCTAATCCTATGCCGCAGGCAGCACTACAAATAAAATGGGGATCCAACTCTGCATACACACAGTATATGCCTACTGATTTATTTCTTAACATGAAGCGATGGCGTCATCATTTAAACTTTCAAAAATATCGCTTCTTTTAATTCGACGGTTTCAGCTGCCGCAGGAGCAAAGTAACATTACCGCGTACAACGAAGGAACCGACGGCACCGACGAAATCAGCGTGCCGACCCTGATAGCTTGACCGGACCCTACGCGATCAGCCGCTGAACCGCAACGCGATAGCTGCAGCTCATTCACTTTTAAATATAATTATTCGCGGTCAAAATGCGTCGACATGCCTTCGAAGCTGAAATGCACGAGCTTCAGTCCTCTCAAGCCGTGCACGTGAAGTTTGAATCCATGTTAACCCGGTTTAGCGAAGGTTGCGTTACGCCTGACCCCGTCGTGTTCGTGCACCCGCCACCGATGGACCTGAACTTTGAAAAAATAACCATTCAGGACGAAGGAAACCGCTCTTATAGTTCAGCTGTGATCCTACAGCGATTTGATAACTACTCTTCACTTCGCACAATAAGCAGCAAGCGGCGACACAGCGCTGTGCCAACATCTTGTACTTTGGTCATCGTTCCCGAACTCTGCCGGTCGCATTCCCGTAGATGGTGGATCTGTGTGTGTTATGCTGACACATTTCTTAGTTCCAGAGAAGCACTGTTTACCTGTGTCAAACGGGAAGGAAGGGAATAATCATTCGGTACAGCAGTACAAACTGGCTCATTACCAACGGTGTCGGCAATGGCATCCGCGTTCTCGCGAGAGAACTACACGGCCTATAAGTGGGGGCTTATGCCGAGCACAGTTTTCTCTAATAATACTTTATGGCAAGCGCAAACTAAGTTAAACAAAAGCGAGAATTAGTAACAGCCCGTAATATATATGTGTCTGTATCACAGTTGCAGTTTAAGTCACTCAGCTACTCATACTGAATCGTCTTAGGGAGGAACAACGCGGCTCATATGCGCAGATATGTATATTTTGCTACATTTTGAGATTATTTCACATCAGCGATGCGCCATGTCTACAATATTCGAAGAGCTAGCAGCTTTCTGAAGCTGTAGATGTAGATGGAAATAAATGCATCGCTTTGGCAAATCCCACGTGGAAGGCTGCGCTCGAAGGCTTCTTGAGTATGCGAAATATTTAGTGAATGTGTACAATGAAGAAAAAAAAAAAAACGACGTGCCATCGCAGAAATCAGCGACAGCGAACTCTAAGGCAGCCGCATCGGCAGACGGAACTCTGCGTGCCTTTCTCGGCCGCGCTGTTACCACAACAACGCACTCGGACCTGTTCACCCACTATAGTTGACATGCCGCCCCGGAGAAACCATTAATAATTATTCGCGATTCACGAAACGCACAACCAACGCACACTCAACATGGGCGCAGGTACACAAACCAACCGGCGAAATCCCCGGCACCCTTCCAAAACGTTTCTAGCGGCGTGCGTCAGAGGGCAGCACAAGAACATAAAAAAGACGGAACCTACTGGACAACTACCGCTATCTGTAGTAAAAAATGATAAGTAGCTGAAGCTCCACGTGGCCTCCGCGATCAGCTCCGGCAGCGGCGCGCCGCCGGAGCTGATCGCGGAGTCCATGAGCTCCACACGGGCGGGCTCGGTCGCTCGGTGTGCACGTATACTCACGTCACCATAGAGTCTCTTAGTAATACAATAAAGAACTCTATGCAAAAAAAAAAGATAACACGTCATTTTCGCTCTTTCTTTTTCCTTTGTCCATATGAGTCGAAGCACCGGTCGAAGTAAGAGTCGAATATTACCAGTTACCTCAGAGCATAGTGGTAGAATTCTATCACCCTTTGATGTAAGTGGATCTTAAAGGCAATGTTGTTAAAGCGCTGCAGGTTAGGTTCTGAACACATCCCAGCGCTTTCTTTGACAGCAACGCATTGTTTATCAAGTACAATTCACGTCTTTAGTTACGTTAATAGGCAGCATTGCTTCGACGTTAAATTACTGCAATGAATGTTTTTGAACTGCTTCGAGAAGCAAAGACCAATGACGTCATAGGTGCTTGTTCACTTTCTGCATGTCTATACGTATACGTCTCTGTATACGTCTAGGTCTAGGCTAAACTGTACAGTAGTGTCCTCTGCCTTGGTATTCTGAAATTACTAGCCACGCACTGCTGCTGCTCCTGCTGGTTCCGTACTTCGGCCGGCGCAGGTCGACGGATGCGCTGCGTGCATAAGTACGGACACATTGCCTTGAACGATCCGATCAGCCGCAGTGGCAACCGCCCTTTGAGATAATCGACACTCCATCTGAACGATCCGTATCCGGGTTCGCCGTAGGCATTCTTTAGCGTCGCGTCGTGCGCCAGCTCAAGAGTTTCGTGTAGTTACCGGCCCCACCATGATCAACACCGGGTAAGTGTCGCACGAACTTCGCGCTTGCCCCCTCACGTCAAAGCAGCCTCCGGCGAACTCTTGTCAGCGTCTTCCCTGTCTCACTTTTTCCTCGTAGCCTGACCGGTGAAGGCCGCTGAATGCGCAGCCGCTACGATGGTGCGTTATGTTAAAACAAACGCGTCACCTCTGCAAGGAGCACCGCTTTGCCCCTGAGCCATGCACTATCGGTAGTAAAAAAGCATGTGTGCTGCGTAAGCTAACGAACAAACATCATACCGTGTTGGTCTAAGTATGTAGTGCCCGGATTTAAAAGATGCACAGCACAGGCGTTTACGTCTACCCCTGCGATGCGCACGAATTATCTTTCAGGCTACCAGGAAATTGTTTGTCGGTGCACTCGTGGTCAACGAACTTTTCCTTGATGGTAGTACCACGTTTGCTTTTCTTTGCGTTAGCTTTCCTTCTCAAGCAGTAGCCCATTCGTCGTGCACCCAGCATATCGGAAATGGTGTACAAAGGAGTCAAGGTTACTTTATTATCACGTTCGAAAACTGCCGCATAGGGCCGTGTGCTTTCGGTTCATCGCCGCGTACATTTAATGTGCTCACTTCCTCCCAGGCTCTAACCAGCAGCAGCCGTTCTGAAACTGTACGACCTTGACTCAACACCCACTTGCTGATACAGTTGGCACACCAATAAGCCGGTCTACGTACGCTGAAAGTTCGTGTGCTTAGTTAGGTGTTCATGTACTATCGCACCCTATGTGAGTTGCAACACAGGATACACCCGTTAGTTCTTTCAGTAATAAAAATGAGAAGTGCTATTTTTTCTCGTAAACAGGGTACTACCAGACCGGGTACAGTATGGCATGGCAGCACTTACCCACAAAAAAAAAAAAAGGGGGGGGAATCTCTTGTTGCAACTCATATTGAGCACGATAGTACGTACGTCGCTGCATAATGTGTAGCTGTGGGACTCTAGGCCGACGCTGAATAGGCTGTAGCGAATGATGCGTGACATCATTAACCGCGTCGGTAATGGAAAAGGATAGAAGAGGGAAGAAGTCCTTCATGGCTCACACCAGCGAAAGAAACGCAAGAATGTCGACAGTGACCGCTTACAGACGGTTGGAAATGGTCATCGTGAAGGTTGGGCGTCATGAAGGTGAAAAAGAAAAGGGAGAAAAAAATGGATAAAAGAAAGAAAAGGAGAAAGCAAATTGTCATTTCTGTAATGAGAGAGTATCTGTACATTTCTTCTTAATGTGTCGTCAACTTTCAGTTCAAAAGGAAAGACATTTAGAGGATCCCTTTTGAAAGCTTGGCAAGCTTGGCATGAACTTGCCACTTGCGATTCTTCTTTCCTGCGGAGCTACCGCTCTCGGTTACAGCTACAGGAACATTTGTGATGCCATTTTCGATTTCTCAAGCGAGACAGTAACATTTATGTGGTTATATCTCATTTAATATCTGTGTTCGCAAGCTCTTAACTTTAATATTTCCACCTGTTTGTTTCAATTTATATTCCTCGAAATTCATTTCATATTCCTGCATCCTCATTCCACCCAATTCTGGGCCAATCCCTCAGAAGGGGTTGTGTTATTACACTGGGAAATGAGCAACCAACTAGAAAGCCTTCAATCGGCTTACTGTGAGCCCACTGTGTATGCGGTTGTCATTAACCATGACTATTTCATATCTCCTTGCCTTTCTGCTTCCTTTGTCTGCACCTTCAACATTGTATTGATAATGCAGTGGCTCTGCTACGCTTGTTATTACTCGTCTGTCTTGGCTGATACCGTGCAGTGAGGCTGTCTGTGCAGCTGACCAGAATTTTAGTTTTCACATGCATATCACATGGTCTCTTTCGAACAGGGTTATCATGAAGTTCCTATTAGATAGCAGTTCTTGGCCTTGTTCTGGTGGGTTACCTGAAGAGGCAGTCATTACTTGCAGCATAAATTGCATGCATTTAGCTTATTGTGGGAACCTGGAATATAGTTAACTATACTTAATTTCTTTAAGGGACGTGTTGCAGTTCCACAGTTAAAGCTACGTAGTAGTGAAGTAATGCCTTTCTGGAGAAGTTGCAACTCGGGCACTTCGGAAATGTCCATCCCAAAAATATGCTGCAAAATACCGTGGCATCCAGTTTAATGTTATCCCAGACACCCTCCACAACACACTCCATCACCAGGCTAAGTTTATTACTGGTGTATTTCATCACAGGTTTTGGGGAGGGATATGTCAGGGAATTTGACTTGGGATTTTATACTGTCTTTAGCTCCACTCTTACAACCTGTGCGCTATAGGAAATAAATATAGTCAATTAGAAAGCCTTGTTAACTAGTGTTAACAACTATTCTAGCGTCCGTTGCAGCTCTGCATTTCTTGTTGCATAGCACTTTTCAGTCAGAACAAAGTAACATGTATCATTAGTGGCCCGAGAGTCTAATTCATTCATTGCCATGTGCCCGACTTTGTAGCAGCTGTAAGGCCTGTGTACCCTGTTTATGAAACACTTCATTAATAAACTTCCATATCTTCCTGCAAGAACTCCACATGTTTCGCCACGAAAAATAATAACTAAGAACGTTATGGTTTGTTCCGTAAGGAGCGCCTGCACTTTCTAATGGTCCACTCGAAAAGTCAGAACTGCACTGTCCATCATAGGTCATAACGAACGTAGCAGCTGGAATGTACTATAAAACTTTTTGCCACTTGAAGGACAGTGCTTGAGAAAAAAATGCCAAATTTGGATTGCTTACAATGGCAGCCCTGGTGATTGTGCTGTTTTCTATTGATATATGTGCTGCCTTTGTGTCTCTAATTATATGCCGGACAAGCCCTGGTTACTTCAGTTGTCAGTACAGGGTGAACAAGCCACCTGCTGAACTGTCATGTGATAGGTGCTTGTAAACGCTTTGGCACGATGTGTTGTTGTTAGTGACATGTAATGCTACTGCTATCCATTAAAAAGTTATTTGCCAAAAATTCCTGTTGTGTGCAATGATTGACTTGGAATGCAGATATTAGTCTGTGTATCAAATTAAAAAAGATATGAAATTTAATGTCCGCATGAAAATTGCAAAAATCATTTGCCTTGCTAAATTGTGAGTACTAGTAATACTTCATTTTCTGTTCTGGTTGCTTCTGTGCTAGCTTACAGTGTGCTTCTCCATTCCTTAATGTAGCTTTTCACAAGGGGTTCAGGGACCCATTCTGACATGGTGGCTATATATGTTGCATACCTCAAATCTTACTAGGGCCTTTATAATGGTGTTATTTTTGTTGGTGTGAGGTTGCAGCTACTCCCTCTTACCATTTGTATTGTCTCTATTGTTTCTTTACTTCCTCATATCATTCATCTAAAAGCTGTTCATTTTTCTTATAGAATCAAGCTTGTGTGCCCGAAAGAGTAAAATGAGCAACAAGAAAATCTAATCCACAGTAAAGGAAGGAAAGTGCTGCTGGCCGCACTGTAGCAGTTTAGCTCAAGCATGTGGCATCTGAATAATGGCCAGCAGAGAAGAAGGCATTGTGAGATTAACACATAGAGAAAGGAAGAAAGATTGAGAGGGAGCATGACATCAGGCGGCTAGCCTTAGCAAGCCAGCCTACTCTGATGTCACTCTACTTTCCTTTGAGGCCAATTCGTATGTTAGATCTTGGGAAGTAGGCCTTCTAAGTTTGCCTGGCCTTTCAAGGCATTGTTTGGCTCATGGTAGCTCTTAGTTGACGCCCTCGTCAAGATGGGCCCTCCCTACCCACTCTACTCAATCCCATCCTTCCACGTGCTTTGCGGCTTTGCAGAGCAGCTGGGTGGCGAGACCCAGCTGCTGTATAAAATAATTTGTCTTCTGAGCTGTACCACATCCACAAGAAGCCACATGGCCCTAGAAACACCTCGGCACTCTTGGCCGCCGGCAGCAGGTGCACGCGGTAGCAGCTGAAGCGTCTCTCCTGCAGCACTGCACATACTCTGGATGCGTCGTGACGTTACTAGCTCCAGACCAGGGGCGTAGCCAGGGGGAGGGGGGGGCTTATGGGGCTTCAGCCAAAGTCCATTGACTTTTCTAACGTCTTACATCGGAACACACAACGAGACAAGTCAAATCAACACACTAGCAGACAAATTGGCAAAGCACGCAGCGAGGTTCAATGATGCGCAGCGTTGTGGTGGTTCATTTGTGCCGCCATCTCACATAAAAAGATATCAACTTTTTTTTAACCTACGCCAAAACATCCATGTCAAAACACTAAAGCCAGCCAAGGTAACTACGTTCTTATTTATTTTTTCTACTTTGACTTTTATTCGCGAGGACACATTGAGCCTCTTCAATTTTTTTTTGTTCTCGCTACCATACCCGCGGGCTGCCAGAGCCAGCCAGATTTTGATAGTTCCGTTTTCTGAAAATTTGCGATTTTGGCCAATTTTTAATAAAGAATGGACCGCCTAAATGAAAAATTCGAAACAACAGTCACTAGAATTTACGTTTTTCTTTTAAATTCAACAAACATCGTCAAATTTGGTGCAGTTATTGCGAGGAAAAACGAATTAGCCTTCTACATGTATTTAAATCGCAGCACTCGAGCTAAAGCTTCCTCTTAAGGAGGAGGCCGAGCTGCAACATGAGCCCCCCCATCCCTGTACGAAATTTCTGGCTACGCCACTGCTCCAGACCCACGATAGCCGCGACTGCCATACACATTAGCACAGCCCGCAGAAGTGTGCACAGCACTCTTGTTTACTTATGAGCTGCTTCATCATCCCTAGTCTCACTCTAAATGTCATTCTTCTTTATATGGAAAGCACATGGCACAGTTTCTACAACCTGGACAATATGTGTCAGTACATTTTTAACCCAAGTTTAACTTGAACCTGTTGCGGTAGCCCAGTGGCTATGACGCTGCACTGTTGAGCTCAAGAGTTCGACCTTGGCTGCAATGGCAGCCAAGGTCAATTTCTATGGGGTTGAAATGCGAAAATGCTCATGTACTTAGATTTTGGCACTGAAAGAACCTCAGGTGTTCAAATTTAACCCCCCCCCCTTCCCCCAGTTGTGGCATGCCTCATAATCAGATTGTAGTTTTGGCACATAAAATCCCAGTATTCAGTTTAATTGACCCTTTATTAACTTGCTAGTTTCTTCTAGTTCACAATATTTTTTTTGCTAATTTTGTTATTGCACTAACATTTTCACACATTATATCTTGGTTCCAGAATCTTTGATATTGCAGCTTATTGACCAACAGATGTCAGGAAGAATACTTGTTCTGAACAAAGGTCTTTCCCTCGACATTTGTGTAAGCACCTGTGTTAATGTCTGAACACATGATAGTGAAGGCAACACAAGCTACAAAATGATGCCCATGATTGCTCAAGCTCATTTGCACTAGGCAAAAGGGCTTGATTAGGGTGGTTAATCTCTGTTGCAAGAAAAGCAAAATTAACTGACTAGTGCCATGGCCAGGGTAAAAAGGATAGCTAGTTATTAGCTGCCCATGTGTGGACACTTCTTCATTCGCGAGTAGCAGTAAAACCATCCAGTTGTGCTTTTTCTCTCTATCTCTCTCTCTCTCTTTTCTTTTTGTCTCTTTTTTTTTTCTTTTTTAAGGGACGAATGGTACACGACTTGTGCATGTGTTCTATGCTGCCGCAGAAAGCTAGCAGGGAGAACGCTGTTCATTACTGGTGCCAGCCGAGGGATTGGCAAGGAGATTGCCCTGAAGGCTGCGAAGGATGGTGCCAACGTGGTCATTGCTGCCAAGACGGCCGATCCCAACCCCAAGCTGCCAGGCACCATCTATACAGCTGCCGAGGAAGGTGTGATTACCACTGTCTTAATTTCATTGGCCGATCATTAGTCTTCTGCTTCTTCTGTGTGCACCTTTCTCACTAGTTTTGTTTCCTATGCGGTAATTGCAGCCCAAGTGGAATAGGCTGGCAGAATAAGCGGATGCTCACTCACCAGTATTTTTCTAGGCTCTCTACTCAATCATACTCACAGTCACTGACTTTCGCTTATACTCTTGAACCGGCAAATAGACGAGAAGAGAAACCAACGGGCCTGATTTTTATTAGCCACACCCATATGAAGCCAGCAGATAATGAAGCCAAGGAAATCATCGGGGAAATTGCTGTTTTTAATTCAATTGTATAAATGATAAGGACAATGATAAGGAATATGAAAGTGGACAAAGAAAACAAAACAAGTTACCACTAGTAGGAGCCAAACCTACATTCTCCACATTATGCATACGATGCTATTGCCGATTCAGCTGTGGTGATGGCTGTTCCCATGTCCACATTCTTGAGTATTTATGTATGCGCACGAGACCTTACGTTGGGAATGTTAGCCAGTGCCACTCGTGGTCACAGCAGTGGATGTGGCACACACTTTTAACCACTGGGTTCATTATCCGTTGGCTTCATGTGTTTGCGACTAAAAAAAAAAGTGGTAAACAGCTGTGGTTGACTTCAGCAGAGGCCCGAGTGCATGAACTCCCTTGCAGCTGTGGATGTTCTGGCCGTGCACTGATCGTCAAAACAGCATAGTATTTCATACGTGACCCACCTTTGACGTTTCCCGAAATGTCTAGAATGCATTTGCAGCTGTGGACGTTCTGACTGCGCACTCGTCAGAACACCATGGTATTTCATACATGACCCACCTTTGATGTTTTCCTGGAATGTCTGGAATGCACTTAGCTGTTGAAATTAAGGACCATTACAAATGCGTTAGTGCTGTCCGTGTCTAAAGCATTTATGTGCACTGTTTGAACCAGTTTCAGCATTTGCGAATGCTGTCAGTTATGTGCTTGTGTAGCTGTTGGAAAAATTCCTGCTTGTGTAGGTGAATTCACAAATGCTCCTACAGTCATGCTGTCACTATACAAAATAGGATTGATGTAGGTAATGCTTTGCAGATCACCGTATGAATAACCCGGCATTGTAGTAACTTCTTGGGGCTAGCAAATTGCTGAGCTATCTTTTCTTTGTGTGTCACTTTCTGGCTCCATGTCTACAAACCCATGAGCAAGCTTTCTAAAGTGAACTTTTCTTTCTGTTTTATAGTCTGTATGTCGCATTCTAGTTTGCTTGCCATTTTGTTTGGTCCTACTAATGATGCTTGCACTTCCAAAATGATACAGATATGGATCCACAAATGATACCAGTACTTTAAAGAAAAATTAGGCTATGGGAACAAAAGAGACTATTTCACAGATATTATTTCAGAGAAAATTTCCTTAGAAAACGCTGACCCACTTCAGAAAATTGTTTGATGTGAATCATTACCATATAGAAAAATTAAAGAACAAAACATGTGACATTATTGTGTTCCATTGGCAAAAACTATGCAAGCATCTATCTTTCCAGAGTGTTCTCTAACTTTCTGTATATTTTTGCTTTTTGCAAACTTTTTGTCAGGCTCGTTTCAAGCTACCTGTGGTATGGATGAGGTATCATTATTTTCATTAGTGCTTCTGGCGAATTCAATACACTATATATGCAAAACTCTGCAAGCAGCCTTTCCCTTGCATTTACCTTGCCCTTAAGAAATCTGGCCAAGCTGAGAGGCACATTTCGAAATTTTGAATTTTACTAGGAATAGAAGGCAGCAGGGATGATGACAACAGTCTGCATGTCTAAAATCTGCCATTTTGGTTAGGTTGCTTCAGATGTGTGGAAAAGCACACTTGAGGATATTGCACATCGCCTATTGCACACGCGCCATTTATAGGTTAAGCTCATCTGGCAGTTATTGGATTCTTGTTCTCAGTTGCTCCTCAAAGCAATTTGTCTGTATATATATGCATTAGTACGAAGCATTCGTATCGAGTTCAACCCAGTTTTCTTTTAACAGTTATCTAGCTGGCGTATCTGGCCGTGCTTGCGGGCCAATCACAAAGATAGTTCAGCCTAAAAATGTAAGCTGTTGTGCCACTGGTTAAGTGCCACTCTTCAATGAACCTCTGATGTCAACTTGGGTGATTAGGTGTCACAACAAACACCTATGTAGTGACATCTATAGCATTACGTAGATGTCAGCTGGGGTTGACATTGCTTAAATATCTCTCTCTCTCTCTCTCTCTCAGTGGAAGCTGCAGGAGGCAAATGCCTGCCCTGTGTCCTTGATGTCCGTGACGAAGAGCAAGTCAAGCGGGCTGTGGGTGACGCCGTTTCCAAGTTTGGCGGCATTGACATCCTGGTCAATAACGCGAGTGCCATCAGCCTGACACAGACACAGAACACGGAGATGAAGCGCTACGACCTGATGCACTCTGTGAACGTCCGCGGCACATTCCTCACGTAGGTCTTTGGCCATCAAGGCTGTTTGATGCGGAGACTGCCATCCATTTGGTTGAACTAGATCTCTCTGATCACGGGGTGCATAGGAAATCAGAGACATTGCTTGTGCCTAGAGGCCAAGGCTAGTGGTAGGTCCAGTTTGCAAGGCTGGCTTTGAAGCAGAACTTTGTGACCAAGAACATTGTGTTATGTTCAAGCATGCAGAAAATGTTGCAGTACAACTGGTTTCAGTTAATCTGACCTGCCTTGTAGTTCAGCTGTGTTTTAAAGTCCTGAAAACAGCCAATCTTGAAACGCCATCGCTGTCGCAAAGACAAAAGATGCTGGTAGTTGTAGTCTTTGGCTGACTGAAGGGTAATGGTGGTTTGAATTAGATATCTTTTTTTTTTTTGGCCTCTCCATCTTTCTTTAATCGTAACCAGTTGGCACAGCTCTCAGGATGGATAGACAAGAAGGTGGGGAAGAATAAAGTCGGCAAGCATGCACCTGACCCCTATGGTGACTGCCATAGCAACCCCTTTACTGGCAGCATCTGTCTTGGCCGAGCTTAGAGAACAGTGAACGCATTGAACATGTCATCTTCCATCAGAAACACCCATTCTCAGCCTGCCTAAGGAACATGTGTGAGCACTTGATTTGATAACAAGATACTAAAAAATTTATTGTCCAGCCTTGCTCCATTACTATTCGCTCCTTTTTCACAGTCTTTATCAACTAAAACCATTCCTCATGACTGGTGTGTTGCCAAATACCCATTTTTAAGTCTGGTGATGATTGCTCGCTACTTAACCACTATAGGCCAATTTCCTTAACTAGTACCATTTGTAAACTCGTGGAACATACCATACATCCTGAAGTAATAAATCACCTCGAAGATCAGTCATTTATAAGTAACAGCATGGTTTTCGCAAGGGATATTAGTACAAAAGACAGCTTGCTAGGTTCATTCGTGACATTGTTGCCTCAATAGACTCCAGCTTACAGGTTGATGCAATTTTCTTAGATTTTTGTAAAGCTTTTGACGATGTCCCACACCACAGACTTCTATTAAAATTAAGAAAGGTGGTGTAGTTGCGTGGATGAAGGACGTCCTTTCTTCTCGAACACAATTTACAACCGTTAATAACTGTGATTGTTCTGTCAGCCATGTACTTTCGGTGTCCCTGAAGACAGTGTTATCGGTCTCTTATTGTTTCTCATGTATATAAACAACTTGCCCTGTTGTGTTCTTTCCTGTATTAGATTATTCGCTGATGATTGCAGGATATACCATTGCATTTCTTGCGAGGTTAAGCTCAGTGATTGGTGCACCTCCTGGCTAATGCTTTAAAATTTTTTCTAAAGCCAAAACAATGTCTCACTAACCACATTTTCCAACCGACACAATTAAAAACCAGCCAGTAGAACTTACTAGCACTTGCAGCCCGACATACCATGGCAGTACCACACTGATCATACGCTTGCATCTGCCAACCACTCATTAGAATTTCTCAAGTGCAACCTCCAACATGCTCCTGCACACATTGGTAAACTTGCATACATTTCGTTAATCCGTCCAAAAGCTCAATGCATAGGTATCTGCCGTCTGGGACCCAGAACTCGCTTACGCTACTGCTAACATAGAATCCTCCCAATACCTTGCTATACGATTTATTTACTCTGAACACGGAACATACACTAGCGTCACTGCTCTTAAAAGCTAAATTGCCGAGAGATTGCTTGCTTTTTGTTCCTTCACAAGCTTTATCGCCATCAGACCATGCATCAGAATTTCTTCCAGAAACCCACAGTCCAGGTTTCCGCGCCAAGGTCGCGGATAAAATATCAAATGTGTAAGGTACAATACATCTCGCGTTGCCATGTCATTTACTCCTCACACTATCATTGAATGTAATAATCTCCCACCACACATCACCACACGTCACCCAATTCCAAGAATTAATACACACACTGAACGAAGACTAACATATGTTCATCTTCAAGTTTCGGTTAAAATTTTGCACTTGACATACTACGACATCATGCAATGCATGTATAATTGTGTTCATGTGTAGAATATATGCACTCACTTAGCACTTCCCCGTATTAATTATTTACGTTTAAATTTGTTCTGTTTAAGGCCATGGTTTGTTATCATAGTTTTCGATGTCTCATTATATGACAACCATTTATTTATCTCTATTCACTAGTGCTTTTTCAAACAGTGTTTTAATTCATATCACAAATAGTGCTTTCTTTTTTTCGTCCCTATTGCACTAATGCATATTGAAGTGCAATTATACTGTTTGTTTGTATAATTGCAAATCGCTCCCAACACCTTGTAGTTTTCTTTTAGACTTTTGCCTATTTTGTAACATTTATTTTTTGCCTATGTGTTCTCTGTTCAAGCTTTTGTAGATAATATACCGCAACTAAGTTGTGTAATAGTGTATCTGAGTGATACGTTGTATCATTTCTGCACCCCCCCCCCCTCTATGTAATAGCCACAGCTGTGGGCCTTTGATATTATTTCTGAATGAAATAATACAAAGAGCGGTAGCTCGTAATCTCTGATTCTAGTATTTACCCGACTCTAACCCGCACTTTTCTTTTCTATTAATTTGGGTTGAAAATCATGTTTGCATGCTTTGCCGCATTAGAGTGCGTTGCAGCAAAGATTGCATTAAAAATTTGTGCGGTGAAGCTGAATTTAAAGAAGTCAGTGGTGATTTAGTGGTAAATGCAAGAAAAATACTTTAGGCATTACGTCACACCTTTCTGTAGTCGCTGATCCATGATTTAAACTTTGTTCACCACTTTGCTAATTGTTGTTTAGGAGCTCACTCGACATATGTCCTGCCTCCTCGAGGAGACAACTGACAGCGGCTCAGAGCAGACCACCATCAGTTGAACTATATATATATATATATATATATATATATATATATATATATATATATATATATATATATATATATGCACACCACAGGCTTCCCGCACTTCACTCATATTTTTTCCCTTTGAAACTCCTAATGCTATTGCACATAATACAACGCATTACGCCTTTGCCCATTTTTCTTATTTCTTGCTTGGAAATGGAGTGCACGTTTGATTTGTAATTTGTTCAGGAGCTTCACTTTGTTTGATGTGTCCATGTTTTCTACCCTGCTTCTATGTGTTATACTGTATTAAAATTATCGATGTGCACAAAGCTTTATGGAGGGTGCATATCACTTAGTAATGGAACTGCTTACCCAAGTCAAAGGCTGATGTCTCTCTTCCATCCTTTCCCATCTCCAGCTCCAAGTACTGCATTCCCCACCTGAAGAAGTCCAGCAATCCGCACATTCTCATGCTCAGCCCGCCGCTCATCATGAAACCATTCTGGTTTCAGAACCACCTAGGTACTGCAGCTTCTTTTCTTGAGCCATTAGAGATTTGTAATGCCAGCGTACGTGTGCCGCATTTACTCCCTTCTAGCAAGTGTTCAGCTGTAATGTGCACACTCTTTTTGTGATCTCAAAAGAGAAAAAAAAAATTAACACGTGTAATAGTAATGCACACCCTTTGACTTGCTTTTCGTTATTTTTGGCATGCATGGGCATTCTTTTGGAAAGCAAGATCACCTGGTGTCAGTTAGATAAAGCTTTTCAATGAATTCAAACATTTTTCATTCATTTCTAGCAGAGCCAAATAAAAGAAAAGGAGTCAACACACTTGGAATCTTCCTTGCTAATCGTCAGCCACATGCAGGTTACTTAAATTTGCTAATTCAGAGCAACACCGATTACAGCCGGTGCTCTGTTCACAGGCCTAGCTAGCATGGCACTGAATCGTGCAGCATGCAATAGGTATTTGCACCCAACCATTGCTCACTGTACAGCCATTTGCGACGTGTGTACAGAACGCAAGTCATATATAAATCAGCGACACACTTTATATTCACCTATATGATGCTTGCAGTGAGCACGTTTCAGTAGCTGCGGCTTCCTTTACTCCATGGTGGCATTAATGACAATAGGGTGTGGCTCCTATAGAATGCTCATTCTTGTACAGGACTGTAACGTGCCTGTCAATTTTTGTTTTTCTTTAGGAGAGGGGGGAGAAAGTGCATGTCAGTACTATTAAGTTAATAAGATGTAACAAATCAGAGAACCTCACTAGGTGGAACAGGACTCATGAAAGGGAAAATTGTCATCTACCGTTGTCATCCATCAAATAGACCATTGTCAAAATTGTCATCCAGCCAGTGCTTCATGCTTCAGTCATGTGGATGTCAATTTTCCTTTTCATGATAGTTGAAGTATTGAATGAAGGGAGAATGAGACATCCACCCAATAGTAGCAGTTGCTAAAAAGGAAGCCCATACGGGTTTCTCGAAAGAAAAGCCTCTCAGTTTTTTTGTGTTTTTTTAAACTGCGAGGCTTTTCTTTCAAGGAACCCGTATGAGTTTCCTTTGAAGCAATTACTACTATTGGGTGGATGTCTCATTTTCCCTTCATTAATTACTTCTCTCCACCTTGCGGGTATCCGCAAAACTATTACGTCATAATTGAAGTATGTTTACAAACAAGTTGCTTCTCTGCCTACAGCATTTGTTTTTCTTCTAGACACACTATTCTCTGAGCATTAACAAGCAGTATGTATAGTGACATACATGCCGTATGCTGGCCCAGACTTGCTATGCCAGCGTACAGCACATGTACTACTTTATGCAGGTGATCGTGGCATGCATGCTGTCATGGCACACTCTCATTTGCTTACCATTAGAAAACACTGGGGTATCACAGCAATTTAACAATAAATGGGAAATTGTGATGGATCACTAGTATATTCAGAGCACTTGATAAGCTCAGGCGCTTCGAATAGTAAAAGTGCAGTGGGAAGCCGTAGTGCAGCGTTTGACATTTTGAATATCTGCGCAACTCTGGTTACTACAAAGTTCAATAGTGTGACTTCGCTTTTGTGCCCCCCCAGCCTACACTATGTCCAAGTATGGAATGTCCATGTGCGTTTTGGGCTTGTCCGAGGAACTACGACCTGATGGCATCGCCGTCAATGCTCTTTGGCCAAAGACAGGTGAGCAAATCGGCCTCATGTGCAATTGATGGGGGGCACTGCAATTGGTGCTGCGATGATGTCAGCTGGGGAACTCGCCTTTGTCCTGTGCTACGATCCAGTGAAAACAGCGGCATTTTCAATTGTTTGCCCATGCTCTGATCCATGTTCACGCAGCAAGGCACTCTCCAATTACTGTCTATACTATTTTTTTCCTCATGTTAATCTTATCAATGTCAGCATAAGGAGGCCAACAAACATTCTCTAAAACCACAGCCATCATGTGCAAGGACACGATCTCACGCCTTAGTTGCAAAACATCACACTGAGTGAGTAAACTAGATTGAGTCCACGCAGGTTTGAAACTGAGGCACAGTCTTGTGGCTAATTTGCAGAATTGTGCATTGACTATGTGACAGTTTAGTTCAATACAGATTTTACATATTGCACCTAAGTCCATTCATTTCTTGCTAGACAAATCTCTTGCTGACAATATTAATTCTATGATTTTGCTCGTAAGCAGTTACTCTCACACAGTGATTGCACGGCACTTTGTCATCTTCACCAGTTGTCAAGCATTGAAAACATGTCTCCCTGCAAATGAATATCACACTACATTGCGAGAATTTATGTTCACTTAGGTTAGCATGTTTAGGCTTTCTGTTCATTGCACGTTTAGAAAACATGAAAATTCGTAAAACGTCACTTTATCACTGTAAGAACAAAAATATTTTATTCATAGAACAAAAAGTGTTGTGATTTCACACGAAAAGCATAACATTGATTGTGCTAGCAAATTATTGGGCAACCATACGAAGTAGTAGCGCTCGTCCTGTCTGCTTCTAGTCTGTGTCCGTATCACTTCGTGCCCCAATCCAAGACCGTGTTACCGTACCAACTCGCCCAATTTTCTATCCTTTTGCATTACACGAAGTAAGGTTGGTAGTTTTATCGGCCGTATAACCTGCAGTAAACATTCACTTGCTAAATTAACAAGCGTGGTGTCATGCACGCGCATGCAAACATGAGCACATCTCGTGCTATGGCTGCGGATACTCGCTGTCAGAATGCTGGCGTGATGAAGAGGGGCAGCAGTGGCGGCCGAATTCCCCTTCGTACTGCCTCTTGCTTCGACACAAACTGGGCACGTGAGAACACAGTGCGTTTGAAGCTATCAGCCACATCAGGCAAATCTCCTTGATTTTGGGTCACCTAGCCTTTGTACCCACCAAGATAGTGTCACAGTTTTTCGGTTTTCTTGCTTTCTGAGCACATTCAGTTTACATCCTGCCAGACCATTTAAAACTGTTTATCTATGACTTAATCACCTAATGCTACATTTTGGCACTAATGCCACGTTGCAGCAGAACGCGATTTTGCTGCAACGCCGCCAGAAGCCTGCATGCTATAATACGCCGCAGAAACCACCCAATTTCTTGAGGATGGCATCAAACATTTTTCGTTATATGCTTGAAGCGCTGGATGGCAACAAAATTGAAATGTCCGTGGCCAAGGGAGCGCACGACCAACCACGCAAAGGTTCACTGGACACATGCAGGCACAGATTTTATTACAGTGCAGACACTGCAGCCGAAGGCCCAATAATGCAAACCATCTACAGAAAATAGGCCCTCGAGTTATTGTGAGTGTACTACAATCACTGGACCGTTTTCACAAAGAGGTATTGACAGTGTGAATGTGAACACGCTGTTGGCCACCAGATGACTTTGAGGAGCAATCCACACAAGGTTTCCAATAGTGACCTAGCTCCATTTCACGGAGAGTATTGTTCAAGAAATTCTTTACACTGCTTCACAAACTTAAAAACGTGGGACGCTTTAAAAAATTGAGCAAGGCAGGTCGACCAACTTCATCAAGCAGCCTCCATGTTGCGGGCACGCGGCATGGCGGCAGAGTCTCCCAGCTGATGTCGTATGCGAGAGGCTGCCACTCAAACTTCTCATTTTTGTTTCCAACCAAAACCTGTCATGCTTGCTGTCATGAAGCCACATACAGAATCACTCCTGTCTACACAAACATCTTAGCGTGCCTTACAAGATCGCTTGTATTAAAATGATGAGTCATCATTTCAGACTGTAATACAGTCATACCTCGATATATGAAGAATTTGTACTCGAAAGAACGCATTCAAGGTTTTAAAGCTTCAGCAGTAAAAACTTCACAAATTCCCAGAACGTTCCTTGTGGATAGTGCCTTGTCAGTAAGCAGTAATAAACAAATCTCAAGGTCAGGCCATAATAGCACGGTTATGAGCGCCAGCGTGCACGATGCAGATCACATCAAGGGCAATGAATTGAAGCGGCTCAGCGCATCCTAGATTTCTGTGCATTGCACCACGCGGCACCATCAGTTTTAGATGCCATGACCAGCCGCACTTAGTTCCCACAGCCTATATCAGGCATCCACAAATTAAAAATACAGGTGCAAAAAGGTGCAGATATTCATCCTGAGCAATAAAAAAGAGTTGCAGTTTCGCCACGAAAGTGGAGCATTGATGGCGATAGCAAAGAGACTATTACACAAAGTAAGGTTCGTAGCTTTACCGGTGTCACACAGTCTCAGGCAAATATGAACAGATCTCACTCAATGAGCGCAAACGCTCTATAAGACAGGAGCCCAAGCTTTGCATCATGTTTCTGAAACTAGAGATTACACAGCTGCGAACACTTGCTCATCAAAGCACCAATAGTCTCGGTTTGCACTTTGAACTTGTCGCAGATTACTTCCAAAATTGGGTGCATGATTCGCGTTCACCCTCTCCCTCTTTGTGCAGAAGGAATTGTTAGCTCTTGTGTTTCTCCAAGCTGCCACGCACCCTGTGGCCTCCGCAAGTTGTTTATACCAATGTGACAAATGGTGCAGCGTCGTTTATATGGTGTCCTGGCGAGCACGCTTTGGCAGTGTTTTTGTTGTTGAAACTTTTCATGCGGAAGTACGCTTGAAATCACCTCGGCCAACATTTTTACAGTTTTATTTATTTCTTTCCTAGATTTACTAGCCGCGCAGGCTCCAAATATATGCTTGAAATGGCCAAGAACTTATTGAAATCAAAACCGTGTCACAATATTACGCTGATAAAAGTGTGAAAAACATTGTGGTTTTCAATGGAAGTATGATCAGGAAATGTAAATGCAGTAAGTAGTTTCTGTTGCAAATTTCGTTACATCGAAGTTCATTATATTGAGATTTTGACTATTGCTTGTGGTACAAAATCTTTAGGCACAAAGATTATATTGTAGGTTCACTGCTAGCTGTAGCAAGAAGGGGTCTGTTTGAATTTTTTTCAGGAATCCAAATTTGGGAAGAGAAAGAAGGGGCGTGGCTTAATTACTGTTCCACTGCAATACAGTAGAACCTTGATGATGTGATACTGTTACGTATAATTTCCTGGCACCAACGTTTGTGATCGACAACACACAGAAATTGAGCCAGTGAAGCTGTGCTTCTTTATTACAGGTTAACATGTTCCCAGAAAACAAAATCTTTTGGCACCAATGTCCTGTACATCACCAAACTGCAATCATAAAATATGTTTTATGGCTGCTAGATCCCATGTAAACAGGAAAAGGCATGAGGTGCATGCGATCGTGAACAGTAGCCACCCGCCACAACAGGTTCCCTGCAACACCAATGCACACTCAATTTCCTCTTCCGGTATCAGCAAATCTCCTCCCGGGTCGTCACATGCCGCATTCATAGCTATCGCCCTCAACACTATTGCAATAAACATCTTTGCCTATCTGTTTCACAGTGCATGGGGCTTAGTGCTGCTGGAAGCGTACTGCACACTTTTAATAGGCGATTAACCAAATGCGCCACCATCTCCTGCTGCGGGTGGCATGAACTGAGTATTATGTTTCACTGTGGCAGCATCATCGGCATCCTATTCCCACATCGCCCACCAGCTTGATTTCGTTTCAATTTCCCATCGCTGTCTTGAAACACTACGCAGTCTAAAAACAACAACGTGGATCTTGGGTCACTCGGCCCCCACCAGTCGGACTCGCGTCAGCATCTGGAGCCGTGTGAGCGCGTCAAAACTTCTTGTCAAAATACGTTGCTCAGAGCTGTTGACTCAGGCTGAATTGGAAAAGTGCAAACGTAAGCTTGCCAAAGCAGCAAGAATGACCATACATGTTACAGGCTGCTCAGGCCTCACCAGCTGATGCATGTCTGTGTATTGTGCTGCAACAATTTGCACAATGATTTGCCTTATGTAAATTTCAACTACAGTTGAGTCTGTCAATATTTTACAGCGGAGCTGTTGGAACCTCACTGGGTTTCTCTTGATGTCCACAGCTTCGCCGAACCGAGGGAGAGAGAGTGAGAGCAGAGTATAAAAATAGTATCGCACAGCATAGTGACATGGTGAGGGTGGGAAGAGCCTATCAGGGGAGAAGGAGCGGCACAGACACAGGTGGTGCGACGTCATTGCTCTCCTATAAAAACCTGCGCGCTCGCTTCAGCGGTCTTCTTTCTCGCAGTGGAAAAAAATGTGCGGCTCTGCTATCGCAAACACCAGAGACCAGCCTAGCAAAAGTTACACCAAGTGTACGTTTTGGCACTACTTTACTGGCCTTCCCCCAGCTCTGCTGGTCTCTGGTGTTTGCAATAGCAGAGCCACGCATAATTTTTTTGTGACTTCGGATCATACATTTTCCCGGCTGTACTATGCTTTTTGACATTTGTTTCCAATACTTGTGAATGAGGTTCTACTCTATTTTCGTCAGTACTGAGGAGATACTGCATGTTATGAGACACATGTCAGTTCTGTCCAATAGAATAGCAGACCTGTTTATTTTGCAAGAACCTTCAGCATATATGTAACCATTGCATGCCTCAGCGATTGCATATATAAGATTGTGCAATCTTGACACACATAAAAAAAGAAAAATTTCCCCCGTTTTTGTGACAGCCATCCACACCGCAGCCATTGAGATGCTCATGGGTGCCGAGCACGGCCAGAGCACAAGCCGCAAGCCAGCCATCATGGCTGATGCTGCATACGCCATCCTGACCAAGCCCAGCCAGTCTTTCACTGGCAACTTTTGCATTGACGAACGACTGCTGCGTGAGGAAGGCGTCAAGGACTTCGAGCAGTATTCATGCGTGCCTGGTGAGTGCAGCGTTTGTCAAAGAGCCCCCATAGAAGAGCTCCGCTCAAGAGTTCCAGTATTAGTTTAGTCTTAGAGCTAGTTCTAGCATAGCAGAAAATGCAAGGGCCTAGCGTTAGTCTTGCATGACACACACTGCGTGTGCTCAGTACAAAACCAACCCCGGTGCTGTTGCGTGCATATTCATGAAACGCCACGTTGAATACGTTTTTGTATCTTGCGCAGTTTCTTTTTTTTTTTGTGTTCACCCACTCCTTTCTGTAATGCCTTCAGGCCTTGAAATTATCTTAAATAAATAAATAAATAAATATGCCATTTACTGGATTTGGCATTCTATGCTATTGCACACTTGTGAAGCAAGTAACATGGTGGTGCTTGTCAAAAGTGGATGCTGTCCACTTCAGGTCCCTTGAGTCACTGTACTGCACTGTTCAGCTCATTAGTTCCCAGCTGGTGCTTGTATTTGCTTTAAATTTGTGTCATCATGCTTAGACAGCAAAGTATTAGTTACAATAGACAAGAAAAGGCAGCGCCCCCTGTGGCACCAAGAGCATTATGCAGAATGTGAGAGCCAGTTTCGGTTTTGGACGCCACATTCTGCGTAGCTAAATATCGCAGCCACCGCAGAGTGCCGTAACGAGCCCGCTCACCATCGAAACACTTGGAAAACTCTGTACTCCGATTGGGCTCTATGGGTGACATTGCTACAGGCGCCCGGGCATGGGGATGTGAGCGAGAAGGTTAAAGAAAAACTGCTGGAGTGGAAACAATGTCCCGAAAGTGAAGCCGCACAGGAAGGGCACAATAAAGCTATAAATGAACAATAAAAAATGGCGAAGAAGCACTTTTCACACACTTCCCATGTGTTAATCAACCTCCTTTGTTAATCATGGCCTATTTTATCAGACAGATGCTTATCTACATATATCTCTGTATTACTGGCTTTAGTGTGAAATCTGAATATCCTGGCATATTGTATTGGGAAGAAGTCATCAATATTCAGAAGAAATGATTATTTTCGTTGGGAACAACCAGCTTTTATTTTCTAATTAGCCTAGCATTACAATAATAGAGCCAAGTCACTTAATCTGTAAGTGGAGATCACCTGACAAGGCTCTATTTCAGGTGAAGGAGGGGGCAAGCATTGGCTTCACCTTTTCTGGTAAGAAGCTATGGGAGCTTCCACTCAGCAGTTTTTCTTTAACCTCCTGGGATGTAAGCCAGCCCAAGCTCGCAGCACCCTTCAACATGCATGACTTGTTTGACACTTTTACTGGCCCTATGCACAGCAATGTGCAGGGTCAATAGCCGATGTTTCTTTAGTTTCCTTCACGGGCTTTTCGGCTACACTTGCCAATGCAACCACTGTTCTGTGAGAAATCTCTAATGGGTCATCCACTTGCAAAACATGCGAAAGGCTTGTAAACATTGTTACACAGCTGCTGTAATCAACCGTGGTTGCATAGCATTTATGCGAAAATGTGTGTTATCTTGCGTGCTCTTAAAGATATAAAAGCTTATTCGCAGATACCCCTAGCTGTTGCCCGTGCACACTAAGGTGTATTTTTCAGGTCACGTTTGAAGAGTGCTAGAATAGCAGGTAACATTCACATGCAATCCATTGGTGGCCCCCAGCAACTGGTCAAAATGTATGGAAAAACACATTAGCAAATTTTCGGTATCCTGAACAGCATGAGGCATGTTTAAGTGCACAACACAAATGGCTAAGAGCCTTATGAAAAATTGCTTACGCAACCAATCACTTTAAACGTGATTGCTGTGCTGCTGGAATGGCTCCGCGCCTATGGCCAGCTGAAACGCAACAAAGTAGTAGCGTGAGACCTATGCCATGTTCTGATGGAGTGCTGCTGTCTTCTCAGCAGCATCTTGAAGTTGTGCGTTTTATGTGTTTAGTAAAAGCATGCCATGGCTCACGAGTTTTGCTGCACGTACCTGGCAAGCAAAAAGCGAGTGCCGGAGCGTGGATGCGTTCGGTGCACCAACTGTGGGGAGATGTACTGGCTACGTAACCAGCACATAATTTTGTGACCACTAGGGTGACGCTTCATTTTACGACATACTGTGCTATGGTAAGCTAAGACAGTAGAACAGAGGCTTAACTCCAGTTAGATGAGGCCCGTCCTACCCAGGTGTCTGCAAGCGAAGCAGACGACGTAGTCCCCACCCTCAAGATTCCCATAATGCCTTACCAGCAACTGCTTGAAGGCGTGCGCCACTTTCTAAAGTTGTCTATTGGGCACCGTTTCCAAAATCTGCTTTTGATCTTTTGGCTGCTTAGGCTTAATGAGAGGCTGTAGTAGCTACAGATTAGCTCTACGATTTCGCAGCATGCACTACAGCACTGCACAGGCTATTCTTTCAAGCCAGGGCTCGGCCAGAGCCTGGTGCCTTCAAACCTGGCCCACACGCGGCCCAGGCCTGAAATATCTGGGCCCGAAAGATTTTGGCCTGATTCGATCCATTAGCCCTTCAGCCTAAACGAAGCATGGTCAAATTCTTGGTTATTGTAAGGATGCTAACCGAACGCACCCAGATGATTATTTCATTATTCAATATGAGAGCTAACAGAGTAGCTGCTACTCCAAGGCTGCTGCTTATGGCATAGCCACGCAGGCCCTATCATGAAGGTGATCTGTGATGGGGACAGAGTCTAGGTGCGACGAGGGCTGATAGCCCTCGTGATAGCACGAGAGAGGAGCCTGGTTGCCTTATGACACACTTGCCAGCGTTCACACGCACCAGCGCACCATGCATATCAGAAGCCATGTGCACACTTCACAGTGGCGGCACTACATGGCTCCGAGTGTTCTTGGGAAAAAGCAGAGGAGTCCCGCCTCATACACAGCTTGTTTCGGCGGTGGCAATAAGTTGTGTCGCTATATTGATTCAATGCTGATGTGTTACCGTCGACAGTCGTCATAAGATGGGTTCTGCTGTAGTTGTTTTTGCATTTGCCTTGTTGCCTTGGCTATAGCTTTGGCCTGTGCACAACAAACTTTAGTTGGAAGCCAGAACACGTGTCATATGTTCCCTTAATTTTAATCCCGTTTTTGCACTGTTTGCAATAGTATGTTGTCGTAACAACAAGCCCGGCTAACCGCCATCTTGAAGCGTAGCAGATGCTTTCACTTCCGCATAGTTTTCTTACTTCTTGAACTGAGCACACGCGCTACCTCTTTCTCATCGCGATGCAGGCTCCAAGCTGCAGCCAGACTTCTTCATTCCGGACGATGTACTTGCCGAGTTTGACCAGGAGCAGGTGTCGTCATTGGGTATCGGCACCGTTGCAACACCGCCACCGTCAGTATCAACTGCTTCTTCTGGTAGCCCCACTGCTGATGGTGTCGACGGCATCGTGCAGAAGATTAGCCAGAAGCTAAGCCCTGAACTCGTCACTCAGACGGGAGGACTGTTTCTCTTCCAAGTCAAAGGTTAGCCTGTTGCTCATCTCTTGGGATGGCTGCTAAATGGATGCGGCAGTAAATTGCTTTCTCCTTTGGTAATGTGCCAGACACATGTTCTATGCAAGGAAGGGTCATGATTTCAGCAGCACATCCTTGTATTTTGAGTTCATTGTCATCTTCCATCATCTTGTGCAATAACTCTAATACAGGAAAGCGACATTTTCAATCGCTCTGCAGTTTCTCATTTCCAGCTCTGCATGCACCCAGCCAATATAATTGTAAATTTTCTCACTTCATCATCCTGTTTTATTTTGCACTGCCTTGAAAGGGCTTTTGCCAGCTTCTGGCATTGCAAACAAACATTTGTGATGCATAGATCATGCTGTGATAACTGTATGTTCAAAATGCTGCACCTTGTGTTGACGTTCAGTGCTCCAGTTCACTTTGCATATAGCAACAAGGGCTGTGTTATCGAAGGCTTGCAGTGCTCCACTAGCATGCTGATGAAATGCTGATAAGTTGAGTGATTACCAACAACATGAGAAGAGCTAATACTTGGTAATGATACATTTCATTATCTATTCTTATTGCAGTCGACTTCTGCCAATTGATCCTGATGGGACCGACAAAAGTAGTCTAATTACCCAGCAGGTCAAGTTAAACAAAAAGCAGAAAAAAACGCCAGAAAATGCTGTTGATTCACTTGGTAGTAGTATTGCTTTCAAAATTAGCTTCGCTGCAGTACAGCTGTGTTATGCGATGAAGCATATAAATCGGGTAAAGATGCCATTATTACTGGACATAGAACATGTTCCTTAATTTACACATGCACTTGTACCATTTACAGTCACAGTACGAGCATTGAGACGCCTAATAAGTTTACTGGCAGGCCTTCATAATTCTAGGTAGACCCCCATTCTTTTCGTGCACTTTTAATGTTTCTTCAATGTTGAACGTTCCCTCAATGTAGAAACAGCTCTGAATGGCTATGAGTATGTTTATTAGGTGTATAAGTGCTCATACTGTGACCAGAGATGGCGCGTGTGCACGTGAATAATTCAGAAGCACAAACTATGTCCCGTAACGGCCCCGTTGCATTTCTTGTATGCATTTCTTGTAGCCACTGGCTCATCAGTGCAGCCAATTTTGTACACTCTCAAGTAGCTGACAGGTCATGGGAGTTTTGAACTACTGCATCCAATGTTTACTAGCAGTGTTGGGCACTTCCAGATTTCAGCAGGATGCTGCTCATTGGAAGTATTGTGTTGGTGACAGGTCGCAAAAGGTGTATTTGTTTCAAGCAAATTTATACAGCTAAACCTCGATATAATGCAGTCAGTAAAATTGTCAATTTACTTCATTATGTTGAAATTTCATTCTGTTGAAGTTCGGGCTTTCATGCAAGTAAGTACAGTCTCCAATCGACTTTTCTTTCGGGCAATCTAAAAAAAGCAAGTTTAAATGAGAAAACAATTCATTTTTATAAATTTGGGAGTCTCCGACAAATGATACGATTTCATGCCATGTACGTCGACGATATCTTCTCGGTGGCACGAATTAAGTGAAGCCAGCCGCGCTTTCCCGTGCACTTTGCCCCCACAGCTCATAGCGTCGCCCGCACTGGGATGACGCTATCAGAAAAACTGACGGCAGTAATGGCAAATACCTTGCCTGCCTCTCACTCCAACAAGTCACCAAAACTAGAGATTACGCAACCTCTAATACTAAATGCGCGATAAGACAGCTTACATGGTGCCACGCCATCTCTGCTTGCCTACTCTTTGCATACACAGCAGATTACCTATAAATCGCGGTGCGCGGCTGCGGATACACTCAGTCCTGCTTTCAGCCATGTGCACCCATGGCCGAGATGCACGCCAATATCGAGACGTGTGCCAACCTACCCCCACTTCGACCTCCCGGCCCTCTTGCCCACTTCATCACTTGATCATGAGCTCGTGCAGGAAGGCAGCACTCCTGAAGTCACCATCTTTCTTTTCTCACCCTCGCACACTTCCACTCACACCTAAAGCGCACAGTGTGCGGGGCCCGATAGGATCTTATCGCACTTGGACTTTATAGAGAACATCTTGAGGCTCCACTTCAGTGGTCGCTCTTGTCGTGAGGTGCGTTTGCAAGCAGCCGTTTGTAATTCAATCATTTGACCATCTGCGTCCGCAGAAGTTTCCATCTATTGTCTCAGCATTCCTTTGTGGTGGCAGTGAAATTTCGTTATGCTGAAACCGCATACAAACACTTTGTTATATTGAGGTTCTAAATACATGGTATTCTATGGACAAGAGGGTATGAAAACGTGGACACTTCGCTATATTGAGAATTTCGTTATGTTGAAGTTTAACTGTACTGACAAGTTCCTGAAGGAGGTGAAATTGGCAACACCAAGGTTCCTGAAAAAGTAACCATAATTTAAAAACAATGTGCTTATCAATCTTTGCTTTTCCATGTTTGCTGCTACTTGTGTACTGCATCTGAAGGTAACTCTTCGTGAATAAAGTGCATGTGTAACCTTCAGAAGGTGCACGGTCAAGGAAAGGCTTGTGGAGAAAATATGCTGTTGACAGACTGATAAACTCTTTACTCCTTTCTGCACAGGTGGTGATGACTTCTTCGTGGATCTCCGAACGGGCCAGGGCAGCGTGGGCAAAGGCCAGCCCTCGGAAGGCAACTCGCCCGACGTCGTCTTCACCATGGACACTGACAGCCTGCTCAAGATGTTTGCGGGCAGCCTGAAGCCAACAGCAGCCTTCATGAGTGGCAAGATGAAGATCAAGGGAGACATGGGAAAGGCCATGAAGCTTGAAAAGCTGATGGGCAGCCTCAGGGCCAAGCTCTAGAAACCAAGCAGGTTCCTCTTCCGTTTGGCACCAGTATTGACACGTTCGCCACCTTTGATCCACGCAGCCATGCGGAGAAAGAATGACCAAGGCTAGATACAGACAGTGCCACCCATCTCTGGAAGGTCACAGGAGAAGTAGATTGTTCAGCCAATTCGGCATGGAGACCGTGCTAACATCTACTGGATCAAATGTTGAATGTGTTCTCACGTTTGCGAAACTCCTGCACATTGTGCATTTACAGCGACCTTGAGAGGCGTGGTGAGAAGCTGCAATTACGTGCAGTGGTTTGGGCTACATCTTGAGTGTACAAGGGTGGGAGCTTTCTGATCAACTTATCTTGTGCCGAGGGTCTACTTCACCAGGAAAGTGGATGATGTAGAAGCCTTATATAACAGCGAACTCTGTGAATGTTGTGCTTTACCAATGAGATTTGATTTCGCTTTCCGGTTTGGGTTCTTCAGATATTTCAACGATCCTGCAAGTGGTTATATCCAAGTTGTTTGTTGGTGTGGTGCAAAGTTGTTGAATGAAATAGTAGTTAATATGCATGGCTGAGCAACTGTCAGGAATGAATTCTGTTGCATGTTACTTGGAAATGTTGACTTTGCTCAATAGTCTGCACATTCCATCTGCTCTACACTAATGGAATTGAATGCATTAATTCTAGTACTCTCTATTGAAAGATAAATCGCAGTTTATTAGAAAATAAATTGCATTATTCAAGGCCTGCGTATTCACTTGCTTGTTTCATGCAATTGTTGAGCTGTTTCACAGCGCCTTTATTTTTTACCTGAGAGCACTGGATTACTTTACACATAGAACATTATGGTGCTTTTCTACTCTTGCTGCTGTGCAGCTTGTACTATGCATGGCTTACAAATGTCAGTTGTTTTCGACATTAAAGCTGTTAGTGTACTCAACACATTCATGTGCCTTACTAGAGCTGTTGATATGCCTTTTAGTTCTGCTGTGCAACAAGGAATCATTCTGTGGTTTGCATAACATCTTGTTGATGATTGCCAACGATGTTTGATAAACTTAGGTGTCTTACAGTGATGATGAATAATTGTTAGTGTAATAACACATGCACATGATATGCTAGTGAACATTGAAAGCCGTTAAGGCATGGCCACACTAGTGCATAAATATGCACAGATAGTTGCTTGCATTAAAGGTAACAATGGAGGCATGACTACACGCTGGCCATCTGCTCATCCACTAAAGCAGTCACATGATAAGGTTTGTAATTAATGCGTTCTCCACTGCGACCAGCGATGATTCCAGGCAGGGCTGAAAGAGAGCAATATTTTTCTGTGCCAATCACCCATGTGACCAAAGAGAATGCTTTCCATTAGCCTCGCCATCTGGCTATCTGCAGCATGTTGTCCACCATGCTCCCGAGAGCAATTTGTCATGTGGAGCAGAATGCTTGCTTCTTCTCAGCCTTTATGATGTGTGCCACGATCATGTGGTGCAGATATTTTCTCACAGATGCGGCTACACCTTCACATGTGGCGTATCTTGAGTTCTGTAGCTTACAGTGACAGTTCTGTTCACATGTGTAATGCATGCAAACAAAAAAACACACCATGAGTTGGTGCACATGGTTCTTCAAGGAATAAATCAGTTGTGTGTGAAAGATATGCAGTAGTGACTACCACTGTCGGTGCTTGCTTATACTTTTTTTTTTAACTTTTTATTACCTTTGCTACCATTGTTGCTAGTTTTTTTTTTTTTTTTTTTTGCTCGTACGCTTAGAAAATTTCTTTAAGTGCTTGTTTTTCCTTGTGTAATAATTACATAGTCTACCAACTCCAACTCCTTAAAAATGACAATTCTTGATATGTTGCAGTACGCTTAAGATAAATTATGTCAAACTCTACTGAATTGTGGTGCGAGCTCTGGATGGATATCTGTTCATGTGAATGTATTTTTCTAGGCATGTTTGGTATACAGTCCGTGTAGTGCTTGCACTTGTGGGATGATACAATTTCAGGTGATTACTTAATATGTATACCTTCTTAACATTGTTGCTGCCGCACTTACTTAGCACTAACCTCGCACAGCCAAGACCAATTTGAAGCCTTCCAATGAGTCATCTCTCGCAGTCAAGGTGTAGCCTTGGCACACAGCATGTCATCGTTTATAAATATCACTACTGCAATTAATATTTCTTTTGCTTATCCGTCAATGAGCAAAGGACATACTCCGATTAGGTGATCCTTCAAATTTTAAGTTAATACCATCACTGCATTAAACAGCACTTGCACGCTCTGCGTATAGGGGAATAAAATTATGCTGATAATAGCAATGAGTGATGCACACTGGTTCATAATTTTGAGACATTTTAATTGATGTTTCTATAAAATTACTACCCTTAAGATTATCGTAGCTCTGCTTGAGAGCTAGTGATTTTTTCAACATGCATCACCGAAGAAAGGCAAATATCTTGCATAACGGTGCACTTCTGTTGCGCACTTGGAAAACTGCTGTTTGACATGAGCATCTTTTGCACAAATGTTTTGATGATGGGTGCATCATGCCGCATACTTAGTGGGCAAGTGCTCTTATACTTTCGTACACAGGGGAAGACAGACTGCATTTCAGGGACAGACCTCAGACTTGGGCTGAAACTGTGCAATGGCAAGTCTTGCTAGCATTTACTAAGTGCTTTGCATTGGCATCGGCATTGCTTCCATTGCATAGATATTGCAGCTCAAGCTGCCTTTGGAAACCTCGAAAGCACCGAGTTACTTGGCTACCAAAGATACGAGGCAGCCTAACCGAGTACAAAAAGATGTTGTATGTAGCGTTTATTTGGGAGCACGTAAAAAGTACTAATGGCTCTTCAGATGTAGAACAATGGTGTAATAAACCTGGGTTGTACATATGTAATATATTCTTGTTTTCTTGCATGTATGGTATACTTATTATACAAGGTCTGTCACAGAGGTAGTGAGACTGCATTTGTTAACACACTGGACAGCATTCACAAATGCACTATATTGAGTTAATTCCCTTGGAAAGCTACACACACACCATCGCATACGTATCTGCTTGTAGCAAGGCTGTTCCAATGGCTAATCAAAAGTGCTGGCTACTTGTTGCAATGGCAGATTGTTGCATCAAATTTGTGTCCTCTGGCAGAACCACCAAAACAAGGCGGAACTTCACTATCCTGGTAACTCCAGAACCGTATCGGTACCCGCGCTATTTCGACTCCCTGCTTTGCAGGAGCTCTTGTTTCAATTGCACAGTTTCTGGTATTGCTTTGTGCCTCCCTGTGCTAAGAAAAGAATGCTTCTTCATGTAGTTGATTGCCCATTTAAATTCTGCCATTGGAATTAGGCAACAGACTTGAGAACACAGGACAGCTGAGTGTACCACAGTGACCTCAGTTCAGGACCCAACGGTAGTTCCAGGGACATACTCGGTGGCTTCGAAAGCTTAGATAGAGATTAGCAAGTGACCGACTCTATGGCATACTCTAACTCGTATGTGGTCACATTTCTGCATTACTATAAGACACGTTCCCATTGGACTTGTGAGGATCATTCAGTTGGCTGGACATCACTTTCCCGATGTAATGATGGGATGGAGCGGAACAAGCATGTAAAACACCGAACGGCTCACAATCTGTAGTGTTAATATAGTATTTTTACTAATACGAATAGTAAGTATCGAATAGTTAGACGAAGATGCATGTACAAGGGACATTCCAAAAGTAAGTTTCTTCATTATTTTACAAAGAAACCGTATTGCCAAAAAAAAGATGCACCATGGCACCATTAACCATACACCTTGCGCTATTTTTCCGCATAGTCGCCAGCTACATTGAGACAGTTGTCGTAGCGTGCAATCTGTTTGTAGAAACCACTCTGGTAAAACTCAATGCCCTGCAATGCAAGGCCCGAGACATGACCTCTTCACCATACATAATCTGTAGGGGTGCATGGCGCCCCTCATGCCTAGTCCCACATGCCCATTCATACCAGATAACAGCACGCACATCCATTGCCGATAACAATGTCGGCACACATCTGTCTGCCACCGTGATTTGTACTCTTATAACCTCGGGCACGCTGATCTGCTGCTACTCCATGTTCGGTGCTCTGAACATGCGTCATTCCTCCTCTGCTGACGCTCCGTCTGTCGTTGAGCTAGCAATGGGTGTGGATTCTTATGGCGATGGTTTGTTTCACCTGGTGTACCATCTTCGCTTTAAAAAAATGACAAAACTTGCTTTCAGAATGTCTCTCGTAACAAATGTTTATATTGGCATAATTAGGTGCCATGCCTGTACTGACTGGAGAGACAGCCAACTATCACAGATTAAGATCAATTTTAAATGCAATATTTATAATTGTCATTAAAAGATCTGCTCGAATAGCCTCTGAAAATCTTTAGAGCCTGGTTGTAAACAAGCTTTAAAGACTAAATAATTGTTGTCGAAGTTTTAAAAAAAAGTAGGAAGTTGCGACAGAAGAGAACGAAAAGCTCTGCGCTATTCACAACTTTTGGCGAGGATAGGTACTAGCTTAAAATTTTGGAGATAGCTTCTGTGGTCATATGTTGAACTTAACCGCAATGCATAAGCGTAACCACAATGTTGGCCTGGCTTCGATTCCTCGTTTGGAGCTAGATTCTTTTTTTTTCCTTTAGTGTGATAGCAATTATATGGACCACAGAGTAACATATGCAAAAGTGCCGACTCGCATATCCTATAATGCATTTGGTGCGGCCAGCTAATCTCCCAGTGATAACAGGCGCCCGGTGTTCCACCGAGCTCTCTGCCTCCGTTCGCCCCTTTTCATCAGGGCTTTGCAAAGTTCCCTCCTCCCTTTCTTCCTTCTTTACATGTTTGCGCCAAATATTCGTGCTGTTCGGCAGTCAAGTCATGAAACGAACTTACCAAGAACTCATTCAGCTATCAAAATATTAAGTGGCCAGATGGCGTGCTTCTGCTATAGTTGCCATAGAGTTTCCTACAAAACGTAATTGTATACTACTCTATGGTAGTTGCCACTTGAAGCGGTACATCATTGTGGCACGTTCTTCGATAGCGACTGCAAAAAGTGAAGATATGATGAGCCAATTTCCAAGAGTGAAAAAAGTATATTTTGTCGGTGAAGTTACCCATTGCTATTGTACTAGCGGAGATAGAGGCAATAACAGCACGCTCTTTGGGCATTGCAGAGCCGCACATTGGATTGTGATGATGCTTTGCGTGCACTAAGCTATATACAGGGTGCCCCAGCTATCGTGCACCAAGATTTATAGATATGCAAATGCCACGTAGCTGGACAGAACCAAGGTAATGTTGTTTGCCATCACTTGGAGATACTCCGATTATTTATTGCATTCTGCCTAATTGCGTAATTAGTCTTAATCAACTTCTTAAATGCTATAATTAGATGAAAAGTGTCAATGAGCAAATGACAGCCAAACTTTTGAAAAACCGCCGTGGTAGCTTATTGGCTAAGGCACTGTGCCGCTAAGCACGAGTTTGCGAGATCAAATCCGGGCCGCGGCAGCCGCATTTCGTTGTGGGCAGAAAGGCAAGAACGCCTGTGTGCTGAGCCTTGGGTGCACGTCAAGGAACCCCAGGCACTCAGAATTAATCCACAGTGCCCCAGTATGGTGTGCCTCGTAATCGGATCGTTTTACAGCGGAGCTGCACATGGCTAGGGTACCATAGAATTTTCTTGTCCGCACACAACTACTATCATCTTCAATGGCTCATACCCTTGTAAGCACTCACCCCGTAAGCAAGCGAAAAATGCAATGGCTCACAGCCCCGTAAGGCAGAAGCTAGAAGCACACAGCAAAGTGAAGTGAACAGTGCTTACATTATTTCAAATCACACCTACAACATACCAAACAGCATGTTGAAAACTGTCATCATCAATGGCTCACATACCCCCATAAGCAATGGCTCATATATACCCCTGTAAGCAAGCAAAATACGCAATGGCTCATGGCCCTGTAAGGTTTATGGCTACTCATGTTGCATGGGTTAGGTGTGATGACACTACACCTGTGGTAGTTGTCGGTAATTTCAATGTGAATGTGTCTGGACCGAAAAGGGAATGGTTTGCACGTTTCGTGTTGCAGACATATCGCTTGCAATGCCACACCAATCTGGCCCAACTGACCCCTCAGCGGCATACATGCATCGATTTGACATTATCAAAGAATGTGTTTGCAGCTGCAAGTGGGCCAATCAGTGTATATCATAGCGACCACAAAGCCATTGTGACCGTAGGTTACTAAGTAACAATGAGCGATGCAATAAAGTCTTTACCATCAGGGTTCTTACCATGATGCTTATAGCTCCGCTAGTCATCCATGTTTGCCCCAATGGACAACAGACAACCCTAGGACATCCTTTGGATCACGTTGCCAGACATTAAGAATGTCCGCAGGCCCTACGAAAGAAATCCATGGGACATGTTACTGGATGTCCGGAGAACAATAATCCACAAAGGAATTGTACATCCTGGGCTGGTCCGTACGAAACACATCAAAAACGGATGTTTGGACGTTTACAAATTTTGTTACCGCTTTTCACGACGTCCAACGTCTGCAGGATATCCAAATGTCCAGAGCATGCCCAGGGCAGGATTTTCTGTGGTGCTTGGACATCCTGAGGATGTCAAACTAGCGAACCTTCTGCAGACATTTGTAAAGGGGTTCCAGGCGGCGCGGGCATACTTTGCCGCTAATTATGCTAATTTCAGAAATAACCTAAATTAGTAATAATTGCTTCATTAATGCCTGCAGGGGCAGTTGTTTAGAAAGAAAACTTGGAGGCAGTCAAATTTTAATGCATTTCTTCTTTTCTTTTATCTTGAAAATTGTATCTAATTCGTGGACTTTCTTCATCGAATGTCAAGTTCAATCCAAGCAATATCGAAACCGAGCACGCCTCACCGCTACATCACACGGAAATGTCCTGTGACTAAGTTTAGGATGGCATGTCGAGGCAAATAATGATACTGCACATTGTGGCATAGGTTTGCCAAGCAAAACGTGCTGTATCAGTATCTGCCACGATGCTCAGTTTCAAGCTTCTTCAAACTTTTCATTACAGAGCCTTTCTATCTGACATGACAGCGGGGCTGCCTTTTCTGTACTCCTGGTGTGCTCGGTTTCGATATGGCCTGGATTGAGCATTGAAATTCGCTGATGGGTATACCTTGAACGAGGTGCAATTTTAAAGATTGTTCTTTTTTTTTTATGGGGGCGCATTCAAATTTGACTGGCTCCAAGTTTGGCATTTCGATTAACCTCATGCAAAGCACTAATAAAATAGTAATTAGAATGAATTTGCTAACTGTTCTGAAACTCATGCTATTAGCAGAAAAAGTATGTCCGCCTCGCCTAGGAAACTCCACCGCCAAAATGCCAAGTTTGCTACACTCGGAGCTTTCTTTCATGAAAAAATCTGTATGCTAAAAAAGCACCCTGAGAGCTGTCAACTGGGAAATTGAGTTTTTCAAATGCAAATGTGCACACACCGGTAGAGCAGCAGTAATCTAAATTGTGGTCACTATTTTTTTTAATTTCCATGCAAATTTGTCCACAACAGCTTTTTCTCTTTGTACGTCATACTGTACTGTACTGCCTTACTGTATAGGCTCTATGCCCTGTGAGAACCTGTTATTTCCCTTGTTTCGCTGGTTGTGTTGTGCCATTTATTTCACAAGTATACAGTAATCATTAGGAATATTTGTACAAGTCGCTGTCAACATATGCGAGAGGCAAAATTTCAAAGCTGCTGAAATTTGCATTTGTGTCAAGAGATTGTGTAATCTTTGCTTGACATCGTTGTAGTGTTTTTACGCACACTCTTTCAAATTAGATGTCACCACACAAAGCGCGAATGAAGTATAGAACAGACACTGGCTCACTAGTACATATACATAAACAGAAAAAGGCAGTGCACAAGGGCACAAGGGAATTCACGAGGGAAAAACGCGCTGTTCTGTATACTGCTACTCTTACAGTGCGCACATTATTTGCATTAAAAAAATCATATTGGCAGCAGCCATTTTCAATCTTTACTGAGCATTTACTGCATATAGTGCAGCTTATTCTATCACTAGAGCTCTTGTCCCATTTCAGCTATATATGTGGGCACTGTTGGCTTGTGCAAACTTTACTTCTGTACATGCCATTAAGAGTGTGTGCACATGTCAGAAAGCATTTACATCAGGAATTAAGGCATCGAGAGGCTAAAACAGGTACACATCTTTTTGTTAGTAAAAGCAGCAACAGCAAATGGTGAAGTTCCACACAATAAAGCCTAACTTCAAAAAGACAAAATATTGACTACATGGTGTACTGAAACTAGGTCACAAAAAAAGGGCAAATGATGAAGAACTGAGTACCGACTACATCTCAGAAGTAAGCATATATCGTATAAATGAATTTGTTGCAAATAGTGAATTAAGAGAAGAAAATATGATGCCAACATGAATGGTATGACGTGGCACAATCTCTTACACGAGAAGGATCATTCCACAGCAAAGACGTTATGAATCGGATAATAAACATGAGTGACATAATATATTTCAGACACCTTTAATAAATAACACAAATATGTTAAAATAGATATTCTGAGGTCCTTATGTGCCAAAACCACGATATGATTATGACGCACACCGTAGCAGGGAAACTCCGGTATAATTTTTGACCACCTGGGGTTCGTTAACGTGCACCCGATGAAAGGTACGCGTTTTTGCATTTCACTCCCATCAAAATGCAACCGCTATGGCTGGGATTTGACAGTGCGCCCTCGGGCTTAGCAGAACAATGCCAAAAACACTGCACCACCATGGCAGGTTACCACAAAAAATTGTCTTCCAAACTAAGCTTAAATGTCATTACAGATGACACTGTTTGACATAGAACTCACTGTTGACAAAATGCAGGAGATACAAGATACCATTCATACATTCAATATAATGGAACAGTTAATTTCCTTCGGGTGAAAAACAATACTTCACACACGTTTGCACATAACGCCATATGCTTGAGCAAAAAGTGTACAAATTATCCTGCTACTCAGTCACTCACCTCACAGCTAAACACTGAAGTGCACATCACACACAAATATGCTGCTGCAACTATGCTATTTAAACTGAAATAATTTGTCTCTATCATAAGGCATGCATGACAGTATGCATACAAGTTGATAAAACCCATAAATAAGTCACATTTGCTACATGACATCATTAGGACAGGTACAGAGATGAACATGTTTGTCAATACCATTTCTGAAAAGTTGCAAGTTGCAAAACACGTAAGGAAATATTGGCATCAACATCAAATTTGCTACAATAATTAACTAATAGTACAATTATTGAACTACCCAAGCCACACAGATTATGCAACTTGGACTGAGCCCAATTTTAAAATTGGGAGAGGCTTCTTGCAAACATAACTAGCTATACTTTGCTACCGGTTACACATTATATTTAGCATAAGTGAATAAAAAATATCATGATGTTAAAACGGATGGTTATCACTTGGCATATGATCTAACGTGAAGAGAATCACAAGGCTGCAAAGGAAGGCACAAGTAATAGGAAAAATTTCAGACGGATAATTTATTACAGACACTTTGGCTAAAGACACCAATATATGTTGGCAAAATGATAAATAACACAAATTGTCTACTGGGCACTTTTAATGTCACAAAGTAAACGTAAATGTCGCACTTTGCCAAGGCATATATCTTTATGGGTAGAAAAAGTGAACAGTAGATCCTCACTAGCTCGCTGTGGAGCTAAAATACAAGATACAAGATTCTGAACAGTGTAGCGTCAATGTATTAGAATTGAAAAGGTAATGACCGAACATTTTCAAGTCTTCTTTTCTGTCTTTAAATGAAGATGCAGTACCTCTAAATCCAGAAGAAATACTTCCAAGCCTCAGAGGACTCTAAATGATATAATATAATAGCTTTTCTACCGCTAGCCTCAGTTTCGTTTCTGCTGTGTTGTGACGTCATGACCTAATATGTGGTCATGTCAAAGCAGGACATTGTGACACTTTGACACTCGCTTCGGCTCACTCTGCTGTGCACTATGCCGCTACACCGGTTCTCGGAACAAATAATAGCATACAAGGTGACCAAGCAAGCCAGAGAAAGTGTCAAAACGTCACGTTTTGATGTGACCCCATACCATGTCATGACATCAAACACAGTGTACTCCAGGGAAAGATACTATAATAAATTTTGTAGAGCACTCTCAAGATTGTCACAATAGTTTCTAGAGTTTAGAGGTCTAGATCATTTTTTAATGGAACAGAAACAGGTTTGTTGAAAATATAAGGTCAGTACCACTTTAAAGCCAACGCAGCAAAAAAAGAAATACTTGACAAACACTCAAGTAACGACACCTGCTTGAGTTGCTCATAAAATCTGTAAGGAATTTTTTTCTCTGATATGTCTAGAGTTTTGTGTAGAAATTATTTTTTTCTTGTGTAAGATGGAAAAGTTTAATACAAAGCTTAAAGGCATTTTAGATTTTTAAGAATTCTGTACAGACCTTATGAGTCTTTTTCAAGTATTGCTTTGAGATGCTGGGGCACAACCATGACTTGATATGTCCCTTGTGAGGATGCGTGACTCCACGCGTCCCCTGATATGTTGTTTTCCCGCATAGCTCCAATCTCCTGTAATCCGGTTTCGCCGCGTGGCCTGGTGCCTGCAGCAGTCGGTGTGGTTGAGGTGCATTGCGAGCGTGGCTCTGCTAACGCCACCTCACAGCGGGGTTACTTGGGCGCGGAAAGGAGAAGGCGCTTCCTCTTTGGCTCGAGTTCGGCTAGCGGCGCGGACGTTCCGCGCGTGCGCCGATCCATGCTTCTACGAGACTGCCTCGCGAGGCCTCGTTCGAACGTGCCTCCGTTCGCGCGACCGTACGCGCGAACGACCAGGCGTGGTGTCCAGCATAAGGCGAACATATTCGCTCGTTATCCGGTCGCGGTGAGTCGGATTTCCGCAAGTTGTCGCGCGCCCATCGGCATGTTTTGTGGATAGCAACTCGGCTAACAGGCATTGATCTATGAAAGGCACGTGCATTAAATGCCCTTGCGATTGTTTGCACTACTGTGTTGTCGTCCCTTTGTCCCAAGAGCACGGGTCGAACCCCACATCTGGCTGCCCACTGTGGACCTCTTGGGGCATCGGACGATAGTTTTTAACAGTTTTGCTTCGTTCGAGACCTGTTTGAACCGAAGCGTAGGGCCAGCGTGGATTTTGATCGCTAGCGTTGCCAGCGTGCTTTCTTGAGCGAGGCGACGGTGGCCGTAGTGTGTTTGAACTTCTCAACATGTTAAGCCTTTCGCAAGTGTTTTTTTTTTTTTAATGGCATTTGTCGGTACGAGAGCCACGTGGTCTACATCCTGGGAGAGCGAGGCTTAGCGCCCGCGGAGCATTGGCAAGCCTGAAGCGAGTGAGCACGGAAGCCTCGTAGGTGGTCCGAATTTCTTATGTAAATAGCTCCTTCTATCTCTTTGACTCTGATGAAGTCGCGGCTCTGGGAGCCGGGTGCCGCTACGGGCTGACTGGTATTGTGGCCTGGCACCGGTCGCTCCGACACCGTCTGGGACGGTGGGCGCCGTCAACTCGGATGCTGTGTGCACCGAGCGGAGTAGGACCACCTCCTTGGAGCTATGTCTCCTCGCGGCTTCCTATTTTGCGCTCATTTTGGGTGTTGTTTTTTGGATGCCGGTTGTTGTCAGGGTAGCGACGCGTTAGACCTAAGGCTTTACGAAGCTGCCTATCGCACGTGCAGGGACACAACCGGGTGTACCGAGGAGTTGAGGTGTTGCACTTTGCTCCCCTCATTCTAGTTTACCTCGCATGAATTGAAATTACTCGTTCGACTCAAGGAAGCGAGCTTCCTTCACGTGAACTTAGCATCTAAGTAGCCGCCCGATCTTTTGCTACCCGAGTTGAACATCGTACCGCGTGGGCGATGCGCATGCAGAATTTCTCTCACTTGCACTGCTTTAGTGTTTGCCGAGTGCGTTGAGTGTGCGCAGCGTGAGCGGAGTCACCCCTGGCTCGCTGTTACCTGCGCATCGTCTGCGCTGCTGCCCCGGACTACGATCGAGCCACCCCGGCCAATGGTGATGCTGTGGCCAGTTCGGCGCAGCGACTTCGGCGGCCGCCTGTATCCGGCCCGCAACCCTCGGCGGCAGAGAAAAGAGCCGGCGGTCACCAACAGCTACTGCGGCTCTCGCCAGCAGTGCGCGCCAGCGCGAGCGACGCTAACTCGTACCGACTACTGCGTCGCCGTTTCCGGAGTCCTAGCCTGGAATCGTGCCATCGAGTTTGCCGAGCTGCTGCTGTGGCAAGTAGACGCTAGAGGTGTACCTTAGGACAATGTTGGCTCGCATGTTATGTACAGCGTGTGGACATTTCCTCGGCGCGGCCACTGTTGCATGTACTACCTTGTTCGCGAAGCACGCGTTGATGTTAGACTGTGTGACATGTTTCGCCGGAATATGTAGTGATTTAAGGTTGGAGGGATGCGGGGATGCGTGACTTTCACGCATCCCCCGACATGTTGTTATCCCGAATAGCTCCCCTCTCCTGTAATCCGGCTTCGCCGCGTCGCCTGGTGCCCGCGGCAGTCGGTGTGATTGAAGCGCATTGCGAGTGTGGCCGTGCTAACGCCACGTAACAGCGGGGTTACTTGGGCGCGGGACGGAGAAGGCTCTTCCTCTTTGGCTCGAGCTCGGAAAGCGGCGCGGACGTTCCGCGCGTGCGCCGGTCCGTGCTTCTGCGGGGCCGTCTCGCGAGGCCTTGTTCGAACGCGCCTCCGTTCGCGTGACCATACGCGCAAACTACCAGGCGTTGGTATCCAGCATAGGGCGAACATATTCGCTCGTTATCCAGTAGCGGTGAGTCAGACTTCCGCGATTTGTCGCGCGCCCACCGGCATGTTTTGTGGATAGCAACTCGGCTAGCAGGCATTGATCTATGAAAGGTGCAATAAATGCTCTTGTGATTGTCTGCACTACTCTGTTGTCGTTCCTTCATCCCATGAGCACGGGTGAGAACCCCACAGCCTCAACAGTAGCAGTCTTTCCATCCGGCAGCCGACTCACTGCAGGTGAAGTTGAATTGAGTGCAAAACAATGCAGTACTTCAAGTTGCAGTACCCAGCAGTTGGAGGGATGTGAACGCAAAGAAAAGTAATAAATAACAGGTCCAAATGCAATACACGGCTATTTATTAGTTTTCATTGACTGGCATTAAACGGCATCTCCCAAAAATTATTTTTCAGTATGTTTTTGAATGTGCCTATAAGCAGCAATTCATTCACAAATGTTGGCTTCAAGAGACCTGCGTATGCCCCTACTATAAATGGTGCAAGACTACCAGATATGAATGGCCCACTGAATTAAACAGAGTTGTGTTTTAGAGCTCCTGGCCAGTGGAATCGCATGCATGTTTACAGTGAGCAGGTCGACAGGAGGAAGGTTTTCTACGTGCCTTACCGTACGCGGCCGGCCAGACACGAATCCAAAGTGGATGTACTCGCCGGTACTCTTGACAATACCTGAGAACTTGTCGCTGCAGGTTTTGGCAGAATCTGTAAGGAGGCCGCCCGCGTCGTTCGCATCGTACGGGAGATCCGAGAAGCCGTTTTGCTGGTTCAACAATTTTAACTGATGAGTGAGTGGCCTTTTAGTGAAACAGCTGTCTACCACCCTGCGCCGTAAGGAGTCTCCAACAGTGTTGACTGTGCTTAACCTGCCATAAGATCACTTTTGAACTTTCTAAGTGACACTGGTTTAGACGATCGCCTCTAGAACCTGTGAGACGTGCAGACAGTGCGAAATGTGTTTGTGCCATAACTTTCTGTGACAAGATTTCTTTTTGTGTGGGCAAGATTACTCTTGCGTGTATCGCGTCTACAGTGTGCATCCACAAATTGGACGTGTATATAGTAGCTCATTGTACCGTAACATAATCACCCGCCACCTACCTTTCCCTGTATTTCCCACTTCCCCTTTCCCCAGCGAGGAGTAGCAGGCTAGAGACACGCTCTCCAGGCCGACCTCTCCCTTTGTCTTCATTAAAATCTACTCCTACTCCTCCTCGCCGGTCACTGCACCATCACATTCTGGATACGGAGTGCGGTATCGCGTTGCGATCGGCTCGAAAAATGGCGTCGCGCAATCTGTTATTGAATCCCCATTGTCACCGCAACTGTCACTGGCGTCGTACTGTTCGCTTTCCGCACAATGCTCGCAGGCGCGTAGTCTGTATAATGTTCCCTCTGTAAAATTGACATGGTATGCGAAGAATGGTATCTCAGCTCAAATTGCGTTTTCAGATACCAGCATTTCGAGACAACAAATTTAGAAGAAACGAGACTCACCTTCTTGCCAGAAGTAAGCACAGGTACTGAAGTAGCTCGGCAACTTTAGTTCTTCGAGAGGTGCAATGGAAAAACAAAACGAACGACGAAGGCCCGGATCTTAGCGACCGCGGCCCTACGCAAATACAAAATGCGCGGGAATCCAAGTGTAAGCCGAAGCAATGCATTGGCCGAAGCCGCAGCCGTCATCTTGTCTCGCTTGTAGAGCTTGCGACCAATGCCCCGTGCTCACGACAATACTGCGAACATTTTTTTGTTGTATAATAAATTATCATAACATTATAAAGCGCATGCTTCATTTATTTTCCAAGTTAGGACTTTTGTTGAGTCTATCACCACTATCATTGTCGTTGAGCGTAAACTCGGGTCGAGGGATTCGGACCACGCTCTCCCGCTGACGCGTCGCATGTGGAAAAATTGTGCGAGGGCGCTGCGAGCGAAATGAATTGCGGCGGCGACGCACTTCGCAGCAGATTCAACGTGATTCCGCTGCGGGCGCTGAGACCGATTGCGAGCGCACGCTCTTAAAATGGTGCTTCGTTTTCAACGGCAAATTTGCATTGACACCTTTTTGCTACGGATACGTATTTGAGGCCTCACGGCAAAGCATGCGCCGCCCCAGCAGCTCGTTCCACTCAATCCTATTCTAGTACACACCTCTGCAAACAAACACGAAGGCTGGCGGTAGACCAAAAAAGATATACGAAAAATGACAGCTTATATTGTATTAGGCACAAATTCCTTATTGTAGAAAAGAGAAGGCCGCCCATGGGCATTTGTGTTTGCAACGAGATTTTCATTACACTGGATAAACATGCTATTCTATACTGTCCGTGGTCTCTCAACTTCGATCTTTGAGAGTTCTGTGTTCATGGGTAGATCACCGTGGGGTATATATGTGTAAAATAGACAAAATATGAATCTTTTTGTCATGATTTCATTAGGCTACAGATAGAAAACCTCGCTGATGGAAGGACACCAATGAAGAACGCCTGGTCGTTCGCGCGTACGGTCACGCGAACGGAGGCGCGTTCGAACGAGGCCTCGCGAGACGGTCTCGCAGAAGCACGGACCGGCGCACGCGCAGAACGTCCGCGCCGCCTCTTTTCCTTCTCCTTTCCGCGCCCAAGTAACCCCGCTGTTACGTGGCGTTAGCACGGCCACACTCGCAATGCGCTTCAATCACACCTACTGCCGCGGGCACCAGGCGACGCGGCGAAGCCGCATTACAGGAGAGGGGAGCTATTCGGGATAACAACATATCGGGGGATGCGTGTGTGTCTGAATACGTTATTTTTTCTGTAGTGTTTAATGAGCGCGTCTCCGTTACGCTTAGTAATGATTACACATGCATCGTGCGATGTTAATGCGATGGCGTAATTGGTGACGAAGACGGTGCATAATGTGCATTTACAGCGGGCCCTGCGCACTGACTGTCCAGAAATTTACATAGTTATTTACACGGCCCATGAGTAAATGTAATCCACGCACATGGACAAAATTGTTAAAAATGGTTAAACTGCTTCCCAGAAAGCGCAGCAGCCAAGCACAACAGCCCGCATGCATTTCTGCAGTACACAATCTGCATCCAGCGTAATTAACAAAACTCCGCAGGCGTTGTCCTGTGGACGTCCATTTGCAGTACGAAATATCTTTGTGTCTTCTCTTGTCCCGTCTTTGAATCGCGCTACCATACTCCCCTTGAAGATGCATTACCAACAACCTCACATCGCAACCCTCGTGAACGAAACAAAACGTATACTAATACGGCAGCGGGTGATTTTGTGCGGACGTCCACAGGATTTTCATTTTATGCGAAGCATATTAATACAGCTCAACCCAGCTCCTCAGGCGCGGCGGTGTCGCCTTCAAGGCTGACCACGTGACACCGTGACGTCACGACAGAGGAGAAACGGGGCTCCAACTCGCGCCGTCGCTCGCGGCGTCGCGGCGGTATATAAGCAGCTGCGCTTTTTGGACACAACATATCACTCAGATTGTGAACGTCTTACGATCGTCCGTCGGACGTCCGCTGACGGCTCTGGACGTTGGGTTCTCTCTCGGGCGTTCCGGGCGTCCTGCGGATATTCGTTGTCCAATGGGGCATGGCGGAAAGGCATTGAATTTTTTCGGCTCGTAAAACCCCTAAATTTGTTTAATTGTAAAGTTTTGAAGTTTCGATGACACATATGTTTTGCTAGCTGAAAATGTTCGAAGCGGCAGTTCAGCATTTTCTTCTGGGATTTAGAGGTCCTGGAGGACCTTCACTTTAACTGATAAAAATATTGAAGAGAGCCCGAAATATGTCAATCTATACTACTTTAGGTAAGGTATTTCGGTAAATTATGCTGTACAACAGCAATGCGGCCACTGCTTTCGGGGGAGGAGATTTGGTAATGCAGAGAAGCGACAAAAGCGAAATATGGTCCGTGACATCACCTTGAAGTTCTCGCACCAGCTGTGCCTGGTACGTGATGTTCATTTTTCTTTTTTTTACTACGTCTACCCGAGTTAGACAAACGTTTATCGGCAAAGGAGAACTGCACAATGCTTTCTAAACGAAGACACAATACAAACATTTCCCTTGAAGGTTTGTTGCGCCAAAGAACCCAAATATACGATAAAATACTTAAAAATTCGTGACGTCACATTGGTGTACGGTGCTGAGGCTGCGGTGAGAAAATAACTAAATTCGAGGAAGGGAAGCGTGCACTTCGCTTTGTGCACATCCCCCGTAGTGGGTGTGCGTCACAGTTTTATGCCGTCATATGTGCACGTGACCACGTGAAATTGCGATAAGAAGACGTGAACAAAGCCGATACAGCCGGCAGCGTTTCATCCTTCCTCATCGTTGACAGGTAAGCGGTGACTTCAGTTCTTTGTCAGCGGCGTTAAGAACAGAGGAGGCGACGCATTCGCGGGAGGGACATGGGACAACTACGTGAACGGCATTGTGCGCAGCCGCGACTTTCAAAATTTCTCGCTTGCGTACAGCTGGGAGCGGGCCCTAGTGACATAATGAGAGAGAGAGAAAAAAAAACTTCAAATATGGCACAGGTCTGCAGGACAGCACGATAATCAATGAATGTGAAACCGTAGAGATTAGTCGCAATTAAGTGGAAATTGACTTTTACGGAAACAGAAATGGCACCAATGGGTATATAGGAAACGTAGGATGCACATATGCGCAGAAACAGACAAGACCGGAATATCGTTGTGCGACATCTATCAGAAGGCCAACAAATTTCGATTGACGAAGTCAGTTTAGGAAATCGCGATGTACGGTCCACCCGAGCACGCGCCCACCCACTCAAGAAGCCTATACAATTTACAACCTTGCTGCCATGCACACGTTCAACTATACCCCCCCCCCCCCCCCCCCCATGTCCCTTTCTGCAGACCGTCCGATGGTACCGACTACAGACGGTGTGCAGGAATATATGTTCTGCAGATTTATTCAAATTAAATTATGTGGTTTTTACGTGCCCAAGCCACGGCATGATTATGAGCAACGCCGATATGGAGGATCCTGGAATTAATTCGTGCCACCTAGGTTTGTTTAACGCGTGCACTCAATTCGTATCTTAATCGTATCGTATTGTTCGCGCGCAATTACGTCAACCATGTCTTGCTTAGCGCGTCGACACTTGTTTGACCCTTCATTTTTTTAGCGTATACGGCACTCAGGAATCCGACCCTCGTCTCGGTTTTCTTCTCGCTCTTGAGCCCCGAATGTTTGCGGCTACTTCGAAACCCACGCCCAAGGCTCTGGCGACGCACTTGCGCGTCCGGCGGCTGTCCTCCGTCCCGATGATGATGCTACTTGTGCTTGCACCCAGTGTCAAAGGCACTAGCATATGTTTGACAGGATGTTCGACGTGGCGCGTTCCGGCATGCTCTCGTGAAATAATAGTTTCTTTTTTTTTTTTTTTCTCCGAGCGCTTGCAGCTAATAATGAACAGCACGTGCTTCGAGCCTGAGATTCAGTTTCTTTTCGTGAAAAGACGCAACGCAAGTGACCGTGCAACAAACCAAAGTTTATTTACTTGTTAATTATGAGCACTTACTAGAATATGCGCAAAGCATTACCGTACCACAGTGAATTTCTTTCGATTGATTTAGCAGCGCTTTGGAATAAACTTATGCACCTTGGACACATTTATCTTTATCGACAACCCACTATATAATTCGCGGCTGAAAGGGCTATTGCAGAGCCGGCGTTACGGAGAGTGAACGAACATATTACGACGTTTTTCGCGGAGCGTTCCTCATTTATCGTCACGATGAGACACAGCGCGTCGGATGCCGTCGCGTGAATTCTTGCACAATAGCGAAAAGCCTGAACTCGCCCCTTTCGCCAATGAATGCCGCGCGCTAGGTCACGTAACATTTGAAGTGAAGCGCACGCCACGCTTTGAACAAATACGCAAGAAAATAAAAGAGCTCGTACGTAGGCGCCGCGTTAAATAGAACGCCATTTCACACGACATAACAGCTGTCTTGTACAGTCTTGCCAAGTCTTGTGCCAGAAACATTGGTAGGTAGGGGTCACCAAGAACGAACTAATAAATTGTGAAATACAAGAAGAATAACATTTGTTGCTCTAGTACAGCAAAAATATTTGAAACGGAATATTCACTATTACGATAGTATTGTGGTTTAAAATTTCGAAAAAAAAAATTTTCACATCGGTTTCCTAGTTTTACTGTTTGTTCCCTCCTCAACTAGTGGCGATTCCATCGTGTACCACTAACTGACATCTGTGGAAATAGTTCTTTTTTTTTTTGCACGCTTTTTGTTCCAAGCTGCGCTGCCTAATTTAGATGGACCTTGGACCTGCTCAGAAGAGACTGAGCTGCTCAACTGCTCAAGTGAAGCGCCTCCTTATAGCGACGCAGGTAGCGAAGCCATGGATCTCAAAGCCGCCGCTTCGCTGCTGAACGTCGAGCCCAAATCGTCACGGCACTCGCCCCCTGGCTCCTCCTCTCGCCCAAGGTCGCCGGTTCGCATGCCGCGAAGCCCCGGCTCCCCTCCCCCAGGAAAGAAGACCGGCAGCGAGAGCGATTCTCCGTCTCGCGGAGGCAGAAACAAGCCGACAAGGAGAGGCGCGAGGTCGGAACGCGGCATGCATCACTTGAGGCACCACAGGCGTGTCCTTCCCGCTTCGGCCGCGGCCTCTCCGAGCAAGCCAGCGGTGGCGACGTCGGTGTCCACCACGTCGGCGCCCGCTGCCGTGCTGACGTCGCAGTACCCGGAGGAGGCCGAGAGCGCGGGAAAGGGGACCCCGAGCCGCTCCCCACTGCGCAGTGGGGTGAGGCACCACTGGCACTCGCAGTGTTGGATCTCGTTCCGAAAAAAAAAGTGTCGTCATATATACACTCTTAGACAAGGGTACACCCTCTTAGGTGTATGTATACCTGCCACACAACGATAATCGTCATCTGCCTTGCTTGCGTTTCCTTTCCTGAAAACGCCGCGCCCGCTGCTTTCCTGTCGGGAACGCTATGTCATGCTGATAACGCGCATGCCGTTCGTTACTGGGAAGTATACCGGGCTCGCAGCGTTAAAGAATGGAAATGCGGACAAGACAGATGACATTTATTGTTGTGTGTCAAGACACAACCCAAAGGGTGCAATTTTGTTTTAGAGCGTATATATAGTCATGATAAGGTGCACTGAATAAGAATCTTATATTGAAGGCGGACCAGCGCTCTATTAAGGTGGGGGGGGGGGGACAAGGATAAGCACTGACGAGCTACTCCTGCTTGTGTGCGCTGCTCCTCACCGCGGAACCAGAGACAGGTGCACGCACATCTTCACAAGGAACGTTAACTGGCAGTACCCAGACTCGGCGGCGCTGATAGTTCTGGAACAAATCCCCCCCCCCTTTTTTTTTTCTTTATTTCTGTGCGGCGCACACCTTCCTTGCGGCGGGATATGCGGCGACGGACACCGACTCGCAACATGACAAGTCTCCAGGCGCCGAACACGCCCAAGGAGAATTACTATGTCACAGAAACTTCCAAGTAGCTAGAAATCAGGAGAAGGAGTGAGGAACGTCGGTTAGGTCTATAAGGTGCTTCGCTCTGAGACTGCAGGAGGACGCGGGTCAGCACCAAAAAGAGGCGAAGAAACAGTCCTACAAAGGAACTCGCGATAGGTGACAAGTCAATCCTCGTCGTAGCTATTCCTTTCTTCATTTGCATTTCCTCGCGCTGTCTACAGTCTCCTATTATGAAAGGTGCTGTGGGCGAGAAAGGGGATTGCATGGAGCGGACTAGAAGAACAAGAGAGTAGAGTACACCTGGCGGTGTTGTTGTCTCCAGTTGCTCACTTATAGGTTAGCACCAGTTGGAATTCAAACGCTCGCGCACGGGCGTTTAACAGCGGCGACAAAACTCTCTGAGCGGGCACGAGTGGGCTCGAGTACTTCAGGCACAAAATATGGAGACCATCCGACAACGCCGAAACAGCAATTGGAGAAGCGGCGCAAATCAATGTGTTCGGAGTAAAAGTGACGGGAAAGTGCCTAAACATCAACAGTCTCAATTGCGTAAGCAAGCGATGCGCTGGCGTCAAGTTCCACAAGATCATCATGCGCGCGCACGTTGAAATTGGCCTCGAGCTCCACCACTGGAAAAGCTGGCGCCACCGTCGGCGTGACGTGCTAGGAGGGATCACGTGGACATAGCGGCCGCGTCGGCTGCTTCGGGCGCGCCGAAACGAGCTGAAAACGAGAGTTTAAATTCCCTCGTACGCTGCGGTCCTCATTTAGTGGCGAGATTTTCCCGCTTCGAGTGTCTCCTTTACAACGCTTGAAAGCACTACAATAGGTAGTGGCTGCCTCTGAAGGCGCACAACATGGTAGGCTACTGCTCGGTGCCGCAATGTCGGACGCACGCGACGGAGCACGGTGTCAGCCTTATTCACACGTAGCCGCAGGACAAGAAGCTGTGTGAAGCTTGGCTCGCGAAACATAAAACCGGCAAACAGTCATCCGCTACAACTCGGGTATGCAGCAAGCACAGACGCGAGGAAGATTTCTGCTACGGCGCCCGGTCTGCTATGTTCAGGAAACGCGCACTGAGACGCTCGCCCGAGTCCGCTGCCCGACTAATGTCATGACGGTTTGGTCTATGAACTTGTCGATGCTGTAGATACTGGCAAGTTCAGTGGAGTGGAAAGGCAGCGGTAAGAAGCACATTTAAAAAAAGCATGGCATATGGTCATGTTTGTGTTATGAATTAATGCACTGGATTACAAAAAAGGAGCAGCGGGGAATGCACGCTGAGAACACCTATAAACACAGTGCGACGCAACTCGAGAAATAGTATTGAAAGGTCAAAGAATTTAGTAGAAAAAAAAGATTGAATCGTCGCGACGGCACATCACAGTCCCCGTAGGCGTCGAAGACTCTACAATGAAATTATTTTTGAACAGCTCTGATAGCGCCCACGCAACAATGGTTGCTTGTATACTGTCAAATGCTCATATTCTGCGGCCTAAAGCTCATGGCACGGTGCCAAAACGCGCGCGCGGAGAAAGCGAAACAGTGCGCGGACAAGCATGCAGACGCGCAGTCGGTCGCTGCGAATCTGCGCGATCGCTGCATTGAGGCTTCATTCTATTACGCTCCATTTAGTTATACAAGCACTATAAGAACATACTTCAGATAGTTTGCTCTCAGCATTTACCTACCTTTCACGCAAGAAGCCGGTTCGGGAGACTCCATCGCGGCGACTGCGCGCAGTGGCGTTCACTGTACGTATTCGGTAAAGAGATAGCGTCTGTAAACGATTGTGTGCTTTCAGTTTGCCCAAGATTATTATTTAGACAGTAAGAAACTTCTCTCGTTTCGAAAGTACTTACAGAAATGTCCGGGAGAGCTCGCGGGTGGTGTTTTCAGTGAGCGCTGACAGCAAAACCTATGAGGAGCGCGCCACGTGATCCCTCATACTACGCCAGCGAGGCGCTTCCGATAGATGGCGACTCCGTAGCTCCTCGCCGCCAATAGCCGTCTACAATTCAGTCGCAAGCGTTGTTTGCAGAGGAACAAATAAGTCACGTCGGTTGCTGTAGTGACAAATTGAATAGGAAGCCTCGCGCGAATGTAGGTTCCCTAAAATTGCAGGGACCGCACCGCCGGTTTTGGCAGCGCAGGTTATCAACTAAGTTGTTATCGTGGCATCACTACCTGTGGGCAATATAAACTGGTAACCATTTCCAGCTGTACTTCAAGCAAATAGCACATCGGTTTGACTACAACACACTTTCTCCCCCTTTAGATTCGGTGCTCCTGTGCTTTGAGTGGTGAACTAGCAGGGCCTCCCTCTGGCAGTCTGCAAGTCTTCGGGTTAACTCGGATGCTATAGAATGCAAATTCGTTGCTCCCGAATTCGATCACCTGGACCCCGACGAACCTTTCTTCAACCGCAGAGCTTTCTTTCCTAGAAACCCGCGCGGGTTTTTCTTTCCGGCTTGCGTGCAACTTTCGAGCATGTCCGTTCTTTTTTTTTTTTCGTGATCGTCCCGCAGGCGAGCGTGGTGAGCTCCCTTCTGCAGCCACAACGCGTCAGGCTCCAGCGACGGCAATGCCCAGCGGTTTCCTCGAGAGCCCTGGCTCTGCTGGCACTGTCCGTGGGCGTGGCGTGTGCTCTGGCAGCGGTCTACTACTTCTACCGCTCCGCGCCGTCGGGCGCACTTCAGGGTCAAGGGGCGCTGGCGACCCGCGCATGCGTGACGGCTGGCTGCCAAGAGCACGCTTCGTTCTTCCGCCGCAGTCTGAACAGACGAAGAGACCCCTGCGTGGACCTGGACGCCCACGTCTGCTCCCTCTGGTCGCCATCTAGCCCCATGGCTTCGAACCTTGCTGGACAGATGACTCTGGCCTGGGCGCTGAGGGCCACGGAGTCGCTGACTGGGGACGCCACATCTGAGGCTTTGGACGCGGTGAGACTACACCCGAGGGGGGTTCAAGCTCCCCTGTCTTTGTCGTCTTGGGCCAATAATACGTGGGTATATTTGGTGTATTAATAATAATAATAATAATAATAATAATAATAATAATAATAATAATAATAATAATAATAATAATAATCTTAAGGAAAGGAAGCCCGATGCACAAATGTATGTACAACTATTTACATGGCGAAAAGTTAGTGGTAATCGCGCAGGCTGGCACAAAGGTCACAGCTCCAGGAGGCAGTCTACCACATCCTCCTCCCTCTTGCGAACACGGTCCTGTCTAAATGCACCGTAACAAGATCAGTAACGAATAGTGTTCTTACGCAACGAAACAGTGCTCCCGTCTGTCACCGTTACGGTGTGAGGCGCATCCCACTGTAGCAATGGCAGGTGGTGCTAACGTTCACTTTCAGTAAACTCCACATTTCTTTCCCATTTTTTTTTCCCCAGTTGCGTCGCCGCGGAAGACGCGCACTTAGGCTTTGTTGCTAACTAAACAGGCAAGCAACGCGCGCAAACGTGGTTCTAAGGCAAATCCACCGAAATCCGTGCGCAATCTGAGCGGGAAGTCAACCAGGGGTCTAGCGGTACGAGTCGTGTGCACTGATTGCGCTACTATTTACTTAACACCCCTGTGAAACTGATAGGTTACGAGACAGCCAAACTCCTTTCGGCCTCACCCGTTGGACGGGTGAATAATAGCGAGATTTAGGTTAGGCGACGCAAGCGGCTTGCGTACGCAAGAACTGGGGGTGACGGTACTGAGCATGCGCAGAAACCGACGTAGTGTTCCGCGCATGCGCAGTACCGTGGCCCTTAGTCCTGGTGCGACGGTACTGCGCATGTGCAGACCCTAACGTAGGCGTGAGCGCATGCGCAGTACCATGGCCCCTAGTCCTCGCGTACGCAAGCTGCTTGCGTCCCCTAAAACTCTCTAATGACGCATTTTCCCCTCCCGTCTTTAGGGAGGCGCACTGGGCGCGCAGCGCAAGGTCGTATCGGCGTTCCTGCGCAAGTGTATCGCCCAGAAGGACGATGACCCGCACAGCCTTCTCAGCGTGCGCGATTTCGCGGCACGCCTGGGTATCCCGTGGCCGTACGACGCGAATCATCCCTCGGTGCCGGACACCCACCCGTTCGAAGTGCTCATGCGGCTGGACGTGCTTTGGGGCCTGGATCTGTGGTGTCAGGCAAGTCAATAGAGGTTTCGCGCTCTGAGATCTGCCTATGCATGACAGAAAGACATGGCGGAGGCAACACGATCGCACGGTGTCAGATGTTGCGTTGCCTTTCTTCTTTTATGCGTCCCGTTTGTAAGCTTACGCTGTACGCTATATAGCTGTCGAGCAAGCCGTCATCGCGGTGCCGTTCCTTTGCCGAAACACACAAGAAGTTCACAGTAAGGGTTCAGCGCCTTTCGGCGCCTTCTTGGTTCGGCCTGTTGGCCCCTGTTACTACACCTAAGAAGCGTGCGAACAGTGATTCTCGAAACGTAATGAATTTCCAAATCACCCGGCCGTGGTGACTCGGTGCCTTTATCTCGAGCAGAACGAGGGCAGAACGAGGGTGAATGCGGAGAACAATGGCAGCACGCGCACGCAGACTACGAATGAAGGTCAACTGAAACAGAGAGGTACAAGACAAATTACTCGCCGCCGTGGCTCACTGGCCATGCCATTGTGCTTCGGAGCACGAGATCGTAGGTTCGACTCCCTGCTGCGGTGGTTGCGTGCATCCCTGCGGTGGGTTACGGGACGCAAAGAAATACTCGTGTATCATGCTTTGGGTACATGGCCTTGTTTTGCACGTTTCGTCTGACGAGTCTTGCTACCCGTTATGGAATGAACTATGAGGCAGCAAGCCTTCCACTGAGCTTCACGTCGAGTACTCAAGAAAGGTTTCGAAACCATTTCTTTACGATTACCGCATGCATTGAAGGAGTGCTAACATACGCTCGGCTGATATTCCACGACGTCTTCTTTTTCTCCAGATAGCCGTGTTGAAACGCAGGCGTCAAAAACCGATACCGCCCATGCTGGTGGTACGCAGGGCAGATATGGCCTCCGCCTGGTTGGGCTTGGTCGACGCGCTCGACGCGAACGAAGGACGCAGGGCGTACTACAAAGACATACACAGGTATATATACAAGTAGAACAAGCGAGAGTCCGGCTGAAAGCACGGGAAACCTGCGCGCGTAATCGCTTACACAGAAAAAAAGACAAAAGTTCCTATGCAAGAACTGTTCATAAGGAAAAAATACAGCAAATTGTTTTCTTGCACATACATTAACCAAGGTGCACCATGCCTATGGCAAACAAGTTAAAAACGAAAAGCTCTGTAAATACCGGCTCGGGTCTGCTATTTTTGTTAGATACAGTGCGACACCTTTGAGCGTCTGGTCGCTATATTAAAGTAACATTTTTTATGCCTTTCTAGACTCTGGCTATTTAACCACAGGCCCTCATCGTGCCCTTGTGAGACACGCGCGCGCGCGAGAATGAGCGAACAAACCATTAACTAAAAAAACAGCAAAAGAAACATAACCGAACAAATGAGCCCGGGTAAATATGCTTACCAATAGAAGCGTGTTTAAACATTGATTTCCTACTTTGACTGCAAATCTGTCAACCGCACTTATATCTTATTCGTCTTCTTCGCTGTGCACTACACATTATAGCCCACCGGTATAGAGCGCGATAAACAAATCGGTAAAGGTGCGGGGCTGTCCACGAAGAGTTGGTTCATGAGCCTGGCTGGGCACATTACCGGCGCGCATCCAACTCCCCGCGCAGCCTCTACGGCGTGCCCGTCCCCGACGCGGCGACCGCCGACAGGCACCTAAGGACCGAACGAGATGTGCTGACGGCGCTGGCGGCCGTCGCCAACGAGACCGGCCGCGAGGCCGTCGACACGACGGTCGGCCGTCTCGAGTCGCTCTTCAGCCACTTGGACGACATCCCGCTCGCCCAGTTCCTCCTGTCCTTCTTCAACGCCTCGGGGATCCACGAGCGCAGCCGCGTCTACGTCGAGAGCGGACGGTTCGTCGTCGCCCTGGACGAGCTGCTGGGCAATTTCGGCAAGGACCGGCTCATGGAGCACATCGCCTGGTGGTTCGCCCAGCTGTGCGCCGTGATGGCCTCCAGCAAGGCTCGCCTGCTGATCGGAGGGAACGAGGTATAACGGAGCCCCGATGTATCGCGCTCGTAAGAAGTTCGCTGGCATCTATAGAATCCTGCAGACAGATTGCCCTGTTCCGCCTCTATCGTGCGAGTTGTCTTGTTCGGACGTGGCGCGGTGTATATAGTCCCTTGGCGATGATGCATTGAATGACGTGCGCATGAATTTTAAGCATTTAAAGCGAAACTTCCTTTTTTTTTTGTTTTGCTACGTGCCTCTCAACGAGCGATAATAGATGGCGTTCGACGGCGGACGCCTCCCGTGTAGCTCGGTTGGGCGATACCCAGTATATATATACCCTTTGCACCGGCGTCTTTCTGTGGGCGGTAAAGAAAGCCTGGCCACCGTGCAAAACCGACGAAGGAAAGGCAATGGAAGGCCATTCACTTTTAAAGAAAAACGAGTCGCGTGGCCAGCCTCTCGTGAAAGGTTTGCGAGAGGCTATATATACGGCGATACGCGCAGATGGAATCGGGAAGCTTGAAGAAGGCGAACTGCTTCGACCTGGCCGCGGCCTGGTTCGGGCCCACGCTGTACGGCAGCGTCGCGCACGTCACCGCGGCCGACGAAAGGCGCGCCGTAGACGACTTCCTGCGGGCTCTGCTCGGAGACGTCCGCCGGGCCGTCGGGGCGACCTCGTGGACCGACGAGACGACGCGGCGCGCCATGGTCCGCAGGCTGGGCGAGATGAGCGTGGTGACCTCGCAGGAGCCGGAGGAGGCGAGCAGCGGCGCGCTGTCCGAAGTCTGGTCGAGTTCCGCTAAGGTAGGACTGAGTGAGCGATGGCGAATGAGCGGACGCAGTGCACACGGACGCCGTACGAAGGATGCCTTCGGGATGCCTTAAAGGAATACTGACATAGTGTTGTCGAGTTCTTTCTTTTTTCGTTTTTTTTTTGCGCTAAGTCAAGGTGTTGGGCTTTGAAATCTTAAAGGACGTATTAGTAAGCCTTAGAGCGACACAAATAATTTAACATAGATACATTTATGCCAGCTGTTCTAAGAACGTCTCTCAGTATAGGTTCGCAGTCCTGAGACTTATCTGTCGTGACATCACCGCACTCTATTTAGGTCGCTCAGTCGTCTGCTATAAATATTCTTCTACTTGCTTGGCGGCCCGCTATAGCAGCACAGCACATGACCGAACAATCCCAAAGCGAGTGCCGAAACGTCACTCTGTTCTTCTTGCACGTGGCACCAACTTTCGCGTTATGACGCCATGACAAACGCACCTCCTGGGAAACTGAGCTGAAAGTGGTACCTAAAGAAAGGTATTTACAGTAATATTATTTTATTTCTGAGACTTGCGAGTACTCATTCTAGGATTTCAATGCCCACGAACTTCATTTATTGCAATTAATTGGAGAAGGCTACTATTACGTCTGTATTTATCCACCTGGGATTGAATATCGGGCATTAAAGTATCAGAACGCCAGCCCTTTCGCACCTAACCCGTCTCAAAGTATAGCCGCTGCTCCCGGAATTCGAACCAGCGATTTGTTGCCGAGCTACAGGCATCAGCGTGGGCTGTGCCCTAAACGATGTGTTGTCATGTCGATTGCGCTTGTTCTTGAGCTGTGAGCTGTAAGTTCTTGAAGCCTTTGACGATACACGCAAGTTGTGAAGGCGGGGCTAGTCGGTTCAAATTCGTCGTGTGTATTGAATAAAGGGACAGTAGACTGAAGCAGAAAGACATCTAGCTTACAGGACTGGTGCTTAGAGCATTAGAACGTCCATGTTTCTAAGCGTCTGTGCTACGGCTGTCTGTGTTTCTTGATGCACTCGTAGGTACTCATGAAGTATCCACAATATAGAGTCGTTCGTAAAACCATGCAAACGCCGATGGCACAGAAATGAGACAAATCCTACAAAAATTACCGCCCATGCACTCCGTACGGGTGGTTAACCAGCGAAGCTGAATCGTGCGTCGCCGGTGTTTATCACACTGGGTTTATCCCTATGGTTCATTTAAACAACGGCTTGGTAGGCTGCTAGATACTCGGTACGTAGTCGCTGCTTGAGCACGGCTGCACGAGTCTGTTCTTGTGCCCGGGTTGCAGCGACCGGCACGGCGTTCCCGGTTCTGCTCACGGCGCTGCTGATCGAAAGCTGCCTGCTCCTCAGGAGTACGCATGACGCGTGGCCTAGCCATTTCAGAGAGAAACTATCACCGGAGAGAAACTGCTGCGTGCGCGCTCGGCTGCGACGGAGAGCAACGACGTCACTACTGACGCAGCCAATTTCGCGCCTTTCTTATTTTTTCGCGCATGTGCGTGGTTTTACGCCGGAAGAGTTTTCGGCGTACAGGCGACAGACGGACGGACACATGCCATATACAGCTTCGATGTAAAATGTTAAATATAGGGAATGTTCCTGAATCCGACATGTGTAAAAGCGCACTTAGCGCGTACGACTTCGCTCGGTCGCACCAGTGACGCTAGTGGGCGAGAATAATATCTGAGGACCTCATATCTATTTATTAATGGCTATCAATGAAGACAATAATCACTATCAATAATATGTTAGTCGCTATCAATAACAGACAATGAAGACAGACAAAGCGCTGGGGACATTATTGTTACGCTTAATTGAAATGTAGAAATAACAAGGTAATTGGGAAACGGAAGGGGACGAAAAGATAACTTGTAGGATGTGGGATCTGAACCGACACCTTGCGCATTACGCGGAAAAGGTGCTTAACAACTGAGTTACCGGCGGTGGCAATGCTCCTTTTAACTTTGTCGGATATTTCAGTGCATATGCAAGACTAAACAGTGCCGACAGTGTTTCTCGAAGCCTCCCCGGCAGGCTTAACGACCTCGCACTTTTACGACGCGTTCTCGAAGCTCGGCATGCAAGCGCTTTTGATGCGTTCCGCCCTCGTTGGGATTGCGCCTCCGCGACCAGGAACCGAACTCGTCACCTTGTACCTAGCAGCAGCGCTATGCCATCACAGCTATTCAGTCACCGCGGGCAGCTCTGTGCCAGTTTTATTTTATTTGTTTTTATTGACAACATACTGTGGTCTAAAGACCGAGCAGGGGGGGCGCAACAAAAGTAGTTGACGAAAGAAATTCGAAAAACACAAAAGAACACAGTGAAACGGTAGAAGACAGTATAATACATAATTATAATCAAAAGTCAGCAGGACTGAGCAAAAGTGGAAAGCACAACCAAACAGTTCAAAACACATCCAAACAGATACACAGTTCGAAAAAAGAACACCACATATCGTACTGTGTGGTCATAAACAGAAAGGTACACAGCTCTCAGAGTCAGAATTATCCCCATCACGAAATGCTTCCAACGGTAACGCATTCCATTCTTTTATGGTCCGAGGAAGAAAAAAAAGATTACATAAAAAAAATGTGCGCGCAAAGTAAGGTTCAAGAGTATGAGCACATGTGTGTCCAGTTTGCCTAGACATGCTGTGTGTTAAGTAAGTTTCAGGTCCAATGTTAAATTTACCAAAAACATGATGAATATGTGAAATATGTGAATGACCATACCGTTAAAATGCTTCATTTTGTACAATGAATGGATTTGCTGCGTACGCGGAAAAGAAAGCGAAATGCCACAGAGCTAGACGTGCTCCGGTTTCTTTGCATCTATAAACTGGGCGCGTCCCGCACGCTGCTTCAGGAATTCATCGACATCCTGACCGCCCCGACGACGAAGCGAATCTCCGAGGGCGGCGAGGCGTGGCGCTTTTACGAGGGCGAGGGCCGGCTGGTGAATCCGTACCGCGGACTGCTGTACCGCTACCTGAGCAACACGCTGACAGTGACGCACGCCGCGACCGCCAGTCCGCTCTTCTACGCCGACTACAGCGGGGGCGGCGTCCTGAGCGCGGCCAGCTTCGGAGGCCTGGCCACTGCCTTCCTGGAAGCCGCGCTCAGAATGTTCGACAAACGAGTGAGTTCGACAAACGAGAAACGAGTGTTCGACAAACGAGAACTGTCGATCTACGCTTCGCGTAGATCGACAGTTCGAGTGAGATGGCATGTTGAAAAGAAGAAAAAAAAAAGCTTGCGGTCACTGACCCAATCGGAAGCTAATCGACGTTTCAGAACCCCACGCGGGTTACTTGTTCACATTGCCTTCACAATTGTACAATTATTGTACAGTACAAGTAAAATACAGTGCAAGTGCAATTGTGGAAGTACAAGTACAATTGTACAAGCGAAAAAAAAATTCCACCGACGGTTACTATTCTCCAGAATGCGAAATTTGAGCGCAGCTGTATTCGCGTTTCCATTAGGCGACATATTGAGGCAAAGAATTTGAGGGACTCGGACACGTATAGCAGGGTCGGCAATCGTCGAAAGTCTGATGTGCGGGTCAAGCACGGCGGCTTTTATGCATGACTCATCGAAGGTTCCAGTGTAATCGCTGGAACCGCGTGGCTTCCAGGAAGTGCTACAGCCTCCGCGTCTCGCATACAATCAGATTGCAAAACAATCGCAAACCATGAGAATCGAAACAAGCGGGAACGAGACTCAGCAAAGCTAACCATATGCAAGCGCGAGCGAGAGCTGACGCTAGCAGACACTATTACGCAACGAGCGGTCCGGCTGAGACCAAATACGAGTACGCATCGAGCGGTCGGGTGGATCCGCACGACACCAGTTTCCCGCGCGCACGTGACTGAACGGGCCGCTCTCACTGGTCACCTCTAAAACCCCTTAAACTTCGTAAAGTAGTGCCACGCTTTGAAGAATGCCGCCTCCTCCTCGCGCGCTCTGTCCGAGGCCGCCGCCGTGTCGCTATTGGCCTAATAGCATCACGTGGGCCCACGCGCCTTGCTTCAGCGCCATTTTTGCTCGAGAAGCGTCTACGGAGTGGCGAGGAGCGCATGTTGGGGCCGTTGCTACGCTCGAGCAATGTAGGTGGCGCCATAGTCGAGGAGGGAGCGGGAAAGAGAGGAGAAACGAGGAGGAGTGAAGGCGGAGGAGGAGAGTGGCACTACTTTACGAAGTTTAAGGGGCTTTAGTCACCTCCGTTCACGGCTCGCGTCTTTCTCCCGCTCTGCATTCGCTCTTTCATCTTTCGCTGTGCTCGTTCGCTCCGTTACGACGCCGATGCTCGCAGCAGGAACGAGCGCGTAAAAGAGCTGCGTTCTATAATAGGAAACCGTATGCTACAAGGTGTACTGGTGTACAAGGCAGTGCTACAGGTGTGTACTGTGCATGCCTTCAAACGTGTGAACTTTAAGGTGTGTAAAAGTCGCGCAAACTGCGAAAAAGGAGTGGGAGGGAGGACAGCACGCATTTATTTTCAAGCCTGCCCGAGCACACGCTGGTTGTGGGATACATACGGACGTTATTAACGATTGTTTAGCTTTATAGGTGCAGACTAGCACCGGAGTTTTTTTTTTTTTTTAGAAAGCAGATACCTACGATCAGAACTTTGCTTTTAGATTTTTTTTTATTTTTTCAGCGACTCTTTTGTCGATCTCGCCTGTTGACGGACTTCTTTTTTGTGTTTTTTTATATACATAACTCGAAGCAAGTACTCTCTGGTTTACATGGCGCTTTGCCATCTAAACTAAGCATGCTGCCACAAGAGGGCGACACAGGTACAATCACCTATTTCTTTTTTCCGTGCGTACATTTCGTTTTTTCAATATTGCATCAGTCCTTATTTTAAGACCTTTAATACATTTTTGGGACCAGAATTTATTTTTCTTAAACCTTCGTAAAATCGTATAGAACGAGCCCAGAGCGAAAAACTCGGGAGAATCAGCACGAATTGTGGCATGTGGACTCCTTGTTCACAGTGCCTTCCGTTGCAAAGGCATTGATAACAAGGAACTTGTGTGAGGTTCCATCCAAAACGTAAATAATCTTTTCACTTGGGTCAGTGACGTGAACCTGTTATGGTGATTTATTTTTTTTGTTTGCAGATGCTATCTGCCCTTTAATATTGCCTTTCTAAGCTCGGTTATAATAATTTTTGACCCCGTATGCTTCGACGAGTCAGTATACATATATGTGAACATAATGCTTATTAGTCTTGCTCCATTCATTTACACAAACGCTGCGAACCGTGCCATGAACAAATCCTCTATCGGAATTGTCGCCTCGCGCCTGTGTTTTTTTTTTCGTTCTCCCACTGTTCACCACTTCTAGCCTCTATCTTGTTGTAACCCTCTGCCGTTTTTTTTTTTTGTAATGCTCCGTACGTGGTTTTAATAAAACATCCTTCATAATGTGCAGTGTTATGATATACATTTGCTAATTTTGTTATTACTAGGCTGAGAAATTTGATTCGTATTGATGTAGAAAAAGGCTGTTCATTGACTGAAAAACTATTTGACATTCGTTTCAATTCGGTTCCTACACAATACGATTCGCGTTTGATTCGGTCTCAAAAATTGCTGTTCGTAAAGACTTAGTGCAAACATAAAGGTCTCTGCTCGTAGAACTTCTCTACGGTACGCATATTTCTTAACTCTTTCCTTACCGCGCCTACATGAAGCGATCAGTTTAATCGAGCGTTTTTCTACGCGTTGTTAAAGGTTTTAGTTGGAATTTTTCTACTAGCAACATACATCATCGACCGTCTGAAACGACGACTGAACTTTATTTGTTATATTTGACAATTTCCAGAAGATTGTGGAGTCTGGAAAAATGAAACTTCGACTGGTGATATCATCGAAACTAGCCTACAGTGCTGCCAGCACTTCAATAAAAAGGGCTAAACTTTCGCGTTTTGGTCCGCTCGGCAGCGTAAGCTTTAAAATGACAGCAACACTGCAGATACAGAAGACGCTCTCAGCTTGTCGGTGTTCTGATCCTACGTATAGGCTGTGTTAACGATGTCTCAAACAACGGTAGATGCTCTGGAGCTTGTGTTGTTTTCATATTTGTGTTCGACTAATATCAAGTGCAACTTTGACACGCCAGTGACACGCCTGTAATTTATTATATCGCAGTACGGGACTACTACGTCTTGAGATAAATATGTGAAAGCATAAAAGCACCGAAAGTAAGCCCATTTCTAGCGGTAACGATGGTTAATAGGCTGCCGTTATACGTTCGTTAACAACTCTGCGCAGAGCCAGCTTATCACTTTGTTGTCTCGTGACAACGACAGTGCAATTTTCAAGAGGGGATAAACTAGAAACACCCAAGAAAGTGAAAAAAGAACAAGTTAGATGTTAAACGGGGTGAGCTTGTTTCAATGCTTAGTGTTTGCACACCTTGCTATTACTTTCGTGCATGCCTTATTTTGTTTACGGCTTTTTACTTGGTGTTCAAATCTCATACTATAGTATCGTAGCTGTATGAGGCGAAGAAAAGTTAACGATGCTGGAATGTTTTGTCTGATGATGAATGTAGTGTTCTGTGGCGCAAGGGCCAATTATGGCCAAAGGGCGCCAAATGTTTTGTCCATTTTGTCACATAGTGCTATATACGTGAAATTCTTTGTATAGTTAAACGGGAATTCTACATTGACCCCTTGATGTCTATGTCGTTTGTAACTCTACGTTGACTTTTGTGTACATTTGTGAAGCACTCTGTATTGAAGTGTCGCCGAGTGCAGTTGTGAAACATTTGGTAGGCTTTGCCCCTTTAGTGTTAGCCTCTCATTCGATCAAATATTGAAGAAACTGTTCCGTTTTTATGAAAAGACATAACGTGCTACATGGATTGTAAGCAGTTCCGGCGTGCTTTCAACGCAGGTCCTGTTCGCCTTTCTGTGCCACGATGTTTTGCTTCCTCAGGCGGACTATCTGTCAACTATCAACTCTGTATGGGATTAGACCGGAGGCTTGCGCACATATTCTTTTATATTTCTTTGCTTGCGTCATGATGCCCACCAGCGACGCTCACCCCCTGCTTGGGCCACTCGGCCCCCATCCTTGCCATAAAGGTTCGTTCACGTTCGATGAGCCCCCGCTATGCGTTCGCAGGGCATTCGAATAGACGAAGGCGAGGCCATGGCCTGGATGAGCCCGCGTGCCGAGAGACAGCTGTACCGCAGGTTTCAGTGCAGCAGCGTCATCGGCGAAAACATGCTGCAGGTGGCCAGCCTTCGCGTCGCCTGGGAAGCCTACAAGAACGCTTGGTCGCGGTAAGCCACGCCCAGTGCGCCTTGTGAATAAGTCTATGCAGTTCCACCTCTGTATTGCGGCAAATGTCCGCACGGCCATATTTCTTCAAGGTCCTTTGTAGGCTTGCATACGTTCTGGGTCGCACCTTCACTTTTTTTACAAAAATTTGCATCTTTAGCTGTGCATAAATGGTGTTTGGACGTCATACGGCTAACGCCCTCGCGTTTAAGGGGTAAGATCGAATCGTTGGCGAGGACCAGTGAAGTTTGCCGACTTTTTTTGTGGCAAGTAAATATTATGGTATCTGCCGTAGACGACAAGAAAAGTGCATTAAATAAACTTTCAAATGTGTCGCCATCAATTCTCTTGTCAGATATTTCTCTGCGTCCAAAGTGGTTAAAATAATTAAGCCTTTTTCAACTGTCTTTTTCGCATCGCACGTGTAGCTATCGCTCGCTGTCATGTCCAATAAAATCGTTAGTAGCTCTAAAGACAGGGGCGTTACCCACGGGACAAAGCAACAACAGGTTCCGAATCAATGCGCGGTTCTTTATGTCGCATTGATTGGGAACCGACACAATTGAGACGCTGCGCTAACCCTTATGTCAAATAAAACAAGTTATCGGTGCAATAGTACGGCGAAAGCTAGCATAAAAGCTTCGACGTTCCTTTTAATTAATTTGTACATCGGAACTATTTTGTTGCACAAAAGTTCGACCCTAGCCGCGGTGGCCGCATTTCGATGGGGCGAAATGCAAGAACGTCCGCGTTCTTAAGTGCCCATAAACACACACACGCACACGCGCGCGCACACGCACACACACACACACACACAAACACAAACACAAACACACACACACACACACACACACACACACACACAGAGAGAGAGAGAGAGAGAGATGGTTACAAGCGATTCAGAGACCAACAATACAGCGTGCTTCATAATCAGATCGCAGTTTCGGCAAGAGTCGGCAACCCAAGAATTTATTGTAAAATTACTTTACATTAGTGTACAACAAAAGAAGCTATATCTGAGCAATCGTAAAATTTTGTGGAACGTATTGCACGTTTGTATCCTTTAAGATTTCTGATGAGTGTCAGTTTGAGTTTGACAAATTACACCGACTATGGCATAGTGAGGTCTCTCAAACGGGACCATTCCTGCTCGGACAGACAAAGGTAACTGCTTAGCTAAGCCTCTGAATGCACCGCGCGCCAGGCTAAATTTAGCTCCAATTGGGTCACGCGTGGCTTGACAACGACATCATCTGCGCGTGTGACACCATCATGGTCGAGCGGTTACTTCTTTTCTCTACGCAATCATACCAAAATTAACTGCATGGGGTTGCAAAGATATCAGCGAGAATGCTGCGACATGTTTTTCGCCACATCGGTTTCTGCAAGCGATCCCCTTTGACCGTTTTGAAAGACGGTTCACGTCGAACAAACGTTAGGAGGGGAAATGCAAATAGGAATGAGGCAGCGAAATTTTGTGAGCCTGAATGTTTTCGCTCTGTCACTTTTCTTCGCTTTAGTGTGCCTGTCCTTGTGCCCTTACGATCATGAGACCTCACCGTGGGCCTTAACACTCGAAAGTTTCACCAGAACCTACATTTATTTCCACGGAGAGCTATCCTCTCTTCTTCCGTACTCTTTAGACAGCCAATAGAATTACCACAGATATAGAATAAAACTTATCTGAGAGAAACGGGGCTGGAAGGGCTACTACGAAGCCCTCCCAGGGTACGAAAACTGGGGGAAAATCGGGGTATGTACCGATAAGCAAAAGCCGCCACTTGTACCATTGCGCTAATTTAGTTCGTGTGCGTTTCCCTCTCCTCCAGTGGCGATTCGTCAACGGTCGAGGCGCTGGACATCCTCGACTCGTACGGCAACGCCCTGCGCTACACGTCGCACCAGCTCTTCTTTCTGACCTACTGCCGCCGCTTCTGCAGCACCGGCACCGGCTGCAACTCGGCCGTGCGCAGCCTGCCCGACCTCGGCTCCGTCTTCGGCTGCGCCAAGAGGCACGCGGAAGAAGACGATCTAAGCCAGTGCCGTTTCTTCACGTAGCGTTGACTTCACGGCCTACCGATCTCGCATTTCCACTTTACGCGTATGCATACATACTGCTACGGCAGCCATCGCTTCTCTCTACACCCCTATTGTGCACTTTTTTTCCGAAACGCGTTTTAGTTTCGCAAAGCTTACTGATTTAACTTTTATATTTCTAGATTATGTTTGGACCTAAAAGATAATCCTTTATGCGTGTACGCCTCGACTTCGCTTCACACTTTCTTCTTAATGCAAGTCACAATTCGAGGGTTCAGTGCTGATGATGCTAGAATGCAACTCTGCGCGCATCTTAACCTCGATCGTCCGTGACCTGAGTGCAACACTGAGAGCGAATGTGGTGTGCAGGCCGTGAAGCGTAAGAGCAGGAAAATACAGGACTTGTTTTAATGGCGAGTTTCTATTTCATATTTTGGCAGAACTTATAACCGCGTATGATATCGTCTTTCTCACATTTGTGTCCCCTACCAAATGTATACTAATTACAGACGTGGATACATCAGAATGATTTGCAATTTTACTTTTTAATGTAACTTGAACGTGTCGTCTGCAGCTCTGTCGCATATTATGGGAAATAAAGACGTTGATCCAACATCCTCATAAGTGATAAAACGTGTTTTTGTTCATTCTTTCTAGCCTCTTTTTTTTTTGCGGAGCTTGTGATTCGGCTGCGTTACATGTTGGGTTGCGCCACATACGTTACACTAAAGGGCCCATTCCTCGGTTACAGTTACCGCAGCATAACTTCCCGTTGCATTGGGAGCACTGCTCCAAGGTAACCAGCCGTATGTTACTATATCTTCTACCTATAAGAACAACTACTCTCGGCATTGGGCATCCTATAGATACTGTGATTCAGAGTACACGAAGCTGAAATACTGCACAAGCCCTGCGCATTCCCCAGATATGCGGTGCCGAGAAGAGGGACATATGACAGCTTTTACTAATACTAAATAAGCGGGACGGTGGATAGGAGCAGCGGAGTTGGGATCGGCGACAAGATAATCCACCTTTAGCCTTCACGCAAACATTGCGCATTTCAATGTTCAGAAAAGGACTAAATAAATTAACTTTCTCGACGTGTTGCGCGATTTCGAGTTTTCGAAACAAGCAATTGAAACGGCTTGCTAATTCGTCGCAAGCGTTGCCTCTGAAGAGGAACCTGCTTTTCCTTGCATAATGCGGCAAGCGAACAACAAGTGTTTAAATGAACTGCAAAAAGACATAATGACAGTAAGCACTACTTCAAGTGCTCCTACTTAAATACAACACTTGGGTCAGTTTCGTTGACGCTACTCCTGTGGTCGTTGTCGGTGATTTCAAGGTGGATGTGTCTGGACTGAAAAATGAAGTGGTTTGCGCGTTTCGTGTTGGAGACACATCGCTTGGGATAGCGCACCAATCTGGCCCAACCGTTCAAAATGTGTTTTCTTTATGTGCCTCTACACCTGGGCATGGCGACGGGAAGATTAGCGCTGCCATCCAACAATTTCTTTTAGGATCAATGAGATTTAAACTCTGAATACAAAATTTTTAGCCTAGGTTTTTTTTTTCATCAAAACTGAAGTTTGCTTTAATTTATGGTAACGGTAAAATTTTCGGTTTCATAAAATCATACAGGCTCTACAATCTATACCAGCAAGACTTATTGCCGTCGGACTTCGAACCGTATGACATACCCGAAGTTCCACTCTGGACATTGGCAAAGCCAACGGTGAGGCTCTCCATCCCTGGAATAACGAAGAAGTCGAAGATGCCGCTTGCTGGCCTCAAGCATTTCGCGCTATCATACATTACTTACATGTATGGATATTACGAACATATTTTTACAGATGGTTCTGTGACACAGACCTCTTCCGCGGCGGCCTACACTGTGCCAGGAATGGGGATCGCACAACGGTTCAAGATAGGACACAGGACGTCGTCTACAGCAGCTGAGTTGACCGGAGTTCGAGAAGCAGTTCGCTGCATACTGCAACAAAGTCTCGAGAAGTGGACAGTGTTCTGCGACTCAAAACCAGCACTGCAACTCATCAGCAATTATATGAGTGACAGAACCGCATATAGTCCCCTGGTTTATGACATCATGTATCTGCTTGCTGAGGCGTCTCATTCCGGACATACCATCGTGCTGCAGTGGATTCCTGGCCATTGTGGAATAGCTGGAAACGAACAGGCTGACGCAGAAGCAAAACAGGCACACACTGACGGAACTATTATACAAATTCATTTTTCCCGGTGTGACATTAGCGCCTTGCTCCATACCTCCCTTAAAACTTCTACGGCGCAACATTGGGACAACCCCGAACATCGACAAGAGCGCCTCCATAGACTTGACGCTGGATTACAATTCCGGCATCCACTTCGGTTGCGGAGAAGCCAGGAAACGCTCATTCATCGATTACGGCTGGGTGTGGCATACACCAATCGATACCTTCACAAGATTGGACAAACACGGGACCCTGAATGTAGCGTCTGTCACACTCTCGAGACAATAGCTCACGTACTTTGCGTGTGCCCTCAATATGCGGCCGAACGAAGAAAACTCAAATCTACAGTTGACAGCTTGGACTCCCGCCCCTTTTCAGAAGAAAAGGTTTTGGGCGCGTGGAGGAGTGTTGACTGTGCCCAACGTGCCATAAAAGCACTTTTGAACTTTTTAAGTGAGACTGGTTTAGACGATCGCCTCTAGAAGCTGTGAGACGTGTAGTCAGTGCGAAATGTGTTTGCGCAAAAACTTTTTGTGGCAAGATTACTTTTTGTATGGACAAGATTACTCTTAGTGTATTGCGTCTCCAGTGCGCATCCGCATATTGGCCAACGTGTATATATAGTATCTCATTGTACCATATCATAATCATCCGCCACCTACCTTTCCCTGTATTTCCCACTTCCCCTTTCCCCAGTGAGGAGTAGCAGGCTAGAGACACGCTCTCCAGGCCGACCTCTCCTCCTTTCTCTCCATTAAAATATGCTCCTCCTCCTTTCGATTATAGCTTGCCTATTATAAAATTTTGGCTTATTTTACGCTTTACTATAACCTACCTGATTTTGGCCGATCCCTCTGAGTGGGTACGTGCCAGTAGACCACAATGATATACATTTACACCTGCATAAGGGATATAATGCATATAAACCTTACCTACCGCCTGCAGAATAAACCTCAGGTGGACTCGGTAAAATAACTTGGCATAATATATGATAACCAGCTTTGTTGGCACAAGCACGTTGAATATATAGATAAAAAGGGAGCGCGAGCGGCTGGAATGCTCAGAAGGCTTGGCAACAGTTGATCGGGGATGCGGAGAGATGACCTTGTGATTATAAAATGTAAATACGGCCAATTTTGGAATTTGGATGCGTTATAACTTACATCCCCTGGCTCTTCTAGAAGGGGACGCTTTACGCCTGTGCCTTAGTTTACCAAAGGTCGTTGCCAACATTGTACTACAACTACAAGCACACTTACCGTCTATTTTGTGTATATTTCGGCTAGTAACACTATAAACGTTCTTGAAGATCTACGAATCCTCCATAAGATTACAAATATTTTCTTATCTCAGCCTTTAATACATTTTTTTTTCAATCTTCCTCCCCTCGATTGCCCAGTCCTCAGGTCGTCTTCGTACAGGCAGTTGTTGGTCCCTTAGATGTACGATTATGTCAGGTCCCTTCTTTTGGCAGTGAGAGAGAATCTACAGACTATATTTGACGACATATATTCAAACAACGTGAAATGCTTTTCTTACGATGTAATAAATGGGCTGTTACAAAATCAGTTATTGGAGCTAAAAATAAACGCCGTCATAGCGACAGACGCATCGCAATCAGAAGAAAAATTGAGAATTGAAATTTTCCCTTCCGTTTTAGACTGGTCGTTCTCTTTAAGACTTCCTGACTACATGCCGGGAGTTTTAGCAGAGTTTCTGGCAGTTACATTGGCTTTAAGAAAAGTGCACTCCTCAATCTCGGAAGTTGGAATAGTAACGGATTCTTCATCTTTATGTCCAACTCTCAATGCAAAAAGTGGTTCACATATTTCACGTACATTTCATTGTCTAATACCCTCACACTTAACACTAATCAGATTGGTATGGGTGCCTGGTCACAAAGGATTAGTTATTAATGAATTGGCAGAAAGCTTGGCGAGAACGGCCTTTAGTGGTACAGTAATTCCGATCTTTCCCGTATCAGCTTTCATAAGTGCTGCTAGGTTCAGGAGACGCGCCGCCATGCAAGACTCTTTGAACCTATCATTAATAAATTTAACCGATTACCGACAGCTCCTATTTCCTAGGAGCAGATGCTACTGCCGTAATAGAAAACGTTGTGTCTATAGAAAACGAATAGAAATAGAAAACTAATAACTAATAGTAAACTAATACAAATAGAAAACTGATGTCGTCTTTACAAAGTTTAGATGTCGAATACCTACATTAAAGTATTATCTGCATCGATCTGGTCCAGCGCCCTCCCCTTTGCGCTCTCACTGTGGTGAGCACGAGACAATGGAATGCTTCTTCATGTCATGTCGCCGTCTTTCATCATTAAGAAAATATACTTTAGATAGGCAATTTCATGATGCTGGATCGAGTATGACGATTCCTGATATTCTATCTTTCGGAGCCTCTTTTCTGGGACCCTATCATGGCGATGTTGGTTCAGCTGCTGTGAGACACCTAGTTGAATCAGGACGATTCCATTGCTAAATTCTTAAACTTTATCTGAATTGATTCTTTCAGCTATTCCAAATTTTCAATGGTGCTTCTTCTTAGATTCGTTTAATGGCTTTTAAGTCACCCGATTCATGGCCAATCCCCCATAGTTGTTATGAGTCATCCGTAGAGGCAAACAACCAAACATCTCCCTCCGCCCACTGCTAATCGAAAACATTCTTCACATAATTCAACAGCGGTTGTAGTGACTGTTTCATTGTCAGTGAAGCATCACTCCCTTCGTGTTCAGACACTATTATAGCCAATACATTTAAATCGTTAATGCCCCCAATTGCCACCTTGCGATTGCATTGTTGTATTGACGTAGCTTCCAGACACACTTCCCAACCACTTTTACTGTACGTGAAATAATAAATGAAACAGGCGAACAAGAATTTCAAAACTCAGTAGGCATAAAGGTTGACAATTTCACAACGCTCTTAGAATTTTATCTTCATTCGACAGCCATCAATAGTTACGAGAAATTTCTATATTAAATTAAATTATGTGGTTTTACGTGCCAAAACCACTTTCTCATTATGAGGCACGCCGTAGTGGAGGACTCCGGAAATTTTGGCCACCTGGGGTTACCTAAATCTAAGCACACGGGTGTTTTCGCATTTCGCCTCCATCGAAATGCGGCCACCGTGGCCGAGATTCGATCCCGCGACCTCGTGCTCAGCAGCCCAACACCATAGCCACTGAGCAACCACGGCGGGTAGAAATTTCTATATCCAACACACCGGTATTTGTATCGGTTCATCCATCACACCCATGCTTAGCGATATATTTTGATCTAGCATTGAAAAACGCATTTACGATGCTTTAGTTGATCTCACCAGTTACGCTCATTTATTGCTACGTCGACGACTACCTGGTTCTTTTAAAGCAGCGACCTGGTTATTGCTTTGACGAAGTGAAAAATATTCTGAGAATTTTTAGTACGCATGCTGGGGGACTGAAGTTCGTCTTTGAACTGCCGAATAAAATTAACATTAAATTCTTAGATATTAATCTTTCATTTGCTTCAAACCACCATGTTTGCTGGGCTTACCAACCTAGGTCTAAGCAAGGCATGCTTCCCTATGATAGCACTCATTCAAAACTCGGAAAAAGGGGAACAGCCATCTCCTGTATTCGAGCTGCAATGAACACAGTCTGTGACCACCAAATGAAAAATAGCATCCTACAGCAGAGAGAACGTCTTAAAGAAGCCGGGTACCCTTCTTCTGTCATTACAGCCGTGTGGGAAACGCTTCTGAAAATAAAAAAGCGCTCAGGAAGCAAAATCGAAAAGCAGGAAAAAGAAAAGATTCCTTTTCATGTAATACCATATGTTCACAAGTTATCCACCAATCTAAAGAAAGTGGCCAATAGGCACCAAATAAACTTAGTGTTTTCCGCTCCCTGTAAACTTTCGAAATTATGTATTGCTGTGAAAAATTTGAAAATCCAGGAATGCACCACGAATCACGAAAGACAATTCACCAAGTGCACTTCTGGCGTAGTTTACGAAATACATTTAGACTACGGACAACTGTACATCCGACATTCCGGGCAATGTTATAATGATACAGCTAGGCAGCAAAAAAAAAAAAGAACAAAAAAAACAGGGCAATGTTTTAATGATACAGCTAGGCAGCAAAAAAACAATGTAAAAAACAGGTACGGTAGCCATTTAGCTGCGCATTGCAACAAATGCTCATGTAACCCGATGTCCAATGACACCACGTTTCTGAAGCACGCAAAGAGCACAAAAGAAAGAGAAATTGTAGAAGCTTACCACATTACCAAAGCAGGAGATCAATTCGTTAGCACAGCATCACTGATCCTAACAAAACTTGAGATAAATTTTCTAGGTAAGCTCCTCTACTTGTAGGCAGTACGCATGTCCTTCAACCTTTTGGTTATTGTTGATATTTTTGACATTTTATAAAAGCTTGGTTCAGAACAACAGTCATTTGGGCGAGATGGCGTATACTTGACCTAGGAAAAAACAGCGCCAACTAAGACGATCACGAAAGGGATAGTGACACAGGAAAGCGCAAACTTTATCTACCTTTATTCACTTAAAAATCAGCAAATATAAGAAAAATCACAGACATGCGCACAAGGACCACAAGGCATTATCTGCCAAATCTGTCAAGATATGACATTCCGCTTTTAAAGAGGGTCACAGAAGTATCCCTAACACAGTTTTTTTCTCTATTCTTTATATGGAAAGTTGTATAAAATGCTGTACGTATAGAATGCTGTGCATAATATGGAATGCTGTATAAAAGCGTCTGATCTTTCAATAAAATTTCCAGTTGGCAGTACAGCACTCGCCCTGCTGTGTGTTGTGTTTTCGATTGTCGTCCTCTTCGCGCTGCTTCAAGTTTTACTCCAACAACTGCATGCGCTAGCAGGGTGAGAGGCACACATGATAGGTGTTCCCTTTAAACGGTGGACTTGGGATCGAATCCCGGCCACGGCGGCCGCATTTCGATGGGGGCGAAATGCGAAGACACCCGTGTGCTTAGATTTAGGTGCACGTTAAAGAACCCTGGGTGGTCAAAATTTCCGGAGTCCTCCACTACGGCGTGCCTCATAATCAGAAAGTGGTTTTGGCACGTAAAACCCCAAATATTATTATTATTAACGGTGGACTGCGCTGTTCACTCACGGTGACACCTCTCTGATCACATAATCGCGAGGCAAGATTGTTCGAGATCTGCCAAACGTCGAAGTGCGCATGCTGCACATGTTTGTCAACGTTTGCGATCAAGATCAGAAGCGCGAAAATTTCGTGAGCTTGAACCCGGAAAAGCACGGCGCGCAATGCTCCCGACGAGAGATCAAGCAAGCGTGGCAATAGTTTGTAATCTGATTTTATTTGCACCCCTAGCGGTCGGTGTCGGCGACACTGGGGCGTTAATTGAAAGCGTCATCGCTACCTGTGGCCGGCGCAAGGTGCCTGTGTTATAAACGTGCCGGCTCTTCTGTGACTAAGCAGGCAGGCATGAAATTCTCAGCGGACGCCCAAAATGACCGAGAAGGAACTCTGTAATAGCACTGTTTTTCTGCAGACAAAATGTTACCCACTACTACTGAGTTTTACGCAATAAGATTTTTTCAGGCTAGTCTAGACTCATACGAAGCAAAACCAATGTTAGCGCAGGCGAGTTGTAGTGATCATCAATCGGAAACATTCCCATCTATCGGTTATAGTGCGATCGGAATCGGAGTGTTGCTCCTGCCGACTAACGCGTTCTCAGCAGCGTACTTTTCCTTCCCAAAGAGCTTCGATTCCTGACCCACCTCTCGAACGTTGACTATAGCCAGTCATCGGCTGTTCTGAGACACTATCCTGTGCGACGCTGCAGTATCGCCTCTTTCAATTAACCTTTCACCAATACCCCTGGAGCGGCCTGTGAGCCACCGTATACGGAAGTGATGTTGAGACGAAACCACTGTACACCTTGCGATATAGATCACATCACATTTACGTGCGCGGTGGTTCATTGCCGATGCACCTACCTGAATCGGCAGCGGCGTGCCTCTCCGATTGTGGGTGCATAACATACAAATTTTATTGGCATTCTTCGAACATTAATTAGCCTTCCTAAATACTGCGGCGAGCACTGGCTGCAAAAAGACGGCATTATTACATTTCTTTTTGTAAGATGTTTAAAGGGACACAGAAAAGAAACAATAGGTCGATTTAGACATAACACGGTTTCGTAACTATTATCCGCAATCTCGCGGTAATAGGTTGCCTATATAGGAGAGAAATAGGTCAAAAGTTCCGATTTGTGATTCTCTCGCTGAAACCCCAGCGGATGGCAGTGGTACTTCACGTATTTCAATGTATATTTCCGTGTTCGGGTCGTTGGTGGCTCAGTATAACGATTCTTAAAACTTGTTAAGTTCAGTCCTTGACTCTTTCTTTTTAGATTTCAGTGCGCTATATATTTAGCCATACAACGTTAACTGAGCCATAGCGGACGCCGCCGTCAAGCTCGCTAATGTTACTGCGAGCTGGTGCGCGGACTTCAAGGCTGGCATCACCGCACGTTTTCCTTCCTTGCGTATATTGTGGCCTGCGAGGCCTCGTCTCACGGTAAAAGTGGCGTCTTTAGGTACTGAATGTGGTCGTAGTCTGACCTCGTAGGGCACCAGGCCAGTCGGCTGGCGTACAGTTGCGTCAAGCTACAGTGGTCTGTCCCTGAAACTGCGTACGAACATGTTGTCGCATACTTGAAAACACGCCGTCAGTATAGGCCGGCCCAGAGTGTGCCGTTTCGAACGCAGGGTGCGTGCGCTATGCCGAAGCGCTTGTTAAATTGCACCCAGGCTAGTGCAGATCTGACAGGTAAGCAGGATACACATTTCAACGCGATAACATTAAGCAGCCTGTGTCGCAGAAAAACCGGGCGTCGACGCCGGCCGGCGGCGATGTCCGTATGAGAAAGATCATGCCGAACCACGCATCCCGATCCCCGCAGGCCCTCCGTGAGGCGCAGAGGGCGTTACTGAACTAACTGGGTTCCTTTTCTACAATGGGTCAGAAAATTGGTAACATACGACTTACAAAGAACCTACAGACATGATAACGTCGGATCGTAATTTGAATATCCGAGAAAGCAAGATTCTGTTACGCGGAAACTGAAACACAGTCGCCTTTTCCAGCTGCCGTTTGAGGCTCGTCTTAGTAGAAGCGGAGCGACCCGCTCGGTTCTTTGCAACACCATCCAGGTGGCGCTCGCCTCCGCGCATCCGCGGCAGCAGCGGCGCCCAAGAAAAATGAACCAGGAAGATCGCCTTCGTGCATAGCGTTCGCAGCAAGTGTTTCTAGGGAAGCATTACGGCTACATTGGATGCATTTGCAGGGAAGCGTCAGAAACAGTCTGGGGTCTTTGAATGCTATCGCGTTACTCTTAAAGGCGAAGCTTAAGCGTCCTCCAAATTTCTTCGCGCGCTGTCACGCAAGGCGTATTTCGCGATGTCGAAATACGCCTTGTCGAAACGCGCAGAGCCGACCCCAAGGAGAGCGCAGTCTAAGACACGCAATCAACAAATAGATAGTCCTCGTACATGGCTTCTTGTGGTTTGTGTCGACAGAAATATATTTAAATTTCGTGTGCCTGACGCGCCGCGTTATTAAGCAGCCGTCCGACATTAGGTGGGAAATTGGCTGCTTCGGCGTCTCTCACAAAGCCCTTCGCTCCTCGTTATACCTTTGCCTTTAGTTACTATTTTCATTTGAGTTACTACGTGTAGACGGCCCTGCCGTGCCAGTCTATGGATCACTGCAATTGCCGTAGCAATGCATGCATGGAGAGCAATTGAGAGCACGCGCAGCGCGAGCGACCTGCTAGCGTCTCCTACCCACACCAGGGGGCGCGCCGAAGTGTTTGCCCAATCGCGTAGTTCGACGGCGAGATCAAAGCCTTTCGCTACTTTTCGAAAATCCAGTAGCTTTCAGCAGCTTTTGTGCGCACGGGGCGCAGTCACGTGGTATCTTTTCATATATCGTGGGTTTTCTTTATTTGCCGAGAGAAAGTACGCACACGCCGTGTTGCACCTTGTTGTCAGCACGTCATTTTCACGCGTCTTACGATTCTCTGCGACCACCTAATTGAAATCTGGACAATTAAAACAACAATTAAAGCGTTAGATAATCCTAACTAATAATTGAACGTCAAGGAGGAATTTAATGGCGGAATTTACTAGAAATTTGCACTGGCGGTTTCTCAGCAAAAGCAGTAAGCTTTCGCGGCACAACACAAAACTTATATGCTTCATGCCAATCGTTCGCTTCCATACTGAGCATGCTTCGCATTATGCAAATGTTAACTGTAGTTGCCTGCTTAACTTCCACCCCTACCTTCTGGAATAACCATTAGTAACATTTCTACCCCAATAACTAAGCCTTAAAGCACCGTTGCTTCTCTGTATTCGAGAGTTTGAAATAAGATTACGTGCTTCTTATGAAGTATAATCAAAAGGAATTTAATAACTACAAAATGTTTTTATAAGCTGTTTTACAAGAGCTGCTTAAGAACCTCGCGCAAATATTCCTCGTGCAACGAAAGAGCCTCACATTTGAGTACCTTATTATTTGTCTCCCTCACCTCTTCTTCTGAGATAAAAGTGTCGTATGCGCCTGGGACCTCCCCTGGTTTCAAGTGCGTTCGTCCGAACGTCTACGAGTCCTGGTCTTGGCGCTGATCCTGGACATGGAGGAGCTTTGACCCTTGGCGGACTACCACGAGGACCGGCCCACTTCCTCCGGACAGGTACTGCAGTGCCACCAGGACCTGGAGAGGCTTGGACCCCTGGTGCACTGCCAACAGGATTGGCCCAATCCGGGGAGGCCTTTCCTGCTTGCTGTCCCGGATCCTGCTGTCCGGGACGTACTACGAGGTGGAGGCTTCCTGACGCCCCCTGCAGAGCAGTTGATGAGCCTAGCACTGCCGAGGTTTCCAGAGCTGCCTACCGCATCCATCGATTACCATGCAGCCTGGTGTGGACCCAGCCCTACCAGAGTGCAGAGGCGCCCAGCGCTAGCTGCACACCATCAGTCAACCAGCACAAGCTACTCGTCTTGGAGGCAACCAGCGCCTTCGCTGCAATGGCCCCCGAGATGGGCACAACTCGTGAGATCCCTTTGAGGAAGAACTGTTTCTTGTTCCACGGGCCTGATGGTGACGTGTCAGTAGATGACCTTATTGATGCCGTAGAACTAACTGCCCGAGACGATAGTGTCCTTGGCCTGCAGCACATGCCGGGCACTAAGTTTTTAGTATGTTTGCGCACGGCTGCACAGGCGACTAAGTTCATGCTTTCAGAGGGCTTTAAAGTCAATCACGTTAATGTTTCAGTGGAAGCGGTGGGACCTCCTACGATTTTCGTTAACCTCTACAAGCTCCCGCTTTACATCCCTGAAGATGTACTGCTTTTTGCTCAGCCATCGTACGGGAAAGTGAAAGGCGTGTTACACTCGAGTGTGCTTAGTCATCATAATAAGTGGAGTGGTGTTCGAGTGGCCCGAACGGAAATGAGTAGGCCAGTACCTAATTTCATGACCATTCAGGACCACCGAGTAATCCTTGAATACCGTGGCATGCGTAGAGTTTGTACAAGGTGCGGCGATGATGGGCAAATGGAAACTGCTTGCACAGACCGTTATTGCAAGCGTTGTGGCATCTTTGGACATGAGACAGAGAGATACATGTGAAGAAGAATGCAAGCCGTGTAGTGGACGCCATGCTACGAAGTCTTGCTTTAGGTAAAAGTCGCGCGTCGAGGCGGCCCGGGGCCGTCCGTCCACTAACCTGGTAGGTTCAAACCATGAACACACGAAGTCCCCTCCCTTGCATAAACTAGAGCCCATCAAGTCTTCCTAGAGGTGTTAAAGCCCCGTGTTACACGTATGCCGACATCTACGCCCAATTATTGGAACGGTGGAGACAAAACTGAAAACGAGGAAAGAAACAGCGCTTTCACGAGCTGCTTCTCAGCTATAGTGACAAAGTCGACGAGCTCGGTGATTCGGCTTCAACAGATGTTCAAGCCATCCCAACAACAGAAGCTGAAGGAGGCTCATCACCAGAGGCCATGATGTCGACGTCATAGTCACAGTCCGAGCAACATGATAGAACTACGACTAAACTGCAACACGAAGAACACTCCTCAACACATCGGTAACCGGCCAACAACGGCCAGCAGATACTACGCGATCCCCGAGGCTCTACAGGCCACTGAGGAAAAAACATTAACAGAGAATGCAAGCTTGAATGGCACGCTAGATGTTGGGAAGGTTGCCCGACGAACGACCGAAAAAGAACAAGGAGAGGCGCCGTTCAAGATCAAATTGTAGGGAAAGGATGCCAAACACAGCCTTGAAAGCGAGAAACCACGGGAAGAACACCTTGATCATACAAACACGCCACGTCGTAGCAAACCCGACACAAGCACTGACAGCGACGCAGTTCCGATAATTAAATCCAAGAAGACCACGGACTCATTCGCCTAAACACGCCGAAAACATCGTCATCTAGTGATGACAAATGCGAGAATAATCCCAAGGCGGGACTACAGCACGAGAGGATGTTATAGAAACATCTACTTTTTCCTCTCCCTTTTAGCAGTTTTGTTTATTCCATAAGTTCGATACAAATGGAAATTCTGCATTGCGTTTCCTGTAATGTCAGAGGTCTACGGAGTATCGAGAAACAAAAAGATCTCTCGCGTATTGCCTAGGACAATGACAGACATTCGGTTATTACAGGAAACCAATATGCGCACGCTACAAGATGTGATGGCTTTTCGGGAAGCTAATGGAGTAGAGTCTTGGAGTAGAGCGGAGTAGAGTAGAGCGGAGTAGAGTGGAGTCTTGGAGTAATGGAGTAGAGCTAATGGAGTAGAGACAAGTCTTGCAGTACAGGTGGAGTCTTTGTGACGAACCGTTATCGGCATGGAGCATTTGGTACTTGTGACACTAAAGGCAGAATTACATGCCTAGATATTTTTCTTGGAGGCACAAAAATTAGATTAATCAATATATTCGCGCCGGTGACAAGAAGCTTAACCAATGATTTTTTTAATTCCTTATGGGATTATATACTTGCTAATTCACCTTGTGTAGTGGTCGTCGTCTTTAATTGTGTCCTCGATCCAATTAGAGACATCCGTGGGCCCGTACAGGGGAAACCGAATTACCACGCACGAGAGCTCCGAAGGCTATTAGCTTACCACTCCATGTTAGATGCTTGGGTTGTGGTGCATGGCAACACCTTTCGGAGCCCGCGTTCATGCGGCCAAACAGAAAGAAGATTAGATAGAGCCTACCTGCCACCACGTTTAATCGCAGAACTAACAGAAATCGACATAATAGAGGTCCCAGAAGGTTCCAAAATATTCAGCGACCGTAAGCCATAAAGTTTCAGGTTAAAAGGTCAGAGCGGATGCGTCAGTAACCCATGACTCTGGCGAATGGATATGGCATTGGTACTTGACAAAGAAGAATGCGAAGTTATCCAGCAGAAACTCGAAAAATGTCTCGACAAAAATGAAAAAGCCGCAAGTGGGCTTATTTTGAAAGAAATTTTTAAAGAAATCCTTATCCAGGCGGGTGAAAGAAGGAAAATAAGAATCCCGAATACACTGAATGACGTATTACGCAGAATCCGCACTATAGAAAGAGGCGGGAATTTAACTTTCTGCATGCAAGAATATTTGGAATCCTTACGCACCAAATGTGCTAAATGTTTGAAAGAATTACGAGGTGCTACAAACCGACAAACTGAAACCCATAAAGGCGAACAAGCTAACGTGGAACAAGCAACATTCGACCGCAGTCTAAATACCAGGAACAAATGCAAAATTGATGAAATCCGTATATCAACGGCAACATAACGACAGATCATAAATTTGTCAAAGTAACCGTCGTGTAACACTTTCGGATGTCAGAGGCAAGATCAAGGCGAAGCCGATAGCGAAGCACATGAGTCATGAACTCCATGAAGGACGACGGAAGGCTCGCGTCGACAGACAGCACCGACAATTCAAGGGTGACCCGTACGTAACGTACGTGGACGTGGCGGCATACCCTGTAGGCGGCCACTTCGCGGTAGCCGCCGTGAACGGGACAACTCCTTGACCCTCGCGGCCTCCGTAAGGGCAGAGACCCCAGCTGCGGCTGAGACCATAGCCGCGGCGCTGGTAATAAAGCAAGAAGACAGGATAGGCAAGGAAGTCCATGTCGTTACCGACTCGCAACTGGCCTGCCGTAACTTTACCAACGGACGAACACCGCTGCTGGCGGCTCAGATTCTAGGCCCGAGGCTGCAAGAATACCATCAAATCACGTGTACGCCGGGCCACGCGGGTCTGGAGGGGAACGAAAGGGCGAACGCCCAAACTCGAGCGCTAATCAACCGAGCGGGGCAAGACTAATCGTCTCATCAATCCCCACCTTTTACCTTCATGCCCCTGCCGTCCAATTACTGCGGCTGACTCGAGATCCAGCGACTCAACCGCAGGACTTATCCTCCGCCTCCCAGAAAGCTCAGCGCTGAAGATACCGTATCCAACTTATTCAGACCAACACATTTCCAAACCTACACAGGTACAGTAAAATGCTCCCACATACATATGGCGGCATCTGCCCCTGGTGCGGCGACACACGCCCTACACTCTTTCACATCTCGTGGAGGTGCGGGGGCAAACCTCAACACTTAAAGACTCCTAGCACGTCATTTGAGCGGTGGGAGGTACAGCCGACCGGCGATACCCTGGCGGGACAAGAAGCTCTCGTCCAGCAAGTACGTCGAGCAGCCATGGCCAGTGGAGTCCTGGAATGAGGACACCACCCACTCGACCTCAAGAGCAACCACCTCGATTGTCCGAATAAATGTTTTTTTTCTCTCTCTTTTGCAAGATGATAGCCCTATTCGAATATCAGAAAATCCCAGTTGGTTCCGAGACCTACCACAAGTATCTGGTGAAAATAAAGAACAATTCTGCGCCTCAGTGACAATAGAAGAGGTATTAGAAACGATTCGAAGTATGACGAAAGCAACCGCTCCAGGGCCAGGTGTCACTTGAACCGGATTTTATTACACTTTTTTTACATAACTGGCCCGAAATTAATAGAAACGTTAAATACACTAATTACTCACAAAAATAAACCCGCCTCTTTCAATCAAGAAATAATTGTTCTACAGGAAGAATCTAATAGTGACCCACTGGATGTTAATGCCTAGCGACTTGTTGCTTGCTTGCGTTTCCTTCCTTGAAAACGCTGCGCTCGTTACTTTTCTGTCAGGAATGCTCTGTCACACTGATAACGCGCATGCTGCTCCTAACTTGGAAGTGCCCGGCTCGCAACGTTAAAGAAAGGAAATGCGGTCAAGGCAGATGACGATTATTGTTCTGAGGCAAATATACACCCCAAAGGGTGCAACTGTTTTTATACAGCAACTGCCAGAATCCACAGTCACAAAGACATGCCCTGAACGAATATATTTCACCCAAACTTGTGTGGATAATGGCCTCTAGAAACTTCCATATCAAAACTGTTAAAAGCGAACAAAAGGAAAAACCTCTTCGAAAGATTACTAACAATAGTGATTATGTACAGTCTTTGGAAAAGAAGAGGACTAGCTGAATTGAAAAGAAAAACAAAAAAATATGTCTCCGGTTTTCAAGCGTGCACGTGTCTTGAGTGAAATTCTTACCGATGACTAGGCAGCAAATACAGTAGACCACTTCTTAAGGAAGTGGCATACTCGTTTCTGGACAATTAAAAATGACAACATTAATTCACCGATCATCTATCATTAGCCAGTGTGTCACATATTTCCTATGGCGCCTAAGAAGGCATATCCACAACAATGCTCACGAATTAGGGCTGTGCTAATACTTGCGTAACAAGAGTCGTCACGTAGAAATTGTTTAATGATGTAATGATGTAATAATACTTCATACAATCAAGTGTGAATGCAAAACTTCAACAAGTGCATATAAATTCGCTGAAGGCATGGTCATTACGCTTTTATAATGGAAACAAGATCGTAAATAATATTGTCAACCCGTCCTTTGATTAGTATATTGTATATATCATTGTCCGTTTTAGGCTTTTGTGCACTCGAAAAGTGTACAAGATGAACTGAGATATGATATCTCACGTCAATAAACTTATTTTTGTATGAGACACATCGCTAATACTTGCCTGAACAACTAGACACAAACGCGGAACAGAAAGTTTCTGAAGCAATGGAACAAAGGGTTTCCTTAGAGTTCAAAAAAAACAATATTACCGATGTACCCCTGCTTGATTTTTTTTAATACAGATGTAAATTAGAGGTGTGTAAATTGCGAGGCGCGGTACTGTTTCTAGACTAAGATACATTGTTAATATCAGCCCGTCGCAGTGACTAGTCTTTGAAACGAGCATGATATAGTTGTTAGTTTTGTATGTAACCTGTTTATGTGAAAATATTTTCGTATCTTTAACTTCCCTTTTAATTGCGTTGCATTCTCATTTTTTCCTTTACTTCTTTGTAGACAAAACTTTAACTCTACTCTTCACGCTACACTGACGCTCTGTTCCTCACGTTAACACGTAGCATCATATGAGCTCACCCAGGCACTTTGTGGTAGGAAGGCAGGCTCCTGTCTCGCCTTGTTTCCGGCCACATGAGTTTTAAAAAAAAATGTTCTGGCAGTTCCAACCCGAAGGCGAAGCATTGAAAGCAATAGGAAGCGAGAGAGAGACAAAAGGGAAGGAAAGACAGGGAGGTTAGCAAGTGTAAATAGCGGCTGGCTACCCTGTGCTGGGGAAAGGGGTAAAGGTAATAAAAGGAGAAGGAAGAGAGAAAAAAAAACAAGAAAAATGCACACAGTAACGCGATGTTACGCGCAACAATAGTCAAAGGCGTTCGCACAATTCATATGTCCTTAAGAACTTGAGCAATAGGAAGGTTTATCGTTGAGATGAGCTCGTCTTGGAAAGCTGGCGCGACAGGAAGGACAGCCAACGGCGTCACAGGCGTCACGTGTGGATGGCGCCCGAGACACAAGGAGAACCATCGGCGCTCGTCAGCGCCCAAAACCACGGCTGCTGTCCGTTCCGAACGGACCATGCAGTGTGTGCACCGGGGTGTGATTTGCATACGGCTGCTTAACAGGAACGCTAATCAACGTGCGCGCAGCGCGCGTGCAATAGTAGCGGCAGCCATAAATGTGCACTGGCTCTGGCTGAGCTGAGGAGAGTTAAAAAAAGAAGGGTCTTCAGTCCGCGCTGTGAAGGTGGTTAGAGAACGAAGCTGCAAACGACAGCTACACAACGAGTAGCCATTGCGACGTAGGTTGAGATTATTTGCGTGGCAACATTCACGTCCACTCTGCCTAATTATTAGCCTAAGACGCTTCGACGGCGTGCGACTTAGCTTGCGCCGCTACTTGGTGCACGTGCAAAGAGTGGACAGGAGAGAAGACAAATTCGCCGCGCATCATATGCACGCTGCTTTTCGGGAGCCCTCACTACACGTGGCCTTCCCACAGCACTGTCACAATGCAAATAATTTGATAGGCGGGCTGTTCTAAGTACGAAGGTGTGCCTACGTCACTCTCTGCTTCGTATGCCACAGTCAAGCTGCCGTCGCCGCAGCAGTTTGCGCAACAGTAATCTTTAACTGGAAACGTAAGCGGCGAGCGCTACGTGCCTAGCACTGCATGTAGGCGCAGTAGCACATTATCATCAGTCACGTGATTGGGATGCTTGCTTTGAGCTCGTTCCTTATTGGAACGTATGGTGTTCTGTACGTTGTATGCGTGATTCCAAAGAATGTATGCACTGTTCCCTACACTTTCTGAGTACTTGTAGCCTCGGCCTTACGGTGGTATGAGCCATTGCGTGTGGGGGCGTGAGCAATAGATTATGATAGTTTCCTGTCGATGTTAAGCCACAAAAAAAAAAAAGCGGCGTCCCAGCCATGGACAGCTCCGCTGTAAAAATGGTTCTGGAGTGGGAGCTAACCCAACTTCTTACCAACAGAGGCGATGCCAGCGCTTGCCTTGACTTCATCTCTGAAAGGAATACAGCGCCAGCTCGAGTCCGCTCACAACTTCAGTGATTTTGCTATGCTAATGTAATGGCTAGAGTAATTGGAAATTAAAAGCTAGTTTTCTTTTTTCAAGCTATTTCTTTTCACTCAGCGTTTACATGAACTTATACCATAAAATGTGTCACGTCGTTCAGGTTTCTTCCTCAATCTAGTGATAAAAACAGAGACAATCAGTACAATCTTTACAGCCATATTATTCATCCTAAATACGAAGGAAATCAAAAGGAAAATTTGGAGGACGCTTAAGTTTCGCCTTTAAGATTGGAACGCGATAGCATTCAAGGATACTTGAGTGCTTCTCATGCTTCCCGACAACTGCTACTTATGTAGCAGTTGTAACAGTTGTAGCAGTTGTAGCATTATGTAACCGTAATGTTTACCGGGAAACGCTGGCGGCGAACGCCATGCATGAAGGCGAGTTGTGTGTGTGTGTGTGTGTGTGTGTGTGTGTGTGTGTGTGTGTGTGTGTGTGTGTGTGTGTGTGTGTGTGTGTGTGTGTGTGTGTGTGTGTGTGTGCGTGTGCGTGTGCGTGTGCGTGTGCGTGCGTGTGCGTGTGTGTCTGTGTGTCTGTGTGTGTGTGTGTGTGTGTGTGTCTGTGTGTGTGTGTGTGTGTGTGTGCGCGCGCGCGCGCGTGTTACAATCCGATGCTACCGTGTATGTAGGTTGGGTGTACTTCGTACTTAACGGGTATGCGTGGTCCAGAATGACTTTTGCCGATACGATGGTCGACGCTGGTCACACGACACGAAACGCCAGATTTTCTGCGACAAGGTGCCCTTAACGCTGTCACGTTAGAACTGACGGCTGTTGCGCACTCCCGGGTAGCGTACCGTACTGCTTCCGAGAAGTAGCGGCGCCTGCCTATCGAAGCTCGACCGACATTGCTTATTGGGTAGCGTGGCGTAGTCGGCGGGCTGCAGGCATCCGGTAGATCATGGCGACCAAGCAGGGGCGAGACGATTTGCTAGTGCGAAACTTGCACTGTTTATTCAAAGGTAGTTGAAAGAAAATAAGAAAAGCATGAAGTATGAAGTCTCAAGTAAGAAGTATATCAAAGTACATTTCAGAGCCCCTTATATAGCTCTCTACAAGTGTGGGCGGGATCTTGCTTCCATCGATGACACGTGACAGGCACGGAGAGAGGGCCCCTCCTCCTGCAATACCAAACACAGGTAGGAGAGGTCGATCCTCTCAGCGACGAATCCGGTCGGGTGAATGACCCCTCCGCTGCACGTGGGCTCCGGTTCAGAGAAGGTCGGTTGAATGACCTCTCCGGTGCACGTGGGCTCTGGTTCAGGAAGGGTAGGGTGAATGACCTGTCGTCACGTGGTGTCAGACGCCAACCCTAACACGGCCCAGTAGGACGTCCCAGAGCATGCCGTGGGAAACGCTTGGCGCGTACGCTCTACACCAGCGCTTATTCAGTTGCAGCCAGGCGAGTGCAGGTCTGATGGGTAAGCCGGATACATTTTGTGCGCAAGGCGTATTTCGCTATGTTGTCAAAAAAATTCTGACAAGCTTGCTTCTAATCTGCTTGTTGCAGTGGCGTTCCGAAGCACTGTCTGCAAAAACCGTTCTGCGCGCCCGCTGCGGTTTGGGTGATGCAGTGAAGGGAGAAATTGCCCAACCGCATGCCCTTTCATGAACCTTTTATGAGTGCTTTCACGGATGTCACTGCATGGGATCGAACTCGCAAAGTATAAGGCTAACTATAAAAATCCCCGGGAGAAGTGCCCCGAGGACACAGTCCCTAACGTATAATGAGCTCTTCAAGACATCAGTCCCATAGTGAAATGTAAAATTTGAGTGCTATGCGGCAAAAGAAAAAAAAGAGAACGTTCATATATAGTCCCCCCGCCCGCCCATAAGGAAAACAATAAATTACAATAAGCGTGCATTTTGAACCACAGCTGCAGCCCCTAGCCCCGCTATAATGAAGCTGTTTCCCCATCTGGAAAAACCTTAAAGAAAAAAAATCAAATAGCAATGAATACTCGTATTCCTGTTTGTTTCGTCAGCTGTTTATTTCAGACTATAAAACAAACGCGAACGGCAAACGAACATGGATTTTGTAATACTCAAATTGCTCAGGGTATATACATGATGTACGGGACTAACGCAACGCGACGCTTACTTCGTTGTAGACTAAAACTCACCAGTTGGCGACGGCCCTCTTCCCTCTTCGTAAGTAGCTCATTTTTCATCTTAAACGAAGCGCTCTTCTTTAAAAACGCAGAACACGGAAGAAGCTACGCTAAACAGCGCTTCCAGAACGCCATCGCACATCTTAATTCGTTACAGTAATTTTAATCTCCGTGTTCTAACGCAAAGGAGTCCACTCGATATCAGGTGACACGCGAAAATGTTACGAGAGGCAATTGCTTTAATTTTACCCACATCAGCAACCCAGTCATCAATTTTCCTTAATAAATTATTTACGCCGGTAAATGTCGCTTATTCCACTTATTCGATAATTATTCGTTCTATATATCTTTCACGCCTTACTTCAGATGCACACACACCTTCAATCTTTGTTAAAAGCTCTAACATGAAGCGTCGCGAATATTGAAGTCTTCCAGACGAAATTTTACTCCGGCGTAACTGGTATACATTTGTTTTCTTGGGATATAAATATGACACCATATGTATGACGACATGATGTGTGGGGATCATTACAATTTGCAATACCTTCGTAATCTTTTGTAAACCATGGGAAATAACAGAATATCGGCTACTTGAGTTTTCCCAGAGCTCTTATTGTAAAAGCGGGTGCGAAGTTTGTCAAGCAAATTTCCGCACACAGAATACGATTCCCAAGAGCAACGCTATTTTCATATAGCATCCTTGGCATACTCAGACAAGCTTTCTTTCCAACTCTACGGGGTGATCCTTCTTATGTCTTCCTGAATTTTTAGATATCCCCTGTGGCAGGTAGCATGATTCCTGTCCTTTAGCTGGATTATTTTAAGAGGCGAATATTACTAACACTACAAATCGAAACACATATTTAGCTAATCAAAAAGAAATTTGAATAATTATTCTCTTAATTAGTTATATGGCGGCACATATTGCAAGTTATTAATCGTAGCCGGTGAGCTTGAAAGGCGTATCCACTTGCAATGAATCTCGAGGATGACGCCAGTTTCGAGATGTTATTTCCCAAAGTGGGGGCACAGCAAATGTTCTCTTACTGATTAAATCAACAAGCAATGTGTCACGTGGGCAAAGGAAAACATTAAAAGAAAATCTCACTTGATGAGCGCGAACACTGCCTGTCGCAACGCCGGCGTTATGAAGAGCGCCGGCAGAGGCGGAGGAAACTCTTCGCGCTGCCTCCCTCTTCAACGAGTCTCCGAAACTTGACATTACGCAACATCTAACACTAGACGCTAGAGAAGACAGCACATATGAGGCCACCAGCCATATCTCCTCGCCGAAACGTTGCCGCGCCACGCGGCCTTTTGCTGCGCGGCCGCATCTCATTGCTATCGCATTGAAGTGCGCTAACCCGCAACGTGTAGCAGAGGCTGTTAGCGGCTGTGGCGCACCCTTGTCACAGCTGCCGAAACCACGCACCCGCGAAGCAACGCTGGGCGCATAGGCAGTGAGACAGTCGAATGTACGACTCTATTCCGCCATCGGGACTCCGCGGCCCGGGCTTTGAGCAGACGTGTTTCGTTGCACATCGATCATTGCGCTGAGAGGTAAAAGACTGTCGGGAGGATTAAAAGAGAGGGCAAATTTACAGGAAAGCCGCCACAACGCGCCGTCCGTCCTGTCCGCCTGAGCTCCCTTCTTTCCCGGCAATTTCTTCCGCTCAATTTATTGATCAGTATCGATCAGCGCCAACACGCCCAACAGTGCGCAGTATTGCACAGTCGTTGTACACTGTTCCACGCCCGTCTCTGCGCCATCGATGACAAGCCGTTGAGAATATGTATCGGCGGATGCGTACGGACCGAGCGCATGCAGTCATGGCTGCTAAAATGGCCAGCAGTTGCCCGCACGCCCTACTGCACCCGCAACTTGTTCTATCTCGACTGCCGGCACGTATTCTGGCGCATCGCGTATCGCAGTAGGCCAATTAGCGCGCCTGTGTATGCCCCTCGAGAGCACCGTCTTAGCTCCCCAGTGTTCGTTGGTTTAAACTATATTGCTGTTTGTGGCAAAATACAGCGAGCAAACCCGGAGCCAAGAAAGAGGCTCACGGGGAATGTCTCTGATATAACACACGCACACTATGTATTTATGTGCCTATTTACTTGTTTCCATGACTACGAATGCTGTCACTTTTCTGCCTTGTATTGCTGGGATGTGGGGCCAGTCAAGCTGCGTTTATGTCGCAGCTTTTTTCCGGCATTCCACACCACACATTGTATCTTTGCCTCATGTATGAATATGTAAACATTGAATCACTGTGGTGAAATAAACTCCAACTCCAACTCCAACACGCAAAGAGAGCGATAAATGGAGGAAACCGGCAGTCCATCATACACGATAAAGTAGTCACTGCAGAAAATTCTTCCTCAAGCGACGCTCGAGTGAAGCGGTTAATTAAGTAAATGCGACGCGCACACTTGTCTTTGCTGTCCCCGTATGCGATGTGTAATCCCGTGCACTGTTTCTGAATTCGTGCACTATATACACCGCTCGAAAGCTATGCCGAAACCCAAACAGCAGTTCACGCGTATTAATGCGAAACGTCGAGACAGTAGCGCAACGAGAACGAAGGCGATGCTTAAATGTTTGTCGCGAGAAGACCGGAAAGGAGAGACGTACGGTATCATGGGTGGGGCGGGGGGGGAGGAGTGGAGGGAGGGCAGAGAAAGAAATACGCGGCGATAGATAGTGGTAATTAAGGTCGAGTATGGCTCGCCCGTTTTATTCCTGCGTCGGATGCGTCCTCATGGAAACTAGAGCGCGCGCACGTGTTCAAGCAAGTCTGCGTGACCTGACGCGCCCGCCAGTGCCGTCAACGAGCTCTGTCTTCTCTTGCGCGAGTGAAGCGTATGCGACACTTGGATCTTCTCCTCACTCGCTGCTCCAACGCTCGTATTCGAGCTTAGCGCGGGATGTTTTGGATTATGTCATGTTAAATGCATTAATGAAGACGATATATTTATATCGTATCACGACAAACCGACAAGCACACCAAGGACAGCATAGGGCAAATTACTTGTACTTTCTCATTGAAATAAGTAAATGATAAATTAATGGCAATGGAAGTGGATGAAAAAAACTTGCCGCAGGTGGGGAACGATCCCACGTCTTCGCACTATATGCGTGCGATGCTCTAACCAATTGAGCTACCGCGGCGCCGTTTTCCCCATCCATGTTCTTGGGTATTTATGTTTTACCACTAGCCCAAACCTTGGGAGTGCTAGCCAGCGCCACAACTCACAAACCTCGGCGGCCAAGATTTATGAGAGCTGGCGCTGGCTAACACTCCCCCCCCCCCCAAAAAAAAAAAAAACGAGGATGCATTAAAATGTGACTGCCTTCAAATTCGCCTTTGAGCAACTGCCTCTAAAGCTCTCACAGACAGGTTAATAATTTATTTCTTAATCAGTCTTCTGAAGCTCACATTATCAGCCGTAGAGTATGTCGATCTCAGCTAGGAACTCCTGTGCAATGACACCATGTTCGCGGCCCTTATAGTGTTTTTTTATTGAAAATTTGTACGGTCCAATAGAAAGCCCTGCTTATAAAACAAGCCGTGACGGTGCGGATCATGTGTATGAAAGCACGGGAGAGGAGCTAGGTGAATACTATCCTTAGTGCTACCCTTAATCGTCGTGTCTTATCAGCCTAACAAAGACAGGTTTTGCGATGAGGTGGTATTTATCGTAAAGTGTGAGCTCGGTACCACTGACGAATATACCCGAAAAAAAGAAAGCTATATTAAACGTATTGCTGCATAAACGTACTCACTTAGTATGTGTGCCTGTTAAAGGGAATCCGAAACCATTTTGACGATATTCTACATATGTACTGAGTCGTTAGAGTAGGTCTTCCTGATCACTAATTGACGCATCTAAGTGCTCCACGTAAAGCGGGTAATTTATTATATAGTTCTTTTCAAAAATGTACATCGCTGCTTATCGCAGCACACTGCTCGGCCGTATTTCCAGCCGCCCCTACGCATATGACGTAAATCACCCAATTGACGTCATTGGGGCGAGCTATCCGATTGGCTGCCCAGGGCGCGTCATCGATGATTTTTCCTCTTTTATGGTGCACAAATGATGTTCATAATAGTTGGGATGTTAGTTAATTTGTTGCTATAAAAATAAAGTAACAGAAAGAGAGTGCACAAGAGCAATTTCTCGCTACACTTAAGCACTTCCGGCACAGAGAAAGCGTCGTCTGCTTGTGTCACAACGTGCGCCATTTTGGCGAGAGCTCCGCGGTCAGAGTCGGTCTCAGACATTTCGCGGGCACTATCATTCGACTTTGTTGCGTTGTGGATCGCAAACGTAGCGACTGGCAATATGTCAAGCTGCGACATCGTGTCCCTCTGCAACGCAGCAGACGAGCGGATTGGCTGTGGCGCGTCGGACTGCCGCTATCCGATCGGCGCCAGGATTTGCGCGTTTGCGGCCGTCACTTTACGCAATAAGATTACTAACGGAATGTTTACTAAGATTACGCCAGAAGATTACTAACGCAACGTTTACTAAGATTACGCCAGAAGATTACTAACGCAACGTTTACTAAGATTACGCCAGAAGATTACTAACGCAATGCATGTTCCGATACCGTTAAAGACGAGTGTCGATTAAAGACGTCCAAGTCTCGATTTGGGTCCGATTTACTTACTGTAGCCAAACGGACTCGTCGTCTCATTTGAATAACGTGCAATGAAGATTACAGGCACCCGTTGCGCATATTTTTTCTGTGGTTCGCATCATCTTGATTAAGCACGCCATCCAAAGAGCCAAGCTTTACCTTGCGCGTACTTTTAATGTCCAGCATTCTTCTGCAGGTCAACCCAGTACTTGGGCTGCCATTATGACCGTTTTCGTGGGCCGATCACAAATACAGTGCGGTCTAAAAAAAAAAAGCAGCCAGTATATAGATAGCCGTCGTACGTGACGGCTTCCTGTGGTTTGAGCCAGGAGATACATGTTCAAATTTCGCGCGCCTCCCGCGCCGCGTTGCTAAGCAGCCGTCCGACATTGGGCGGAAAATCCGCTATAGTTCGGCGTCCCTTACAAAACCCTTCGCTCCTAGCTTTACCTTTTCCTTTAGGTTACTACGTGGCGACGGCCCGCCCGTGCCGGTCTATGGACCATTGCGATTGTGAAAGCAACGTGTGGACGGTGAACAAGTGCATGCGCAACTCGTTCTACCAGCTAGCGTCTCTTGCCCCACACCAGGGGGCGTGCTGATGTCATTGTCCAATCGCGTAGCTCGACTGCAAGGTCAAACAAAGCCTTTAACTAAGTTTCGAAGATCCAGTAGCTTTAGTACGCACGGGGCGCGGTCACGTGGTATTTTCTTTTTCATATTTCGCGGGCTTTCTGTATCTCACGGAAAACGTACACACACGATGTGCTGCGTCTTGCTGTCAGCACGTCATTTTCATGTGTCCTACGATTCTCTACAACCGCCTAGTTGACATCTTGACAATTAGAAAAACAAAGCGTTATATAATTCTAAATAAATAATTGGACGTCAGGGATGAACTTACTGGCTGAATTTACTAGAAATTTGCACTGGCGGTTTCTCAAGAGCAGTAACCTTTTGCGGCGCAACACAGAAAACTTTTATGCTTCGTAATTCTCTTCCAAAGCGACCATGCTTCGCATTACGTAGATGTCAACTGCAGCTCCCTGCTTAACTTTTGCCACTCATATTTCCTGGAATAACCTGCGTAAACGCTTCTAGCCCAATAATTAGGCGTTAAACCGCAATTGGTTCCTTATATTTGTTAGTTTGAAATAAGATTTAGTGCTTCTTATGAAGTATAGTGTAAATAATATTCCATCACTGCGAAATATTTGTTATTCAGGGAAGTAATTTTAGAAGAGCTGTTAAAAATATTGAGCAATTATTCCGGCTGGAACGAAAGAGACTCACATTTGAGTTGCTGTTCATACGCCTCCATCACATGTGTCTTCGCTGCGGTTTGAGACGCATTACAAAGATTTAAAATGCCCAACTCATGAGTGAAGAAATTTCGGATTTTTGCGCTAACCTACCTCAAGTGGAAGATACAGAAGGCCAGAATTTACTGTCTCCAACAAATCTACAAAAAGTTTTTGATGTTATACGATCTGTGAACAGCGGATCAACACCCGGTTCAGATGACTTGCCAGTCGAATTTTACCGGTCTTGCTGGAAGGCAGTAGGCACTGCCTTAGTATCGCTCCTTAACGGCATTCTTGCACAGGAAGGTATTCCTAAATCGTTTAATCGGGGTCGCGTAATGCTCTTGCCAAAGGCAGACTCCAACCTTGCAGAACCCTCATCCTGGAGGCCTATAACGCTGCTCAACACAGACTATAATATATTGACAACCCTTCTTGTAAATCGCATGACGATATTATTGCCGAAAATAGTCAATGTACATCAAACATGCTCCGTGCCTGGTCGGAGTACATTTTCGTCTCTCAACTTAACACGTGATATCATACAATACACAACAGCTCGTGAGACCTCAGGAGTATTAGAGAGCTTGGATCAAGCCAAAGCGTTCGACCGCTTAGAACACCACTACTTATTTGAAGTTTTACGATGCTATAACTTCCCTGAAGAGTTTGTAGACATCCTGCGGATGTTGTATTCGGGAACAACAGCTGCGCTAATACTTAACAGCATTTTGACGCCTAGACTTGATGTGACAAGGGGAGTGCGGCAGGGCTGTCCTTCATCTCCCATATTGTTCGTGCTTGCGATTGGCCAGTTGATAAAGCGTTTTAGCGAGAGCCCGCTCCTAAGAGGTCTTCCTATGCCGGGAACGGGGTGCATAAAGGTACCGGCGTATGCGGATGACATCCCTTTGTTTTTACGGGATGGGGACAGTCTTGTAGAGGTATTTCGTATTTGTAATCAATATGCTTCAATGTCAGGGGGCAAAAGAAATATGAGGTAATGTGAAGCACTAAATTTAGGTCGCGCTGAGATAACACTACCAGGGGACATTAAACAGACCGAGCATATGCAAATACTAGGCATCACATTTTGTACAAGTGGTGTTTCACCACACACGTGGCGCGACATTCTCAGCTGCATTCAATAACAGACGGAAGCAGTGACTGCGTCGCCACTACCACTGGCAGAAAGGGCTTACTTTATTAAGAACGTATTGTGCAGTAAACTGTGGTTTGCTGCAAGGGTAGCTCTCCCGCCGTCACCAACAGTGCGCGCAGTAAACTCCCTTATTTTCTCGTGGTTCTGGCTAAACAAGTGGCAATACGTAGCGCAGCATTTTTTTGTATCTGCCGAAATCCAACGGAGGCTGGAGATGGCCGTGCATAGTTACATTTGGCAGGCTGTTGCGCAGTAAAATTAAATGTGATCTGCTTGATGATGATGAGTATCAGGTAGGCCACTGCTCCTTTATTGGTTGGGTCATTACCGTCGAAAGCTTATGCCGCAGAGTACAGGCAACTTGCTTCAGACAGCGGTAACGCCAGCACCGCAGTATGCGGCGGCTGCGCGCTTGCAAAGCCAGCTCGTACAACTAAGAATTACAAAATGGCGTGCGACACCAGTTTCTAGGCTTTGTGAAATGGCGCGTGAGACAGCTGTACCTCCATGTACAGCTACTACACAAACATGGACAGCCGTGCTTTCACCTGATTTGCCCTCTCAAGTGAAGGATTTTCATCGGCAATACCAGTGGGGCATTCTACCTACAACAGACAGACTTGAACGCTGGCGTATGGTAGCGAATGATGAATGCGTGCATTGCGCACAAACAGAGACCAACGCGCATGTAGTAAAGGAGCGCTTGTAGCACGGACCTTCTGGAAGCTAGTTGCAAGAATGTTTGGAATATCCATCGTGCGACCACCACACCGCCTAGATCGCTTTGTGAGTCTCGTCTACTACAGCGCTAGCTACGTCTTGTGGGGCTTTCGCAGCGTTGCAGAACGATCTCGACAGTCAAATAGAGCAATTGTACCGCAGAATGCGGAAACTACGGGTGATAGTACGGGGTCATCTTGAAGAACAGTTGTTCAAACTCGTTGAAGCTGAGTTTCTTCGCCGCTGGTCTACGCGGTACATAACCGTCTCCCGAGGCAAAGTCATTCTACAGCCAGAATAATGCTCAATTCTGTTTGCCTGAGCCGAGTCTTTGTATTTGTATGTGCCCCGGGTGTCTTTCGTAAATTCGAGGCTGACGATAATGTCCGTGCGTGGACGCTGTAATGACGTTTTGTTGTTGTTGTTGTTGTGTGTGGCGAAGCCAGTGTTAAGCAGACACCATTTATTATTTCATTTGCTAATCTGTTTTGTTTATATCAAGTATGATGTATTACATGTGCTATACCTTATATTGTACTTTACGTTCATACCACAGTTGTAAGCGAGGAACAGGAGATTTCTGAAGTAATGGATCACATGGCAATCTTGATTTCGAAGGGACCAGAGCAGTACTCCCGATGTACCGAACAAATAAAGAATATAAATGTTTTACTAGTTCCCAGCGAAGCTGTAAATGGCTCATATCCGGGGTTTCGTGGCGTCTGCGAGCAGAAACAATCATCATCATCATCAATGGCTCAAGCCCTGTCGTCTTCTTCGTTGGTGCCCGGCTGTCCTCGTTTGAGCACCCGGATAATGTCTCTGGCCTTTGGCTCAAGGTCATTTGAAGGTCGCCGACAAGGGGAGCTGAAAGCATCTCACGCTTAATATAAGCCTGAGCACGACGCCGTTGTGCATATTAACGTTGCCGTTCCCGTCGCCGCTCCTGCTGTTCACGCTGCTTTTCTGGAGTCCTGACTATGTGTGGCGCGCTATCGCAACATAAATGAAATCAATCGTTAGGCGGCTTCGTAGTTTACATATGAAAGTGTAGTGACGCTACTCCCTACTTCGTATGCTACAGTTGCCGCTTCCCGGCAGTTGCAGCTAATGCAACCGTAGTCTTTACCGGTAAACGCCTGCGGCGAACGCTACGTGCGTCACATCGTTCGAACGCGCCTTATCATTTATTTTATTTTATTACGGGCTTTGACGAGCCAAAGGTACGATCTGCTGTTATGAGGCACGCCGTAGTGGGAGACTCGGGGTTAATTTTGACCACGTGGGGTTCTTTAACGAGCACCTAAATCTAAGTACACGGGTGTTTCTGCATTTCGCACTCATGGAAATGCGGCCGCTGTGTCCGGGATTTGATACCGCGAGCTCGTGTTCAGCAGCGCGACACCATAGCCAATAAGCAGCCACGGCGGGTCGCGCTTTGTCATCAATCATGTGCGTTCGGCACTTGTCTTGGGCATTTTTTCATTGAAACGAATATTTGGGTGTGTCTTGCACGCGTAATTCTAATGGAGATGGGCACTTTTCGCTTCAATTAGTGGAATGGTTTTCTGTCGACTGTTCTGTCGACGGAGAAGAAATCCCAGGATCCGCGTCATATACAGCTTCGCTGTAAAATAATTTCTACGTTATGGTTCTAGCAACTTCTTACCAGCAGAAGCGAAGCCAGCGCTTGCCCTGATTTCACCTTTGAAAAGAGTACAGCGCTAGCTAGAGTCCGGTTACAACTTAAATGCTTTTTTAAATGCTTAAATGCTTCTTTTTTCTAGCTAAAGTATTTCCTTTGGCTCAGTATTCACATAAAGATCTACCAAAAAAATGTTCCACGTCGTTCAGGCTTCCTCCTAAAGCCAGTGACACAATGATACAGTAGGATATGTACGGCAAAATTATTCATCTTAAGTACAAAGCAAATGAAAAGACAACGTTTCCTCTTCGCTATCCTCTGATGTCTCTTCGCGCCCCGAGTAACATGGCGACGGCGTGGCTTCAGTTTTGAGACATTATCTCCACTCCAGGACTTTTTTTTTTTTTTTCAAAATCTCTTTGGGCAGTGCCGCTTCAGCAAAAGGTGATGGTGCGCCCATTTTGCTTCGTCGATTTTGCAGCGAAACGCAATGCGCGTCTCTGAAGACCTGTAATAAAGGAGCGATCTGCTGCTGTTCTTTTTTTCGCACTGTATTTCTACATTGTTTTGGAAATAACTGAGATGAACAAAATAAATACCACGGTTTTCGAATGGGAACATTACGTGCATGAAATGGTTTTTGGAGTACTAGTGGAAGTAATCTTTCAGTTTTCGGGTTAAAGTTGTGACGGATTGCATTTCAGCAAGGACTCTGAATAGAGTCCCGTATCGACTTGGAAAAATGGATATCAAAGTAAGGTGGAGGGGTCTCCTTGTGGCACTGCGTTACGGGCAACTGGACTGCCACTGTGGAGTTCGTGAACGCACCCTGAGAAAGGGCGGTAAGTAAGTGCTCAGTATTTCGCGCAACTTTTTTTTCAAAAGCACAACGTTGTGTCGCTCTGAAATACCGCGTACAGCACAAATACAACGATGACGTTAAATTTTGCATAAACAATTTTTTTTCAACTACATATAGAAGAAGTACCATTAAGATCAAAATAATATATTTCAGGTTGGAGGGTTGTGTTAGTGCGAGGTAGTACATCGGCGACGCTCGCTGCTTCAGTTGCAGACGCAATCGATTCGGATAATCCTAAGAGACGCACCCGAAGTTCTGGCAATGTTTTCACGAAATTGGGGAAATACTCGCTATGATGCAGCATCGATTCCTCTTCTGCAGTCCTTTCTTCCTGATTACACCGAAATTGACCTAAAGCAAGGATCTTTTCCGCGCGAGAACATGCCACGTTTGCGAAAGGCTGTACTATCGGAAACTTTATTATTAGTTGTATTAGCTGTTATAGTTCTGCTTCTATAACTATAACATAGTACAACTAATATTAACAAATAATATTGCGCCTCGTTTATTCTACAAGTGCTCGAAAACTTGCGCACACCGAAGCTGAGCCTCAGGCAACGTAATTAAGCACATGGCGCCGTCTACGCTCCAAAATTCAGAGAAAATAAGAGAGCTTAAACCTTCTTCGGTACGATATCTTAGTGGTGGTGAATCAAAACGCAACGAGGAGTTACGTGCGTGCATCGTTTAACCGTCATTGCTCTTGAAATTTGGTAAAACATCACGGCTGTACCTTTTTCGTCTTTACTTTTGCGTTGGCTGTACGTGTCGAAAAAGTAAAGAATGAACAAGATGTATGGCCCGACAAACACGCACTCAAGCCCTTCAGTACAAGCATTTCACCGACAGCAGATGGGCTGCCGACAACGAATGGGTCGAGCGACACTGCTTTTACGTCAGTCTACTCAGGCTTGCACAGAACTGGTTTACTCATGCAAAACGAATACCTGCTCAGAAAATAAAGTGAAATACTTGTGCTTACCTGCTGTCATTACGAAACCTGGAAAACTTCGCAGAACGGCAATTCCCGGGGCTAGAACGCCCCAGAGTCGCGTAAGACGTGTGATGCCCCCGATTTATAGCCATCTTTGTTTAATGCTCGATAGACCTGGTTTCCGGCGTCTTCCGTCCTTTGCACGCTTGATCGAGCTTCCATGTCTTATCTTTCCCATCTTCACACTTGGCACGTCAACCGAAGCAGATGACCAAGCGCGATCCGACTTGTGATATCGAAGACGCAGTGGCAAGGGCGAGCGCAGGCGAGCTCGACGGACACACGAAGACAACCACTTCCGCGCTTCGCCCGATATAAAATTCACGAAATGAAAAGTAAAAATATAACTAAACAGAAAGAACAGTTATTTGCCGTTCGCTCAAACTTCTTTATTTCTGAAAACTTGCCAGCGACAAGGAATGCGAACGTCCACATCTGCTTCGTTCCAGCAGATATTGCGATGGCCTTCAACCGCTAAGAGCGCGCGCGTTCCTTGAAACCGAAACTATCGCTCGCCTGCCGGGAGCTGCTTGAAGTGCCCCTCACCAGGCCAGACGGCAAATTTTCATTATTCACCGGAAGTTGTTACGTGCACTCTAAGGATCGAGTGTCCTACCGCAAGAATTTTTCACATTATTTCATTAATGGCCGCTAGAGAAATATTTGAAAAGCTGCGAACCCGTGATTTCAGGAGGCGAGCGTCACCGCCACTGCACTGAGACTGAGGCAGGCGCGAGAGGATGAAAGAGCATGAGTGAGGCGCTGGAATCCGGTAAAAAAATTACATAGTTTCGTTCTCCGCGCGCGCGACCCCACGACGTGGGAAAAGCAGACTAAACGGAAGTACATCTATCTTGCTACGGTACGAAGTAACAAAATCATGCAGATGTTCTGTTTGCATCTTTTATTATGTCTCTATCCTTAAATTCGTCTATTGAGGCAACAGATTAAACAACCCACCGTGGTTGCTCAGTGACTATGGTGTTGGGCTGCTGAGCAGGAGGTCGCAGGATCGAATCCCGGCCAGGGTGGCTGCAGTTCGATGAGGGCGAAATGCGAAAACACCCGTGTACTTAGATTTAGGTGCACGTTAAAGAAGCCCAGGTGGTCAAAATTTGCGGAGTCCTCCACTACGGCGTGCCTCATAATCAGAAAGTGGTTTTGGCACTTATAACACCAGAATTAAAAAAAAAAGAAACAGATTAAACAAATAACTTGTGTTTCGTTGAATAATTCTCGAAGCTATATGCCACTGTGCGTGACGTCACAGCACTACTACGTATGTAGGCGCATTCGTGCGATTGACGTCGACTCTCCCACTGGGAGCGAGTCGCCCGCGAGGAGAAGGGCAGACGGCGTTTGGTTTGAAATATAAGCTTTTTACACGGCACGTAGGAATGTAATACTTAACAGACACGATCGTTAGCGAGCGTTGTACGCTCTGCGCTTGTCAGCTAAAAATGACCAGACCTGGCCCGTTAGATGCATTGAATATTTCTCTTCTCTCCGGCGACTTAGAACAAAATATCAGCCATGTTCTTCTTTTCATGCATCCATCGATGGTGAAGTCCTCTAGCCCCTGAACGACCCGTCAGTGTGACCAATGGGATGCCTCTTCAAGTCGTTCCGTGGGGTGCTATGCGACTGTTCTTTTCATGCATCCATCGATGGTGAAGTCCTTTAGCCCGTGAACGACCCGTCAATGTGACCAATGGGATGCCTCTTCAAGTCGTTCCGTGGGGTGCTACGCGACTGTTCTTTTCATGCATCCATCCATGGTGAAGTCCTTTAGCCCCTGAACGACCCGTCAATGTGACCAATGGGATGCCTCTTCAAGTCGTTCCGTGGGGTGCTACGCAACTGTTCTTTTCATGCATCCATCGATGGTGAAGTCCTTTAGCCCCTGAACGACCCGTCAATGTGACCAATGGGATGCCTCTTCAAGTCATTCCGTGGGGTGCTACGCGACTGTTCTTTTCATGCATCCATCGATGGTGAAGTCCTTTAGCCCCTGAACGACCCGTCAGTGTGACCAATGGGATGCATCTTCAAGTCATTCCGTGGGGCGCTACGCGACTGTTCTTCTTTTCATGCATCCATCGATGGTGAAGTCCTTTAGCCCGTGAACGACCCGTCAATGTGACCAATGGGATGCCTCTTCAAGTCGTTCCGTGGGGTGCTACGCGGCTGTTCTTTTCATGCATCCATCGATGGTGAAGTCCTTTAGCCCCTGAACGACCCGTCAATGTGACCAATGGGATGCATCTTCAAGTCATTCCGTGGGGTGCTACGCGACTGTTCTTCTTTTCATGCATCCATCGATGGTGAAGTCCTTTAGCCCGTGAACGACCCGTCAATGTGACCAATGGGATGCCTCTTCAAGTCGTTCCGTGGGGTGCTACGCGACGACATGCTTCATGCTTCTGAGATAACCGCCAGGGATCACAGTGGCGTGTAATTTGGACATCTTTTAGCAAAACTCTCGTAGACTCCGCACCAAAGCACATGAGTTTTTCTGTAATGTCATTTCATCATTCCTATTTGGTTTTGGCTGAAACATGGCTGTGCAGTGAAACTTCATCTTTATATTTCTTTCCACCGCACAACAACGTCTCCCGCTGTGACCGGGACTTCAGTGGATCTCGACAAAAAGGTGATGGCGTACCGGCTGCTGATGACCACTGGCAGAGATGTGTTCGGCGCAACGAAACGGAAAGTGTGCAGGAGTCCATTTGGCTAGAAGTCAGCCTAGCGCGCTGTGAAAAAGTGTTCGTTGCAGCTTTCTATGTGCCGCTGAATTTTAATGTTTCCCCTGTTTTGTCTGATGAGGTCATCTCTTTTATTGAAACTGCCTTATCTTACCTTAGCATGCATAGAGTAATCCCTCTTGGTGAATTGGATGTGTCCGGAATTCATTGGAACACGCTTACATATTCTCATTAATATCATTACATGGAGAACAAATGCAGCCTGTTGCTGGACTTTCTGTCCTTCTGGTCACTTCAGCAGCATTGCTTGATCGCCAATTTCTGTGGCAAGGTCTTATACATTTTCCTCCCTAATGTGTGCATCCCGTAAGCTTCACCCATCACTAAATATAAATGCCTCGGTGCCTGTTCTGAGAAACAGTTATAGTCATTATTGCACATATTGTTGAGCTGCCCTTCTCCCCCTTTTTATATTACATTCACCTTGCGCCTTCTTATATGTGCACTCTTCTTTTCAAAATTGTTCTTATTGATTTTTTTTACCTTTACTACCATGCCGTTTTTGCCTATATTACCCTAACAACCAATGGCATTCTGTCAGCTGTGACGTACCGCACCAGGAGAAGAAGAGAAGGAATTTTATTAAAAGAATGGTCCAACAGGTTTGGTTGTGGCGGTCTCAGGTGGCGGCTCGAAGTCCTTGGAACCGAACTATCAATAATTGCACGAGATCAATTAACAAACTTTTTCATTACTGAATTAAGGGCACTAATTTTGATAAAAAGTAATAATAGTGTTTTAAAACACCGGATTCAGTTGTTTTCATGGTGTCATGTCTCGCGTAATTATTTTTTCCCGCGTTATAAGGAAAACACGCGAAATACGAAAATAGCCTCATATTTGCCCCACAATTAATTAACCATCCACTCGTACTTCTAGCGTAAAATTTTGTACGCAGAGAGTCCTACGCCTACGTTATCTGAAACTAGGCCTTTTGCTTCCTTCCGTCCTTCCTTTGTCCGTTTCTTTAACTTTTATTGTCCACGGATCACACCGAAAAGTTCATTCGAATCCGCGTTCGAAGCATTTCTCGTATAACCTATAAATAAAGGCGGGAATAGAGAGTTTCAGTCTAGGGTAAATATGCACAGACGGGTGCAGCAGCGCTGGTAGCACCATCTCGTGGCGCTGACCTTAAGTACAGCACACAGAACTACAATATTAAACGACCATATTCTGCCCACATTCTACTACAGAGGCGTTGGCATGAACAATAGTTAGCGTGTATCAAACTTTCCTTTCCCGCTTACACGAGAGGATTGCGCATGCACAAGACCGTCTGCAACAGGTGGCGGTTCAAGACAGCGTCGCAAGACGGCGTTACCAGCGTAGGCTACTTAAAGCCCCTTAAACTTCGTAAAGTAGCGACACTCTCCTCCTCCACCTTGACTCCTCCCCGTTTCTCCTCTCTCTCACGCTCCCTCCTCGACCGTCGCCTACACCGATCGAGCGTAGCAACGGCGCCAACATGCGCTCCTCGCCACTCCGTAGACGCTTCTCGAGCGAAAATGGCGCTGAAGCACGGCGCGAGGGCCCACGTGATGCTATTAGGCCAATAGCGACGCGTCGTCGGCCTTGGCCAGAGCGCGCGAGGAGGAGGCGGCATTCTTCAAAGCGTGCCGCTACTTTACGAAGTTTAGGGGGCTTTAAGGCTACTTCCGCACTATAGGTCTCAGATTCCAGCACTTCGTAAACTGTGATACGTTTCGGGAACACGCTAAATCTCCGCAATAAATCCGACGCGCACGGGGAACGCGAACGTAAGTTGAAGAGCGTTGGTGAGTTCTAACCATGGCACCACCTTCACGCAGGTGGATGTCGAATAGAAGGAGGTTACACGCTCGAGAACAGGGAGGAGTTAAGCGCGGAACAGCCCTGCGAACGCTACAAGTGCCTTGACGGAGAACTTACGACAGAAAGGTAAGCTAATATTGTGCTCGGCAAAGTTTATCTCCGTCGAGGTGACCCGCTCGAACATTTACTGCACACGCACAAGTGTGCGCAGGAAAAATAACAACTAAATGCGCGAGAAATAGGTAATGCTGTCCTGACACACCCGCCGCTCACAGCAACCGCACCGGTAGCTAAGCAGCTGAGGCATATACTGCTGCAGAGTGCGAGGTAGAGAGTTCGACTCCCGGCCGTGGTGGCCGAATTCCGGCACCGGCGGTAATGCAAAACCCGCACGTGTACCGCGCTCTGGGTGTACGTTAAAGAGCTCTGGGTGGGACGAATGCATAGTTTCTCGCTAAAATTACTCGGAAGGAAGTCTGCCACTGCGGGTGTTCGATTGTTGAGGGAATTATAGGCGTCATTTGGAATTCGTCTAATCTTCGTGCTCCTGGCCGCAAACGATCCTGCGACGTTATACTTATCACATTATCTGTCATTCTCAATCTCGCAGTTTTCTAAAAACAAAAGCGAGGCAGTTAATCACTGCACGCATGCGTAACTAAACTGTTGCATTTATACCGCGCTTTCCTGTCGGATATTGCCAATTTTCGAAGTTACTAAGTTCACTGGAGCAATAAGGATGAAGTTTAGGCAAATTAAGATGCTAACCATCATTCTCATGCTGAATGAGCCACCATACTTGAGACTCCTGTAGGCGAAACTCCAGGAGCCAGCACTTCTTGTAAAAAAGGTTGCGTCAAAAAGAGAAAACGATTGTTTAAAGGCAGGGAGAGCGATCCCTCCGTGGCGGCGCTCGACCCTGACGCTTTGAAATCGTGCTCGGTTTGGACAAACGTATCTTACGACGCTTTTCTGTTTTCCATTGCCGGCAGACATACCTTAACTTTAGCCCTCATTGTAGCGTAGTAGATAGTGATACGCTGTGCCCTCACTGTAGTACTTGACCGGGGTGTGTTGGTTATCGAATGTCGGACAATGTGGGAGCACCTTTTAGGGGCAACCTTTTTATCCCTGTACGCAGCTTTCCCTGGGCTACGTATCACGCAACTCTCCCCGGCAGCTTAACTACGTGCTATATTGGTTAATATACCGGTGGCACACACCACGCACTAAATCCAGAGCTCGAGAAACAAACTGGCGGGCCCGCCGCGATCCTTCCCCCCCCCCCCCCCGAGCCTCGCCGCATACAGTCGAACGCCTCTGCAACGAACGCTACTACAACAAAATAACCTTTATAACGAAGGACAGATTATGCCCCGGCCGAATTCCTACATTTCAATTGCAGTGTGAACGCCTCTACATTAAAAAAAACCACTACAACAAATTTGTCTATAGAACGAAGGAATTTAGGCGCCACGATGGATATTTGTCGCTTTGCAGCGAACACCGCGTTCCCTGCCCTCAGCAGGCACCACTTAGCTATGATCTGTGTCAGCGCTAACGGCAGCGCTATCTACGCACTTGACGAGCGTGCGGATGTCAGCGAATGATCAGCGAGTGCTACTGCACTGGTTCCTGAATCGCTCAACTCTTACGCTACTTGTTGTAACGCCGAAATACGTCGCAGCTGACGAGGATGCGATGATGTTATCGTAACCGACTACCAACGGCGTTTTGCGCAGTTTGCTGGGGCGTAAAGGACAGTAACGTCAACGGAGGCAACAGCGATGAACAGCCTGTAAAGCGGACAAGTAAATCTGACGGCAAGAAAGGCGATAGCTGAATACATTCGCCGGCGTGCAGCAGTGTATACGTGGCGTTGCCTCGCGTTTCGCCGCAGAGCATGGTGTGAGTGTCAGAGCGCGGCTATAAGCCCCGCATTGCTTCTTCTTTTTCAACCCTCTTGTCTTTTCTTTTTAACGCGATAGCGTTAAGGAGCTCGTGTCGCAGAAAAGCCGGTGTCGTCGGCGTCGGTGTCGGCGTCCGCGGCGTTGGCCGTGAGCGATAAATCACGGCAGGCACTTCATAAATAAAAAGCAACTTCCAAGATGGGCTGGGCGGGAATCGAACCAGGGTCTCCGGAGTGTGAGACGGAGATGTTACCACTGAGCCACGAGTTCGATGCTTCAAAGCGGTACAAAAGCGCCTCTAGTGAACGCGATGTTGCCTTAGAAACGAGCTGTTTCTAAGGCTCAGGCGTGCGTCGCTTGCTCAGGCGCACATTTCGTTGTCGCGCCGAACGCTGCGTTGCTCGACGCTCACCGCGTCCGATGCGGGGCGCGTTGTCGCTGCGCCGTAGCCCATTGTCTTACACCCCTTGGCGGGTCGACGGGAACGCTGTCGCGTTCCACTCTTGAAGGCGAAGCTTAAGCGTCCTCCAATTTTTTTTCCCGCTCTCTTTCATTCTCTCTAATCTTTTTCTCCCCACTTCCCCTACCCTGTGCAGTGCTGTTGAGGTGTCCTCCTTTGAGAGACAGTTACGGCACTGCACTTCTCTCTTCCCTTCACCTAATAATCACTACACACACACAGCGTGGTGTGAGCCTTGATGCAGTTAGGTCGGCTCCATTCGCACGTTGTACCAGTTTACACTCAATATAGCGAATTGACTAAGCCTATGTTGAATTCATGTTAAATAAGCGTTGTTGTTGTTTTCTCGTTGAACCTGTCTAACCTGCTGTATTACGAGCGGTACGGTGCACAATCATTATTACGAAGTCACCTGTGGAACCAGCGCTGGCTAGGAGGCGGTACGGCAATTTGAATGTGCAGCTTAAATGTGCCGACACCATACACTAGGGAGGCCACAAAAATGGTTCGACATTTTGGACGATAACTGACGCACACTTGCATCAACATTTTGCTTTAGCTCTATATGCGTACAGCCGAGCTCTGGCCACACCTGTGCGCGTCGGAGAAGTGCATCTGCGCATGCGTTCTGGCACTCCGGTTCCCAGTCAGGCCAGAACCTGGACGCGTGTCCCTCAAGGTCAGTGGCGACTCTGCTGACGTGATTCGCAGCGTGGGCTGCTGAAAAAAAAAATGTTTCCACCATTCGTTAGAGCTGTGTGTTCCGGCACTGATGTTGCCTCGCGAAGTTTCAGTGCTGGCTCTCCCCAACAATAAATTTGGGAGGCCCTATAAGCAGTTTGTTATAGAGGCGTTCGTCTGTATACTGCCGCCCTTAAACTCGACAAAGTAAAAAACAATTAATAGTTCGATTTCTTGCCGAAAAATGCTCAATAAACTGTCCGTTCAATAACTAGCGAAACCGCGTACGCTTCTTAAGCTTATCGCACGGAATCGTGCGTCATGTTTAGTGCAGATCTCGAGAGCCGTATATTCGGGGGCAGCGCGTTGCGAAGTTTCATATTCAATCAATCAGTCAGTCGATCACTAAATGAATAAATCATGATAGTTCTGCAGAGTGAGCAGAAAAAGACTTTGAGGGTGTTGTCCTGGCACGCTCGCAACACCAATCAAAACAAACTAAATCAACATTATCAAGAAACACACACGCACAAATACATATATAGCCTTAAAATTAAAACATATCTATAGATCTCAAGAAACAAGTTGCACATACAAAGAAAAATGACGTAGGTGACAGAATACAACTTAAAAGAGCAGCTATATAAAAATAAAGAAAGAAAAGGTATCATGTACATCAGATATTTATAACGAAAATTATTTTAAGAGGCCTTATCAGGGAAGGACTTCACGTAAGCGTCTTTGTTATGCAGAAAATGTAAATTGAATGAATATGGTTAGGGCAAGTCATTTGTACTTGTGGTATTTGATTACGTTCGTAGAATTAAATTATAATAACATTCAATCAATGAGTCAATAAACCAATAGTTTACTTAACATGCCCAGCAACAAACGTGAGGCCTGGGCGCTGGTCCACGTAAAAACAAAAAGGTAAAGATATAGACGAGCTACGACAAAAAAAAATAGAAGGAAGAAACAAAAACAAAATTAACAGGTTAAACAGACACATAATGAATAACAATACAGGAATACCACACAATTGAGAGACGGAGAACATGTACGGAAGGAGAGAGAAAGTAGACGAAGTCATGAGACGAACGCAGCCAGAAAGAAGGCTCATGAGAAAGCTCAATGCTGGGAACGGAAAGAAGACATAACGCGCCATGGAAGGTAACAAGATGGGGAAAATGAGTCGCAAAGGACTGTATTCGGTGGAGAGGCGTGCGTCTTCCGAAGGACGCAGGATCGGGGAAGGGTCTATGCTCCCTAGTAGTCTTCTGCGGAAACCGTTGTGAAACCGAAGCTAGCAGATCCCAACATGTAATAATTCCACGAATGGCTTCCTATAAAAACGAACGTTTGCAATTTGCTTACTGTAACGCCGCCGGCTTTCGGATAAAATTAGGGGTGGGCAATTATTCGATGTGTCGAATACGAATCGCATATTATCCGCAACCCATTCGTACTCGAAAGTGGGCCATTCAGTATTTTCGAATACCGCAACTAACTAACTAACTATTTCGCAACAACGGACTGTTAAAGTAGGGGAACTGTGGGGCCTCTTCTAAGCAAAGTAACCTAAATGATGAAAATTAAAACGGCAAATGTTTCTGAAGAAATGCACAAGAACAAATTAGTGATGCAAGCTTTGTTTTCGGTTTCGCGGCGCAAGTCTAGACATCAACTCCGTGAGCCTTGTCAGTAGCCTGTAATTTAGTGTTTCTCGCAATCTAGTCCGGCAGCAAATTCCTCCTTTACACTACACCCCGTGATGTTCTCGTTTGAACAGGCCATGTTACATGTTTCTAGGGCGCAAAAATCCTTCAGCAGCTTTTCCTTTTCTTTTTACACAACTTCTGATCTTTTTTTCAACAACAATTTTCTTAGCGTTTTTGGAAAGCTAGTCATACAGTAGTCATTCACTTTTGGAAAGTTTGTTTCCAACCGCCCTTTAAGGATTTTGAGAGGCTATTCGTTGAGTCCTTTTATTTGGAACTGGTGATGTTGTGCTTAACACTGACACTAACTGTCCGCGATAATTGGGCGCTTATTTTGCCTCTCTGTACAGGCCTGGTACTCAAATATACCAAACTAAATATTCCTGCTATAGATATACGCGCCTGCGTTTAACTATTCCATATTCGTTACTTGCTATTCGTATCCGATTCATATGTGAAAAAGAAACGAAGATTCGCCCATCCCTAAGTTAAATAAGTTTCTTTCTATGCAGGTGCCGTCTGGCTTCCGAGAGAATGTGTCGTCAGGTATTTCCAGGAGTAGGAGCGTACCCTCGCTGCTGCGGCCGTGCAGTGATTTGCACTTGAAACGCCAAACAAAACTTCCGGAATAAACCAAGAACCACGGAATTCAAGTGAAACCAAAACGTTTGCCGCTTTTTCTGTCTTCTTTTGAGAAGCCTTCCGTTGGTTGAGAGCAAAGTACCGACGCACCGTCATGACTCAAGGTTTAATAAAAATAATTTCCCGTTCCTCATTTGTTTCTCTTCTTTTTTTTTTTCTTGAAGAGCGCGATAATGCTGTTTCGCCACTCAGCTCGACTGCTGCAGGTGTCCAGCGTGATGTGGTGGCAGCTACGACTACTCTCCAAGTGCTTACGGGACATTAAAGCGAAACACTGAATCTGATTGATGGAGTATTCTTGCAAGGATACATTTTTTGTTTATTTTACGCAATTAGATTTTATTGCTGCGAGAACTCTGCAATTACTCACCGGTTCCCATGCTCATCGCAGTCTACATCGTGGCCGTTTGTGTGACTTTGTTTACAAACTCATTGGGGTGCGACTTTCTTTTGCCTTCTATGTTTATACGTTAGCGGCTGTATAGGACTGCGTGCTGTGGATTTTTGACCCTGTGACGTCGTTTCTTTTCATTTTCCTTCTATGCATTTTTTTATATATTGTTATTTCTGCTATGAGAAAAGGCCGTAGTCGTCACCATTATAGGGTGACTACATCTCTTCCTTTTATTTTCATTTCAATAAAGAAGGCGAAATGCTAAATGCCTTTTTTTTCAATTTCGCTCCGAAACATTTGCGGCGGTTCGTCAGCATGACTTAACAGATATGAGTTTATTTTCTGTTTACTGTGGCTGCCTTGGCGCATTATAAGTACTCGAAACTTGTTAAATTCAGTCTTTGGCTACTTTGTAACACAATCGAAGTCTTGCTCTTTTTCTATTTTTTGCCGGTAAGTTTTTAACTAGGCCCCATCACATACCATCAAAATCTATGACGTCACGAAGAGTGGGTGCGGGAACTTCAAGGCGGCGTCGCCAGATGTCGTTCGCTATTGCGTGTTTTCTGGATTATAAAGCCTCCTCTCACGATAACAGCGTCTTTTCTCGTTATTGCAGAGAGAGAGAGAAAAACAAAAAGCAATAGGAAGCGAGGTTAACCAAGGGTGTGCCCGGTTGGCTACCCTACACATTGCAGAGTAGGTATTGCATTAATATAGCTAACCATATTTTGCTCTTTTTTAATGGGTACTGGCAATTCGAGACAAAATGATAGCTTGTGTTGGCCAATATTCATAGCTGGCAAGGGTCTTTGCGAGAATCACCAGTTACATAAATGCGGTGATTATTGCTGGCATCTTATCTGAGATGAAGCGCATGTTACAATCGCTGAATCGAAAATCGATCGGCGTCCACTAAGTAGGAAACCTGTAGCAAGTTCCATTGTTAGTGCTATTGATCTTGATGCAGAGCAAAATTTCTTAACGTTGCGTGGCAGTAAGGCTAAGCACGATGGTGTTGCTCATTTGAATATAAAAACAAAGAGGGCTACGCACGTTTCTTTCGACTGCGCTCGCCCGTGGCAGCGGCTGCATTGGCTGGACCAGAGAGTGCCATCGTATCTGGACGTGCGCTGTGAATCCACTGCCTGGATTGCGCGTGCGTTTATCGGTGGGTATGTTTAGAGGAATAAGCAGTTATGACTAAGCGACGACCACGTACTCGCGATCGTTGATCTCTTTCTCCGATTTATGATATACATTTCTCGCAATTCCGGACACAAATGCAGTTGAAAGTCAGCGCCCTCCATGGGTGTCGTCCACACTCGTCTCGATCTCGTCTGTTCACGCTGGTAAGCGACCACGATTCTCACAGCACTCGTAGCGCCCTAGCCAACACAGAAGTGAAATAGATTACAGGGAAGCAAGTTCTCGCGCGCTCTGTGCCTAGTCTGCCTGTTAACTCCACTGCAGCAAACATGACGTTGAAGTTATCGACATGTAACAATAGCTGAACATTGTAGACGTTGCTGTAACATTGTACAGAAATATTTACGACGTCATGTATGTTCTTTCTGAAATACACATCAGCTGTTGGGTAGGAAATTCAAAAGACATCGCAAGGAATCGAAACTTTTGAAGCATACCAATGCCGCAAAAGATCGTTAACATAGAAACAAAAGTAAAATCTGAAGAAGAATCAAAACAACAGTGACGCATTGAACCTGACGTTCCCATGACAGCTTTAAAAACTATAAAACAACCTGCAAAGGGAGGAGCATATTGCCGCGTTGTAGTAACGGTGAAAAAACGACAAACACTGCCAAGCGCGCTAGTTAAGATTCTGAGACACTCTATGCAGCGTACTCGTGCCCACAAAGGCAACCAACGGTAAAATCACAATGAAAACAGTTAATGCGGTCACCGGTCTCCGAAATCTCAACTAGCGGGTCAAGGTCCGTCGGCTATCTATACGTGCATCAGCGCACACTGCATGCAGGTTATCGCTGGTACTCGCGCACATTGGTGAGTCTGAAGCAGCAGTCGAGTCACGCGCGCTATCTGATAAGCCTGTCCCGTTATGGAATCGGCTATCAACATTTAAGAAATTCCGGGTAATTTAGCTGCGCCTTGGGCCAAGCGATTACTCAATAGCAGTGATGATCCGGTGAAAAACGATCACCGGCAGGAAAACGAGCCAATCTACGCGTGACAATATAGAGGGAAAGAAGGCAATGCGCAATTGCATTGTCTTGCCTTTCTGCATTTATATCTAACAATCCATTGCACCCATACACCCATACCCATACACCCATCATAAGAAAAGCATAAAAAATTAAATACAAGGGCTTTACATGCCAAAATCAATCTTATTATGACGCAAGCGTAGTAGGGGGATCAGGATTAATATTGATCTCATGGGGTCACTTAACGTGCACTTAAATCGTCGACGAGAATTTTGCATTTCCGTCGATTAAAATATGGCCGCCGTTGCCGGGATCGTACTCACGATGTCGACCTCAGCGGCGCAATAAGAGCACCCGGAGCCCACCCTTATGAAATGACAACCATTCTGGGCGTCTACTTAGACGAGTTTGAACAAGGTCTCGAGCAAAATGCAAGACAGTAGCATCGAACAGTTGAAACAATAATCTTCCAAGGGCCTTTCTACAAAGGATAAGACAAACTTGGCAACGAGGAACAGCACACACCACACAGTGAATGGAAGATGCAATATCGATTTAGAGAATAAATAAACAACCTTATAAAGGTACTTCTAGCAGCTTCAGTAATCGAGTATGAAGAAAACGCGTCACGCCACCATACTTAATACGAGACAGATGAAGCTGTTACACGTCACCAATATTGTCTGCAAAAAAAGGTAAGAAGCTGCCACATCTCAAGTGCATGGCATTTACTTTTCTTTGGCAAAGCAAATGACTGCCAAGTCATTTCATGCCACGCAGTTGCGATAAAGCATACGAGACGAGTAAACTGTGGCGTATCGTACAACGTACGCTTCAACTTTCTCCATGTGTTCTACAGTGTCCCTGGTCAGACGAAACGGAAGAGACATGTTGAGAACGTAGCAAGAAGCCCGCATTGGGCATAGTCTGCAGTTGGATTACAAAATGAGTTATACGGCTCAGCTTTGCACATATCGTCCGTGTGGAACATTTAAGAGGAAATGCACTTCATAAAAGGAACACGCCCCGTAAGGTCAGTAGCCTATAGAGTACCTCGCCTGCAACTTAAAACGCCCCGACTACACGTGGCAATAATTTGCAATTGGTAGTGCGACGTTTTCAAAGTTGTACCATGAGTGAGGAGTGGTGCCAGACCGGAAAGCGATAGGTTAAGGCAGATTAGCGAGGGTTTTCAGAGTGCAGCTAAACCATCAAATAGATAAATGAGTCTCATGGTAGGCTGCACAGTTTTGAATAAAAGAGGCATTACACACGCAGGGGCCTATGTGCATTGGGCTCCCACGCGAATTTAATCGCTTTGCTCAACAATGTCTGTTCCGTAGCATTAAGAACAACAACTGTCGAGTGGCCCCGTTTAGCACGTCCCCTTACGATACTTCACGGGCCACCTGTGCTATTGTGCGCACTTAGGCTGGTACACTTTTCGCAGTGGCTTCGAATATGTCACTTAGCGAAGTCTTGAAGATGGACCTCGTTTTATACGACATAGACTAACGCGCTCGGCCTGGGCGGCTTTAAGGCACATTCACACCGAAAGCGGAGCGTCTAAGCGGACAAGCGGATTTTCAAAGCGGCGAGGCGACGAACGCCCGCGCCTGTTCAGACCGGCCGCGTTGTCTGGCTATCCGCGCCGCCAGGAGGGCGGGGCATCTCGCAATTTCTTTAGCAATTTCAGGGACGTGCCGCCATCTCGCGGCACTTTGGGTTTGTGCGCGCACTTTCGATATTTTTTTCTTCGTGGGTCGGCGCGCTCCCGTTCGCTATCTACTTCTGCAAAATGATGAGCTCAGACGAAGAAGACGAGATCGTTGGCATTTTACTCGCCACTCGTCTAGTCGATTTTCAAGATTTGTTACAGCGCAACACAAGGCAAGGACAAAAGAAGGTTTAAAGCGACGACACGGCGCCGTGTCGTTGTTTTATATCTTCTTTTGTCCTCGTCTTGTGTTGCGCTGTAACAAACCTTACTATCAATCCCAACTAACTAGCCCAACTTGCCGTTTTGACGCTTTTGAATAACAAGCGAAAAGCCCAGAGAAAGACATTCGTTTAGATTCCTTCACCAGCGCTTCCGCAATGTCGGGTTCTGATTGGCTGCGGCCAAAGCGGCCAACTTATCCGCGCGGAAAAAATCGGTCCGGGCGCGATCCGGCCAAGCGGCCGCGTATTTTCCGCAAAGCGGAAAATCCGCGGCCGCTTGGCCGGATCCGCTTGTCCGCTTGCCCGCTCCGCCTTCGGTGTGAACGTGCCTTTACTGCGGAAGTTTCGAGCAAGGCAATGAGCAGAAAACCATAGAGGAAACGACGCCTTGTCGACGCTTGAACGGAAAAAGGAAAGGAAAAAAAAAGACGATCTACTCACGTGTTAGGCTGCCAGTGGAGGACTGCGTGGTAACCGAGATGACAATAGCTTCAAGCCGCAGTTATCGGCGCACAAAGAAAAATAGAAAAAAAAATCACAGAGAATCACACAGTAAAAAAAAAAGTGGCAACTCATGCACCACTGCATTCGGCGATGCAGCAACCGTCGCCTGGCGCCGCGCGTTGTTCCTCCGAGCGCAGGCCCCCGCCAAAATGACGCAACGGAATCGCTTTGGTCACGTGATACGACAGCTTCGGTCACTTTTTCGGTTTCGAAAGATTGGCACATCGCTCTTAGTTTCAATAATATTTGGGGTTTTACGTGCCAAAACCACTTTCTGATTATGAGGCACGCCGTAGTGGAGGACTCCGGAAATTTTGACCACCTGGGGTTCTTTAACGTGCACCTAAATCTAAGCACACGGGTGTTTTCGCATTTCGCCCCCATCGAAATGCGGCCGCCGTGGCCGGGATTCGATCCCGCGACCTCGTGCTAAGCAGCCCAACACCATAGCCACTGAGCAACCACGGCGGGTTGCTCTTAGTTTCGCCACAGATCATTGTTTATGTTGTCGCAGTTCTTTTTTTTTTTGTAGCAGACAAAATCAAATTTTCGTTTCGCAAGAATTTTCATTGAATGGAAACGTACGCACGTGTGTTTGTGCGAGGCAATCAATGCAGCAAAGCACCACTGTCGGCATCTTTTCCTAGGATGATTCGGGAGCAATACATAAAAGACGCAGCGGCAGGCGCCAGGAGGGTGAGGTCAAATTCAGCAGACCCATCAGACTCTGTGGCGAAGGCATGTCAGGTGGAGGACGGAATGCAAAAAACGCTCATGTACCATGCTGTGCGTGCGCGTTGACAAATCTCAGGTGGTCAAAATCCAGTACCCTCTACTAGCCATGGCACCTTAACTAACACACTGTGCAGTTTCGCGACCTTCACAATTTATTTTAATTAGATCGTAAGGGGTCGTATAGATTTCAAATTGTAGGTGCGCTTCGATTTGGTGGAGAGTCCGACTCCTGAAAGGACGGATTCTCAGGCTTTCAGCCTCACCATCAAACCATCCTTCCACATACATCGCATTAAGACAAACAAAATTTTAAGGCAGTGGAAAACACACTGTTACTAAGAATGAAATGACTCTGCTTTTAATTAGAAACAGCAATGCCATCAGTGCCGAAGATAACTTGGCGAGTTTCAAGCAATCGTCAGTTAAAAAACACAAATATCAAGCAATTATAAATTGAACTACGAAGTGCTTACATCTCAGACTGCGACTGTGGGGCGGCGTAACATCTTTAGAACGTAGCTCTTAGGCACCTGTAACTGAGTTGAGCGCCGACCACGGCGTCGGTCTCGGCATCGGCGTCGGCGCAACCGGCAGAACGAATGAGAGGAGCGCATTTGAATGCGGCGATAGCGAAGAGAGTGCGAGGAGGAAAGCTGAGGAGGGGGCACAGAGAAAGCGCGAGGAGGAAAGCTGAGGCTAAGGGCACGGCGAAAAGGTGAGGAGGAAAGCGGTGCGCCGCACGAGACGTGCTGCACGGCGGCGACCCGCTACGAGATGGCGCCATAGTAGAGTGCGCCGCCACCCGGCCGTCGATGACGTCATTACTAAGACATGCGGTGAGCCCGTCCACCAATATCACACGTGGGAACAAAGCGCTAGCATGGGCTTCGTACCAACTGCGCATGCGCTACTTCGCTTGCGCCGCCACCGCCGCTAGAAAATGCTCTCCGCGCGAGCCACCCCTTCCCGTGTGCCCGCTTTCTTTCTGAACAATGAGCGATGCAACCGGTGGAAGTGTTTCGTCTGCCACAGCTGCTAAACGAACTATTCAAGCAGACGCTCAGTGCCGCTTCCGAGAGGACTCTGACGCTCAGATTCAAGTTATTTGTCTCAATTTATCGCGAATTCAAAACACCTAAACAGCTGCGCTCTAATTTCGCATTAGGCAGTATCGTCACTGTCGGTGATTTCTTTCTTTTTAATGCAGAGTCCTATTTGTCCAAAGTGAACGAGTAGAAATATTAGCATCGCGGCAGAGGTAGGTGCCAGCGTACTGATCAGTGCTAAAGTTCCAAGGTACGCTGAAAAAAAAAAGCCTACATACAGGGACTTTAGCTGCCATGAGTTTCGAGTCCTACTATTCGCGATAGTACTCGCTATCGTTATTCGTAACTTTGACGCGTACAATAGACCCTTTTCAAAACCGCTAGGCTGGCCTTCTCGCTCAACCAGATTCACGACATATGGCGGCAAAGCTAATCGACACTTCGGTCGCTTACTGAACGCTGAGTAAATTTGTGTGCTCCGCACAGACCGCACCTGCGGCCTTACGTATTCGCCATTTCAATGATGTCACCTTCAGTAACTACGTACGCATTTGTGTAGGAGTGTTGCCTTTGCCAATTCTATTCAGCGGACTGGCAAGAAAACAGCCGCGGACATGAAACCCCTGCATACTAAATGGGGCCACGTTTCACTTCAGTGTATCGGTACACACAGCCAGCTTGCTGAACGCGCTGCCATGTTTGACGGCACGATCAACGTGTCGAGTTCCGTCGAACAACAGTGAAAAAGCAACTTTTCCTTTCCCGCATAGGTTGCAGCCAATAACTGACTTGTTCACATGCTTTCACGGCGTGTGCATGATTCACGTGTTGTGCGAAAAAGAACGCGACATGCTTGACTGAAGACCAAATCAATCATATCCATCATTATGAGGGCTGACCAGACAATATGGAAAACATCATGCTACCCCGCTTTGACTTCCTTTCAGTGGAGTTTGCTGGACCTTAGAATGAAATTATGTACCTCCTCTACCTTTATCAACGACGCTTCATTATAATTCTTCACTGAAGGGAATATGTTGACCGTGTCTTAAGGCACGAGGCAAAACAGCATAGCTATATTTTGCTGTTTAGGAAAAAAAACTATCTCGTATAGACACGGCGCCCAATCGCAATAGGCTGTACAGAGTGTGATAGTACATGCAAAAGTATGAAATCTACAGAATGTGCAGACAATGTACTAATATAATATGGAGACTAAATTTTCCGTTAATGGTAGTAATTGTTCCCGATTCCTGCCCTGAAACATAGAAAAATAGAACTTCAGCGAGGAGGATTCTTTAACGTGATTACATGTATGCAGGAAACAGTTTGAACCAGAGCAGCGAAGTGGGACCCTCCGTTGCAGCCACAGTCGAATTGGGAACAGCGGAGTTACACCTATTTCCCGATTCCTTTTAAGTTCTCCGAATGGTGAGAGCCGGGACATTCCCACCCTTAGAGCGGCGGAAATTATCAAGTCCATTCCTTCAATTCCGGCAATAAAGGCTTTCTCTACAAGTTATTTACGTGAGCTTGCGTCCCTCGTAACTAAAAAAACACATTTTTGATGCCTAACAACGTTACAAATAATGTTACGTGCAATTTTCTTGCACAAGAAGAAACACGCTTTGTGGCCTGTATCTTTGCAGAGCGTTGTTGCTATTAATCTCCGTGATTTCCGCTGCTTTAAAAGAACCCATAGTCAGCTTTACTTTCGCCAGAAACCTGTCAGCCTATGTGCTGTGAAGACTATCATGAGGCACCAAAATAATCATTGCACGAACACTCGAATGGCAAAGCATATGCCTGTTACTAATAGAGCACAAGTCTCGCCAACACAGTACCTGTACTTTAAGAAGTTTGTTTCCCAAATATCCTAGATGAGTACTCGAGACAATTATTACAGCTGTAACAAGGTTAGAGAAAGAAATACATAAAACATTGTTAAACTTCATTGCCTTCCTCATCAAATAGCGTCAACAAACAGCTATGCATGCTTGGCAGGTTAGAAGCCACGAATATATCATGGTTGTGCAAAATATATTCAGTTATTAAGATCGAAATGCCCCCAAAACTTGTCAATTCGTGGTGACCGCCTGTCATGCAGTCTCCTCTTCCGAAGACCCGCCTTAGTCTCAATAAGGAAAAAAAAAACAAAGTCACAGAGCAGACGATCCCCCTCCAGACGTCGTCAAAGTCAAAAAAGAGAATTCTATAATTATTGAGGCTTTGATAATTGTAACTACGCTCCGGCGTGTTTACGCGGTTATACTTCAATTTAGTAGAAGTATTTATTTGGAGCCGAGCGTGACGATAAATTCGGACAGCACGGTACACCGACAGCATGGTGCACAGTTTCACGGCCGCTCGGGACTGCTGAGATTAGTTTCTGCTGACGTTAGTTTCACACTAGACGCCCAAGTGTTGGGCGGTTCACGATGATATCGCACCCTGCGATGTACGAACAAGGCTTTTCATCTAAAGGAAGTCCACTATTTCCAAAAATCTATAGTTCTTTGAAACCATTTTTATTCGCGCGAAGCAAAGTACAAAACAACCTTACGCCGTTGTGCATACCACGCATCCAACTAGACTAATCTCTCACTTCGATGACCGACATAAAAGCGAAACACATTATTACGCTTTGCAGGACATTTTTTTTTCACATTTAATTACATAACAGCGGGGACCATTTTTTCGAGGCTCTTGCTAAACCGAAGTATAGCCTGGACATCTAGAAGTTGCTGTCTTTAAATACAGTACCTCGTAACGCAGAACGGTTGCCAGGTCTTCTCAAGTGCCGGATCTGTAGAATACCATGCTGTTTACGATTACCGCGGCAGAGGTACCTCCAGGTAGGTATCAAAAGAGCGGCTATTGAGTAAAAATAGAGAAATCCAATATACTAGCCAAGTCAAGTTTCGTCTAAACGGCAAACGTGACGGTTTTGTAGGCTCGCTTATGAGCAACGTTCCGTGCTCAGGGACTAGGTGCCCATTCCAATTTAACTCCATTCCGAAATCTCAGGCTCCCGTTCTATTTACACCTAATCTACCTGACTGATGCCATCGTTCCATTCTCATTCCGCTCCAGCTGTTTAAGAAATACAGGATGATTCTGAAACCATTTCAAATCCATAGTTAGCGCTCCGCAACTCCGGTTCGCACACGCATTAAGTGATCCATTTTATATTGGCGCAGTGCGCATAGAGTTCCCGAATACTTCCTGGGCGAATGAACACATTCGTGTTTCCTACTGAATAAAATATATATATATATTTCCGCGATGGTGTCCCGGCCTGCGGCTTTTACTGCAGGCGGAATTTTCCGTCCGAAAGCTGGTCAAGCTGCTCAATAAGTGATCCCGCACAGTAGGGCTATAGCATGAACACCCCCAGCAATTATATGTGGTTATTGAACTTGCGCAACAACAGGAATATCCCCTTGAGTTGAAAACTAATTATGTCCACACAAAATTTGGTTCGACCCCTATTTGTCGATTCTTCAGAATCAGAAAGCTTACCGCAGCAGATCGGATTTAGTGTTTCTAGTTATTTAGCGAGATTTATCGCATTGACCGAATGGCGGACTCCGTGCCTGAGCTCTCAGCAGGAATCTCAGATGTCTGAATGTAAACTATTTCATGTTCACCGTACTTCGAAAGCACCCTTCCAATCTCTTCAAAAAGTATATATCTGATGTAAAGCATTGCCTAAAGACCACGAAACAAGTGAACCCACTGCGTGGCATACTGACACGTAAAGCCAAGGACCGTACGCCTCTACCTTCCAGCTCGTTTTACTAATGCATGCTGAACGCAATATTCAATCTTTCAGAAAAGGTCCAATCAGAATTTCTTTTCTTGTTTAATATCCGCGGTATAAGCATCGAATTATTTTTTATCGCGACAGCTTATTGAGCAGTATCTTGGCGTACACAATTCTGCACAGAGCGCCTAGAAGGAATATATAAGCTGCTGCGATGGGGAAGTGAACATACGTCAGTGACAGGCATCATCGCTTTCAATTTGAAAAAAATAAATGTGTTTATTGCACAATTAAGTCGCTCTTGGCATCGGTGTCAACTACAAATCTTAACGTCATGTACAGCGGCGCAACACACCCAAATATCGCATTGAGCGCACACATGTTCTACAAAAGCGTTTCTCGGTTGTATTTCTCGCCGGAAGAGAGCTAAGAGTTACGTAACGCGCACACAACGTACTCGCATTTTAGGAAGTTCTGAATCGAACACTCAGAAATGTACAGTATCACTAAAACAACACCGACGGTTAAAATGCTCTGCAGTTTCCTGCGGTTTAACTGCAATAACTTCTTCAACATGAACATATTCGCATTGAAGTTTAAAAAAAAACAGTTAAAACTCTAGGAGTGGTGAACAACTACCATTATATATAACCGTGCTTAAAATGGGGGCACTGAACGATGACAATTCTGCATTGAAAAACTAAAGGGCGCAATTGTCGCTTGAATCATCAGTGCACGAACAGAAGGCAGTATAAAAGGTCAGATTAAAACCTACAACAAACTGTAACGCGCAGCAATGCCGAAGCGAGAAAAGGTATCAACAATACATCCGGCAGATGGCAGGGACTAACATGCTTCCCCGCTAAAAAAATACAATGAACCTATATTATTGACTAAAATTACATCCAACAGATAATATATCCAGTAGACACAATGTTAAAATTATATATAAACTGGGGCGAACTTAGAACAGTGAACCCGCATGCACAGTCACAAAATGTAGAAGCAATAAAACGTCATTTCTTTATATAACGATAAAAGATCGGTGTTGAATTCAAACGAAGTGCACACCTTGCGTTCTCCAGCTTGTGCATTTGAAAAGTGATAAAATAGTGAGTTGAAATAATACGCACTTCTCCGCTTTTCCTCATATCCCCCGGATTAACGGACAACCTCAATGTCAATTCAGCGAAAGCGTCCTTACAAGGCGAATACCCGAATAACTCCACGGTACGTCTTATGACCGTGGAAAAATTGTGACCGCAAGCGCATATGAAATATAGACATATACCCGCAGATTCTACATCTTGCCGCTCAATCCCATAAAAAGAGCACACGTTAAAACACTGAGCACAATCGCACCCGCACCGGCGTCACCAATCCTTACTGAAGAACTATATACTGTACAGAGAGCACGCGACAGGTGACAATGCATATATTACACTGTTAAAGGCCACTTCAAAAACCACACACCACGTCCACGCGCAAACCTGCGCGCAGGAATGCGCGAGAGATTATCACTGGCCGAATCGAAAGGGACCGATATATTCCTTTCTGAAGTTCTTAGTCCGGCCTCTTTCGTGCACACATCACAGCCGAGATTTCTTCTCCTCGAAGTCGGTGGCCACGTCTTGGAGCTCCTGCAGGGCATCCTTGTTAGGCATCGCAGAGGCCCGAGCGTCTCCATCGGCGGCCTTCGCCGGAAATAGTCCGCTTTCCACTTCCGGTTCGGAGGAAGTGGATTCGGGAATTCGCTTCTCGTCCGGATGCAGCCGCTTGGACACGCACGATTGGATGCGCTTCGCCGTGTACAGCACGTACAGGGGCACGCCCTGCAGGATCGCCTGGCAGACGACAGGCACAATGACGAGATCGGCGTCGGGAAGCGGAAGTGACGTGTACAGGATGACGACGGCGATGCCGCTGTTTTGGAAGGCGATCTCGATGGCCACGGCGATGATCTGCGCTCGGCTGAGGCGACCCACGAAAGCGGCCAGCGCGCCGAATGCGTAGGCGCTCCAGGAGACGAGGGCACCGCATAGCAGGGCTTGCCACGTCATGAGCAGGAAAATGTACCTGAAAGTGGCGGAAAACGAGGGGCGTTTAGGATCACAGTGACTGCGTTCGATAATAAAACGCGCATCCCGATACGTACCCTACAAGCGAGGTCTGCATGATAGCCCAAGTGCACGTTAACTCGAAGGCACAAATAACACGTAAGCACTGCGGTAACCCCGAAATCCCGAAAACCCCAACAAAGTTCCACGCAACTAGTCGCGCGGAACTTTTTGGAGTGCTTTTGCTGGCTTCTTTCAGGCTTGGAAAAAATGTTTTACGTAGCACCTGTAGAGCAACAGAAAGGCGGATCGCGCTCGGAAAACTGGACGATCGCCCTTTCACAGAAGAAAATGTTCTAGGACACTGGTCCAGACGGGATTTGGAACTCAATGCCTTAAGGGCTTTGCTGAAGTTCTTAAGGACCTGTGAATTGTGCGACCGTCTTTGAACGTTGTAGCGCGTAGCATCGCGTTACTGTGTGAATTTTTCTTGGTTTCTTATTTTTCTTTCTCCTTTTATTCCCTTTACCCCTTTCCTCAGCACAGGGTCGCCAGCCGGTACTTACACTGACTAACGCCTCCCTGTCTTTCCTCCCCTTTTGTCTCTCTCTGGATCGGGAATTTCTCATGAGAGTCTACAATTTTCTGATTGATTATGCAATTATGCAATTAAGCAACATACGAAATATTGTCCGACTTGTTTTGCGCGTCGCCAAACAACACTACCTTGGTTCTGTGCATCGCATATTTTGATGCGAAAACGTCAAATGGCCCACTGAGCGAAAAATCGGGCGTCTGTCAACTGCAGGAGCGAAACGGCAGGAAAATTCCCCATTTGCAGCGACGCCACGTCAGAGCGCATCTCGATGGAGCAGAGTGGGCCAAAGGGGACACCCGCTGCTGCGATGGCGCGGCAGGTGTTGAGTGAGGGGAGAGGGCGTCGCCGCGGCATCACCCTCGCTCTCGCAAGCCGTTGTCCGTGCCTTCCTTCTCCGTCAGTTACAGTTACCACGCTGCACTTAGCCCCACCTTTCACCCCCCCCCCCCAATCAGGAATCTCTCTCTCCTCGTCCGCGCAAGCTCTCGCCTGCGTTCCAACCGTGATAGGGCCAAATCAAAACGCGCCAAGCGTCTGAACGCGCTCGCTTGCCAGCGAGAATTAGTTTCTAACTCGAAGGACCACTCGGCCGCGTTCAAGGGAACATTAATGCTTTCGCACTCGCAATTTATAAGTGCTTAGGTGTCCTCGGATTTCTTTTTAAAGCGAAAGCTTTACTGGCCGCGAACTTGCGATTTCGCCGTTGCGGTGCTCCGAGGAGGCACATGACGTCACAACGCGCGCCTCGCCGCGGATATTTCTCTCTCGCGCTCCCTAGTCACTGCTGCGCATGCGCCACTAGTAGCGCCGAGCCACAGGTGTTTCGCCGCGCCTTTCCGCCGTCGCCGTTTGGTATGACGTCACACCACGTTCCTCGTCGTTGCGCTCGCCTCCGCTCGCTTCGCCAGCTGCGTCGCATGCCTGATAACATAGCGGAGGATTGAAAAGGAGAGCTCGCGTGCTCCGCAACCACAGTTGAGGCGGCAGTATGGACGACTACAATTCTGATAAGCAGAAGGAGGCCTGGAATCGACATCGGAACGAGATGAAGAGGAAACAAATCGCCCAGGAAACAGACGAACAGCGTGCCGAACGACTGGCTAAACGCCGCAACATAAATAGACAACCAGACTAACCTGGACTTGCAATCAAGATTAACCAAGGCTAACCATGCTATGCCTTAGCTTTCGATACGCATATCCTGTCATAGCCGAGCTAAGCCACTGCCAATTTTCTTTCTCGCTCGCTCCCTAGCCACTACTGCGCATGCGCCACTAGTAGCACCGAGCCACAGGTGTTCCGCCGCTGCACAGCGCCGCGCCTTTTTCACCGCCACCGTCTGGTATGACGTCACACCGCGTTCCTCGTCGTTGCGCTCACCTCCACTCGCTTTGCCAGCTGCGTCGCATGCCTGATATGTCGGAGGATTGAAAAGGAGAGCTCGCGTGGGCCGCAGCCACAGTAGGGGCGGCAGTATGGACGACTACAATTCTGATAAGCAGAAGGAGGCCTGGAATCGACATCGGAACGAGATGAAGAGGAAACAAATCGCCCAGGAAACAGACGAACAGCGTGCCGAACGACTGGCTAAACGCCGCAACATAAATAGACAACCAGACTAACCTGGACTTGCAATCAAGATTAACCAAGGCTAACCATGCTATGCCTTAGCTTTCGATACGCATATCCTGTCATAGCCGAGCTAAGCCACTGCCAATTTTCTTTCTCGCTCGCTCCCTAGCCACTACTGCGCATGCGCCACTAGTAGCACCGAGCCACAGGTGTTCCGCCGCTGCACAGCGCCGCGCCTTTTTCACCGCCACCGTCTGGTATGACGTCACACCGCGTTCCTCGTCGTTGCGCTCGCCTCCACTCGCTTTGCCAGCTGCGTCGCATGCCTGATATGTCGGAGGATTGAAAAGGAGAGCTCGCGTGGGCCGCAGCCACAGTAGAGGCGGCAGTATGGACGGCGACAATTTTCTTTTCTTTCTTTACTACGCTGGTTTTGTTTTTGACTTTGGTGTTTACAGCGTCAGGACGATGCTTTTTTAAGATGGGGGCATTGACACGTGTACTTCTTTATATTTCTCCGGCTAACAAATGTTAAATGGAATCGCTCGGCTCAGGATGCACCCGCATGCATCGAAAGTTTCTCGAATGTTATCGATAGTCCAATCAGTTGTATGTTGTAACCGAACCTTGTGCTATATGAATGTGCGCGCGTCAGGCAAATTGCATAGTGATTTCTAGAAGGCACGCAGGCCCCAGCGATTCCACTAGAACCTTCGACGAGTCGTGCATAAAAGCCAACGCGCTTGAGCCGCAAATCAGATTTCGACAACCGCCGACTCTGCTCGCCGCTTTCACCTTGTGGGCACAAGTCCGCGTCCAAATAAAAAGTTAGTTTCTTGATTCACAGTTTCGCAATACCGTGTTCTTCACCGTCACTACAACTTGACAACATCAATTAATGTTGTCCAGATTTTTTAACCACTAATACCTGCCCATAGCTACCTAATATATAGCTAACTATATATATATATATATATATATATATATATATAGCTACCTAATACATTCGGCGAAATTCAGAGAAAAAAACTATAACATAACGCAGATCGGATAGATCAACGAGAGCGAGGCGATGATAAATAACCCTCCTTACTGTTATAGGCCGGCCCAAAACGATAGGAATGCAAGCAATTTGCGCGCGATCAACCCTTACTTGTTGACGGTGACGCTCAAGACGAGGATGGCGATCAACACGATGATGGTAATGGGCTTGATGTACTTAGTCAACGCCAGGGCCCATTTAGGCTTGAACCTATGGACGGCCATGCCGATGGCCAAGGGTACGGCCAGGCCTGCAAGGCTGGCAATGATGTTGGAGAAGGGTATGCGCAACGCGCCCGTCTCGGGTGACATGTGCCGCCCAAGGATGAACACCCACAGGGGCATCATTCCTGCGGATAAAATAATGATCATGCTATAGAGTAGGTGCAGAGAAGTGCAAACTCGCAATAAGACTTGTAGTGAAGCTTTGCGTTAACCCGAGGCATTAGCAATTCATTGGCGCAGTTGCTGTATTTCAGGCCATTTCCGCTATGGGGCGCACCGGCCACTGAAATGCGCATGCGCGCCAATCAGTCAAGAGAGGTGAAGTGGAAGGGCATGATCCGTTCCGTTCTCATCGTCATCGTTCTCATCGTCAGGTTTAAAGGCCTCTGTCGGGGTATTACACAAGGGGGGAGGGGGGAAGCATACATAAGAGAAATTCAGAAGCATAGTCATGTGATGTGCAACCCTTAATTACAACCCTTTATCTCTACTTTGTTGTCACTTTACCTCCCCTCCCCTCTCTCCCCAGCGTAGGGTAGCAAACCGGATCTTCCCATCTGTTTAACCTCCCTGGCTCTCCCCTTTCCTCCCCCCTCCCTCTCTCTCTCTCTCTCTCTCTCTCTCTCTCTCTCTCTCTCTCTCTCTCTCTCAGCTGGATTCAACAATGCACTCACAGCTGAATGCATTGAAATGAACTACCAACATTATAACCGCATACAAACTACTAACAAATACAGCTACGTACAAATGCATACAATACATACAATATCGCGCCTCGCGAATACGTTACAGTGTACGTGCGTGTCCGACACGTGAATTATATATCAGAGGTCTCATTAGTACAAGTACTGTGCGAAATTCAATGCTAAGAGATTGAAGTAATTGCACATAATAGGAAAAGATTGTTTTTTGGTGGTCACTGACACTGACTTCGTGTATTTTGACTCCTTGAAATCTCAAGAATATGTACCAACTGATCCACATCGCAACTCTTCTGAAAGACATTGAGTCGGGGTCGTTACAAGCACAGTTAGTAACTTCACAAGATAAAGAGAGATAGGCAGCACGTTAGACTGTAATATATATAAAATGCTTTGTTGGCTTTACTATATGATCTGACTTATTCGTCAGCCAGTTTGGAAGGAAATGCCATTGGAAATCATCACAATTACCTCCCGCTCAACAGTGCGGTTAGCTAATGGCAAATTTGACTTTCAAGAGCGCTTTTTCATAGCGCTTTCAAAGCGCTCTGATGGTAGTGTAAAACGACAACGAAGCTTTATTACTGAGACAAATGACTTTAGTAGCGTGTATTCCGGATATATAAATATATACATACATATACACATACATACATACGCATACATACACATACATACACATACACATACATACACATACACACGTCCGTCCGTCCGTCTGTCTGTGCGTGTGTGTTAAATGGCTTTTCCAGCTTCGCAGAAGCGCTAGGAAACGACCAGTCGAATGTGCCTAAGAATCGGTGCATTCTCGCTACGCTAGGCTTAGCACCGACACGAAAGCGAAGAGGACTCAGAAAAAAAAGAAGAAAAAAAGAACTGTTTCCTAAAGACGTCTAGTCTCCCTAAAGCTCACCTATAATAATAATAATATTTAGGGTTTTACGTGCCAAAACCACTTTCTGATTATGAGGCACGCAAAAGCTCACCTATGCTGGCAATGGTGCTGACGAACGTCATGGTGACGCTGAGCGCAACATCGCCGTTGAAAATCAGAGTCCAGAGGTTGCTCGAGTTTCCACCAGGCGAGCACCCGAGCATGAAGATTCCGAACCGCATGAGAGCATTCTCGAGCAAGAGCAGGCCCATGCCATAGGAAACCTGCAAGGTAAGAGAGCAGGCCTTCGTAGGTACAAGCCCTCCCCATGTATAGATCAATCATTAACACGTGCGAAAAATGTTGAGTTGAAAGGACGTACCGAGCACACACGCTTCTCACCGGCGTTCTAGTTTGCTTGGGAGGAACAAAACACAGTCAGCAGACTATGGATATACAGACTAATAAAAACCTGTTTTGAGAACTGTAGCAAAGTCAATACAGTATATAAATGCAGATGTACAAGCATGAGGAAGAATGCTGAGCGTTAATAGATTAGTTTTGAGTTCATTACCATGTAACTGATACCAACATAAATGAAAAAGTACAACGACGAGGCGAAATTTTTCCGTAGTAATACGTAGGATAGCGTATGGACCAAAGGGCAGTGACTTAGCTAACACAGCGTTCGGATTCAGCTTTGTCTCGTGCTCCTGAACTATCGCACCTAAATAAGTAGAGCGGCAATAGTTACGCATGAGCGCAAGAAATACGGCATAAATCTTTATTGCTTTTCTGTTGACAATATACGTAAGTTATTATAATAGGTAAGGTTCTTGAAGGTTTTGAATGCTCACCGATTCTTTTTGGTATTTTGCACAGCTGCACGAATGTAAAAAGAGAAATTATGCGTGATTGAATCAACACCTACTATATATTTCGCCATATTCACAGCCATCCTCACTCCCCTTTCCTCCTTCTTTTCCTCTTGATTGGCGTGGAAGAGCCGGAAAGTAAAGTCCGTGAATGGTGCATTGCCACAAGCCTGAGCACCCTACATTGCTATCGTAATCAGAAGCATGAAGGGGAAAATGGATGCCTAGATTAGAGTAAATGTGGCACGAGCGACAAAGGGAAACTACTATCATCTAATTATTGCGGAAGATAAGGGGACCAGTGCATTCCCATCCTGATAGCCTCTCGTGTTGGGTGCTTTACTCCGTAATGCACTTCTGCTTATCTGAAGTCTGCCAACTAGTCAAAGAACGCGTTCCTTTCAGACATCGTTGCATTACGGTATGAAAAAAAAAGCATGATTAATATAGAGTTACATTTGGTTTTAAAAAAGACAGGTCGGTGACTCTGCGCATGAGGCTATCGTCACGGTTAAACAAGGCCGCGCATAGATACAACGTGAACGACAAATTTCAACTGCCCGCTACAGCAAGTATATACTTCGCTTGCTGTGGAGTCACACCACACTTGGAATATCCCAAGTCTTCGCTGCGCCGCAACAAAAGTTAGCAACGGAGCGCTGATCGCCAGATTCCTGGCCCGCCCGCCCGCCATCTCTCGCACACACCGAAGGACGTGCAATGTTTGAGGCTCATCATAATCAGTGCGGAAAGTGTTGCTGGTTTGGAGCACCGCCCGAACAAACAGCCAAAGCCTGGCTGGGGAAATCGCGCGCGCTCTATCAGTCCCGCAACGCTCACCGAACCGCCGTACAACAGAAGCCATTCGCTATGAGAATGCCTCGTGCTTTCCGGCAAGGTCGAAATACACAAAGGGCTTGGACCGGGTAGCCACAACCACTTCAAGGCGGCGCCGTTAGCTTTATTTTTTTCGTAGGTCAAAGATAAGCCAGTGTTCGACGATTACTCCTATAGCGAAAAACACGTGAAACAGCGTGCCAAAGGCTTCGCGAGAGAGAAACCTGTGTTTGACCGGTTCGGGAACGGCGGTTCGACCTTCCTCCCTGCGCTTGAGAAACGACCCGAGGAAAACGTTCACGAGTTCTGTGTTCGCTGAAACATATCGCCACGCCTCAGTTAAATTCATCACTGCGCGTCATTCGCAGTGAAAACAGACGTGGCTTCTGAAACAGTCATCGTGAAAGCAGAGTGAGAGAAACCGGAAAAATAAATCAAGCTAATAATGTCACACAATACATTCGCGATTATAAACTGACGTCAGCACGCTCGGTCAATGCGTGAAGGACGAAGTTGATACGAGTCCTTTAAAAATTTTCCAACCCCACCTTGCGAATGCGCGCCATTCCTGTCAGGCAAACTAAAGTACACTATGCCATGCTCGTCCATCCGCCACACGGGCATCAACAGACATTAGCGCCAGATTTAACGGCAATATTTCTTTATGGAACTATATGTGAAGTCACACGATAGCCACCGAGATCTGGTAGCGCGCGCGCAGCCTAATCTCAAACTATGGTAACACGTTTCAGTTATCACGCTTGATCGGGTCACGTGTAGATTTGATGTAGGTTCGCAAGAAAAGTATTGCTACTCTCAATCATAAACAAATTCCCCGACCATTACGATACTCCGTAATGCAAAATTTGAGCGCCGCTCCATACGCGTTTTCCTTTCGCGATATATTGGCTCGCTCGGACAATGTCTCGTTCGGTACGTTGCAAACAGGGTGAAGTGTAGCGCGACTGCCTCTAATCCGGAGATCACGAGAGGCGCGATTCACAGCAGTCGCCGCAGACAGACCTCGGCTCATGCAGCGCTTTGTTTCCATACAGACGGCGCGCGCTACTCCGGCGCCATCTCGTAGCCATCGTCGCCCGCAAAGCCCTTCTTGCATGGCACTGCGCTTTTCCTCTCGCGCTCTCGCCATACCCTCCTCCTCCACTTTCCGCCTCATGGTTCTGCTGCACCCTCCTCTTCCGCTTTCCTCCTCGTGCTCTTTTCGCGATCGCCGTCTTTCGTCTCCCGCTGTGCTCCGCGTTCGCTTTCATCCTTCACTGCGCTCGTTCGCTCGGTTACGAGGGACAAAGCCGACGCTCGCCGCACGAACGGCCGCCCGAGGCGTGCTCTAAAGTCTGTTCATGATGTTCCGTAGGTACAGGCGCCGGCAAAAGTGGTATACCCCACGTAGTCTACGGTGCGGGAGCCGGAGCAGCGGCACACTGCATCGCGACGCCATCTGCAGGCGGCATCTGGGATCGAGACAGCCAATGGGCGCCCGTTATTATCGGCAGACATGATTTCAGATGCTGCCTGCAGATGGCGTTGCGATGCACTTTGCCGTTGCTCCGGCTCCCGCAGCGTGGACTGCGTGGAGTATACCACTTTTGTAGGCGCCCGTACGTGGTTTACGCGACGACTTCGTCGTCCGCGATCTACCTGCACATGAAGTATATTTCATCGAGCCGATGTCACGGATCCTTGACGGTAGTTCTTGGCTGGTGCTACAAAAACACTATCGCAACGTGCAGCTCCTCTTTCGCGCAAGTACCTCGGGTCCATTTCGAAAAAGGCGCTTATCGCGCATGGTGTCAACGATTGATCAGGATGTCCTTAAGATTACCACAGACGCGCGCTACCACACCGCCTATCTCAATGCCTTATTCATTAGATAGCCTGAGTAAACCGGACACCGCGCAGACTTTGCAGTTGCGTTACAAACCCTGCCATCGGTTGCTTTTTTTTTCTATTATTCGTAGAATCCCGTTGAACTGTCCTGCTTCAGAGCGGAAACGAGAGTCACTGAAACTAGTTCGAACAACAGTGTTTCATAATCGCTTAGGATCATCTGCAGATTAAAAGACTTACCGCTCTGTGTCTGAAAAGAAAAATTATACTACCCATTCGCGCACGTCAGTCTTCATTGCGCCTCCCCGTTTGGAAACCATACACTAATACGTTAAACCTGCCATTAATAAAAAAAAAATTTATGAAACTGCGCTACGATGCACCCATACTACCCCTCTATTTATGTAAAAATACACGCAGATGGTAGATGCAAGTATGTCATCAAGAAGAATATAGGAGTTCGACAACAAGTGTAAAAACCGAATCGGATGCCTTTTTTATGTAGTTAATTTCAAACCTACGATTGGCGACACACTAATTGCTTTACGCAGAAAATGCTGGCAAATTATGGTGATAAAAGCCCAAACATTAAATCCTCAAGCTTCCGCACCACGTTATAGTTATGTCCCTGGTCAAAAAAGAGCACACCAGTTTTTTCATTGAACAAGCATAAAGCCACACATTTTATATCCGTTGCTGAACACCATGACGCTCGGATGTTTGCAAAACTTAGCTTCTAGCTTGTCTATTGCATTTACCTTGATTTTTCTATATTGAAGTGAATTTTTTTTGTTACTGTGCGTGTGTTCAAAAGTTGGTAATCGCCTGTATGGTATATTACTACTTCCTTTTTGGAATGAAAGTGCTGCTGTAATAGACAATTATACAATGCATATGCTTGCCCTTTTATTGCGATAGCAATTAACAGGCGAATTGTCGCCGACGTCATCGGCATTGCTGTGATGTTCCATATATATATATATATAAGCAGCCAACAAACAAAGACGCCAAGGACAACATAGGAGAAATGGCTTGTACTGACTAACTGAACTAAAGAAATGGTACATTAATGTAAAGAAAGTGGATGAAAAAACAGCTTGCCGCAGGCGCGGAATGATCCCACGTCTTCGCATTACGCGTGCAATGCTCTTACCAAGTGAGCTACTGCGGTGCCGTTTTCTCATTCACTTTCTGGGGTATTCACGTAACCTGGGGTATTTACGTAACTAGAAGTAACTCTGGGAGTGTTAACCTGCGCCAGCACTGTTGGCTAGACCTAAAAACTTGGTCGCAAGTGAGATGACACTTCTCCATACGTAATAGGGAAATATTCGCATGCAATACGCGAACCGACAAGGCCACACGAGCAAACATTCACGTTTTATCTCACAAAAGGATGTCGACACACCGCACAGCCCACTGATGCGTACACGGAAGCTGTACATGGCCAAAAGGTTGCGCCACAGTCCATGTTTGTGCTCTAAACAAACGACAATCGCCCCGGAAGGGATCAGTTCGCTCAAAACAATGAAACACTGCGTGTGGTGCATGTTGTAGGCACCGGTGCCAAGCGAGTGCTCCTGTAATCTGAAGTTATGTTGTCACTGACGGTTTCTAGCGTGCTTGAGTCAAGTGAACAAAAGCAAGCGACGCTTTTTTAGAATGCATGGTCGAGTCACCGCAGAAGCACAGAAAACAAAATGGATGCACACTATAGACCGCGCTTGTTGTGCCTACCTGTCTTGTTAATTGCGCTTTTACGCTGGCACCGCTGCGCTAGAGTCAATCGAGATCCAACTCCGGGAAGATCGAGCACTGCTTCAAGGCCATTTTCAAGCTCGCTTGACTTAAGTTTTGCTGAAACTCTGCTATCGATATGCCCATAACGATCCTCGAGCGCGATCGACAGCTGCAGTTGACGTGCTCAGGACTCACTGCTACAACAAATGTGGGGGAAAATATACCTTAGCAAAAGATAACCCACGAATAAATGTCTCACATCAACATATTCGCTCACCACATTGCCCGGACTTGCAAAGCGAAGGTTGAAGTAACAGCACATCTGGTGTCATCCGGTGGCTTTCTAATTCGCCCCCACCTAATCACGTCTAGCATTATACGTGCGTGAAAAATCTGCCGCGCGATCAACATCTTGATGGATGTACAGTTAGACCACTCATAATCGTAAGTGAGCCACTCTTGAATATTTCCACGCAGGTCGACCGTCCATTATAAGTTTGGCCATGTAAAAGGGGCACAAGTCACTTGCCTAAATTGGGCTTTAGCTGACCATGACCAGGCCATGCCATGCTAGATATGAGGGAACAGCGCACGACAGGGTAAGCAAAGGATCATCAGAGTGATCTAGCACTCTTTTTTGTGTCCCGTCAGTCTATTCAGTTTTACCACTCACTACATGTGCCCATGCAGCGACCGGCCCAAGCTTCAACCATTCGCACTTTGGCAAACTGTCCTCTGAAATAAAACTGTTCAGAATAAGTCAACCAACTGTCGTGGAACTAACAGCAGAGGAATCGACAGTGCCGCAGATTACTTAAGTGTCGTGAAATTTATAGTGCCTAGAGTCTGCTGCAGGTGCTCGTGCCACCTCGCGTATGATCTGAGAATCCGTCACGTACGTCTTGGATGTCCTGCTTGCCAATAAGACAGGGCCAGCGGAAGACTAGACTCGACGTATCCACAAGGAGACTAGTCTTCGCAGGAAGTCTTCATAACGCATTCATCAAGTCGAAGCGTTTGCTCGAGGCTAAGGCTTCCGTTCTTCGACTATACGTACTAGTCAACAACGTCGAGAAGACCCACCACTGTACCGCCACTGCTTAAACTACACCAATATCCTGACATTTCATGGGACTGCTTCCCCACATGACACCACCCCAATCTCCTCCACATCCCTCAGGTTTAAACCCACTGCCAAGAGCCTGGCCACGGTTTCTTCACATTAGGGTCAAACGGTACTTTGAGGTCTGCTTCAGCGACGCGCTGGAGAACGCTACAAGCGAGGCCTTGGACTGAGGGCTCCCGATATCCTACCCACATTTCATGCGAGTCAGATATCTGTGGATAGGATAAATGTGTTTACTCTCTCTCTCTCTCTCTCAAGCAGACGCGCCCTGCAGACAGCGCATGGCTGCGGCTACAAGCTGCTGGGTATTGGCGAAAACACAGAGTTTCTTTTAAAATGTTCTGAAGGAAACTCCGGCAATATAGTGTCCTCGGGATCTGTAGGTAAGGCGGTTCAGCCAGCACTGAAATGATGGATTATACGTGGATTCGCCTGAACTTCATCCTTCTAGTTTCGAATGGCTTTGCGACTGTGCACAGTGATCATTCCGAACAAATTATTGCAACATAAGTGTGACTATTCGCAATGAATACGCGCGTGAATACGGACTATTTGCCTAGCCCTGTCTGGAAAACTGAGTGCCTGGTAGTATCGAAAGATGAAGCGTAATAAATGACGTCACAAGAGTGTTTGAAACAGCAAGCACCAAGATTAAACAAGCCCGTGTACTACCATTCCAATGGTAACTGAACGGCTGCAGCGCGAGAGTTCGCTCTAGTAATTATAGCTGCTTTTGTAGAAAAACTATGGGCAAAAGTACTCACAGGGGGCCTGCTTCTTTAAGACGGAACCTGCTTTCGACGAACGCAATGCAGTGCCTACGTTACACATAGTCACGTGGCTGTGCAGCTACTGAAAGACGACTGCTCTTTATGCAGACTCGTCGGCTTTGTCCACGAGCTTCCAGCAGTCCATCAGGTGGCACCGTTGGTGCTCGGTGAGAAGAGAATCCTACCCAAAACCACCTAAAAACCTACCAACCCATGGAGAAGTCGGGCAGGTTTAACTTCCTGGCGGCCGTATTTCGATGGTGTCAAAATGCCAGAACGCTGGCGTATGGTCGTAACAGTTGCAGGTAAAAACACCGCAGTATAAATGCAGTATAAACACAGCCAGCGCAGTCTAAACATTTCCGCTCAATAATGGTGAATGGCAAAAAATTCGCAGTGGCTTATCTCGGCGATGCCAGGATAAACGTAGCGAAAGCTAAGGCATAGCATGGCCAGCCTTGGTTAATCTTGATTGCAAGTCCAGGTTAGTCTGGTTGTCTACCTATGTTGCGGCGTTTAGCCAGTCGTTCAGCGTGCTGTTCGTCTGTTTCCTGGGTGATTTGTTTCCTCTTCATCTCGTTCCGATGTCGATTCGAGGCCTCCTCCTGCTTATCAGAATTGTCGCCGTCCATACTGCCACCTCAACTGTGGTTGCGGCGCACGCGAGCTCTTCTTTTCATCCCTCCGACATGTTATCAGGCATGCGACGCAGCTGGTGAAGCGAGCGGAGGCGAACGCAACGACGAGGAACGCGGTGTGACGTCATACCATACGGCGGCGGGGAGGCGCGGCGCTGCGCAGCGGCGGAACACCTGTGGCTCGGTGCTACTAGCGGCGCATGCGCAGTAGTGACTAGGTAGCGAGAGAGAGAGAAAAATATCCGCGACGAGGCGCGCGTTGTGACGTCATGTGCCTCCTCGGAGCACCGCCACGGCGAAATCGCAAGTTCGCTGCCAGTAAAGCTTGCGCTTTAAAGAAGTAAGTTAATTAGTCAGCTTTACCAAAATACGGAGTATGCTTGCGAATGCTCACCCTTTCATTCGTAGCCGATAACTACCGCGCCCCTCGTAAGCCATTGCGCAGTTCCGAGACGTGAAGCCCCATAACATTGTTTTTAAGTTAGTAGAACAAAAGAGTGACTACACAGTCTCTTTTTTTACCAATTCACTTTCTTTAGAGCAAGGCCTCGAAATCACTTAGAGGCACGGAGGACACTCCCACAGAAGCAGACGTCAATGACTGAGGCGTCCGCCTTGGTGCGCGCTTGGCAAACAAGTCTGTTTCAATGGCACCTGTGCTGCTGTGTTCACTGCGAGCGTTCAAGCACGTCTGACGTACGTGCCGCACAAGTGCGGGCCGGCGAGCAGTAGCTCTTGCACGGGAGTGAGACGGTCGTAAGCGCTCGTAGAACGCGCATTGTCTAAGTCTTTGCTCAAGGATGGATGCTGGTGTGTGTATGTTTGTGCACCTTGTCGGTTGTGTGAGAAATAAGATGCTCTGCATGCGATCCGGTCTGTTTGCGCTGCCGCAGCCACATCTATAGCTTTACATTCTCTGCGCGCGCGCAATCTAGTCGACTTTCGCCACTGTGAAGGCTCAAGATGTGTTTCACAACGACAACAACAAAAAAGATATAACTCTCAGCGGCTCAAGAGGAAACTCACTTCTGACAAGAAACAAAAGCCTCAAGATGTTCGAACAAGTGTTTCTCGCGGCAGTGTGTGTATCGTTGTCGTTTCACAACGACAAAAAAAGAAAGTGTAACCCTCAGCTCAAGAGGAACCTCACGCTTCTGACGAGAAACAAAAGCCTCAAGATGTTTGAAGAAGGGTTACTCGCGACAGTATGTGTTCACTCGAAAGAGCACTCGACAGGGAGAAACAAATGTTTAACTCCTAAGAACGTCTAAGATTAGATTGCTCACAAGCTACTTGAGGTTCACTGAAGTCCTTTCCTAGTGAATTGGGAAGCTTGACACCCACTTAACAAACCATTCAAGTCCGCGAGCCGATGCAGACGTACGAAGCACTGAACGTTGCCAATAATATCACGCGAACAGGTTTACGATAGAAGGCTTTCGTGTAGCTCGCGTTTGACTGCATATATCACGAGCTGCGTCATCGAGGGCCCGCTGTGGTCACCGCATGTGCGTCATATTTTCTTCGCTGTCAAACAAATACGCATAAATAAACACGTGGAACTGACGCGTGTTCACGTGTGCTCTCGGGTTTTACGGACACATCAGCATTGTGCCCATCTGCCCTAGCGACAAAGGTGGCACCCCCTCTGCTAGAGCGATTCCTGCGAGCACGGTTGTACGAGAAAGGCAATCAATCTGGCGTCGTACGGCGTATATACCGCGGCTTGGAATAAACAGCCGCGGTATAAAAACCCAGACTCTAGAATCGGTTCTCCTAATTATTTCAAGATTTACTTTCGTTTTCCTTTTAGCATTAAGCTGCAGCTTATGTGTTTAATAAAATCCAAGAAATTTACAGAAATTCAGGGCACGCTCATCCCGTACTTTCCAGCTGATAACTGCAGCTTCCTTTTACGCCCTGCGGCAACACCAACTGGAGTTTTGACAGAGCACGAATCTACCGAATCTATCTGAATCTAGCTGAATCTATCGATCAGCTATAGATCTTGGAGCTGGGTGCGTGCCTACAGTGTAGTCAGCCTGCGCCCAATTTTAACATTAGCGTTAACCCAGCTTGGAGAACTTGTGTCGTCGAAAACGTTTTAATAAAGAGTTTTAGATTAAGGGACGCAAGCGGCTTGCGTACGCAAGAACTAGGGGCCACGGTACTGCGCATGCGCAGACTTCTACGTCAGGCCGTGCGCAGGCGCAGTACCGTCGACCCTAGTTCCTGCGTGCACAAGCCCCTTGCCTCCCGTAACCGAAAACTCTCTAATAACATCCCTGACCCCATTCAACGAGGCCTCGTCCTGTCCCTTGGATTCCCCGTACTAAGAGATTGTACACGATAACAGCGACCGCTGCTCCGTGGCACTCATCGATCTCAGACCAGACTTACGCGGAATACAAACATCTTTTCCCTGGGCTGGCGCCTCAAGCATGGCGAGAGAGATAAGTGCTATGGTGAAGTCACGATAAGAAATTGCGGGTCTGGCGGAAGGATAGGAAATTACCTACTTCCCTCTCCATTGTATTCATTGTATCCACTGGCAGTGAAGCTACCAGGACGTTGAGGAGGAAATAAACACCTAGTGCATGAGGTAGATCGACTGATAAGGCACAATCTTGACGCGACACCATTCGTTTAAATCGATGAAGCAACGCATTACTTTAGTGAGATAAGAGCAGTAGGCGCCTATGTATATTTCGTATCAACACTTCAGCGTCACAGTGCGTGAGGGGGCAGTGCGCATATCATTACCACTCGCTCGCGCAACCTCACGAACACGCGCGACGCACCAAATCGAGTACTTTTATCTCCAGCAAAACAACCTCCCGAACTCTCTTTACCTCAAACACTTAATATGTCACTTACATACACTTATTCGATGAAGAATAAAGTGAACCGCGAGGCTCACGTTTTCGTCAGCGACAACCCCAAGAGACCAGCACACAATGAAACCAAGGAAGGTACAGAGGAAATTAACTTCTTTTAATTGATACGCACCTAGAAATAATTAGGAAGAATAAAACAAATTTGGACGAAAAGACAGCTTGTATCCGGTGGGAGCCGTACCAACAGCTTCTGCATTTGGCGTGCGATGCCCTACCACAGAGCTACAGCGACGACTGTTCCTACCAGAACTCCTGCCTTAACTAAAGGCAGGCTTTGTGCCCCTCTCGGTGGTAGCTGCCAGCATGCTCCTTCCCTAGTTCACTCTCTATGCACTGTACGCGAGTTTTCATATCAAACAATAATCGTAGCCTCGCACGAGAACAAAATAACCTTTCTCCCGTGCTCGTGTACTGGTGCGCCGTTCAACGAGTGCTACAAGTTAAACAAACCGGACTTAGTTCCTCTAGCTCACGCAAGGGGGCCACACTGTACACACGTAACCATAGTTCTCACCAGGGGCATGAAGAGGAACTGGCAGGCGCAACCCAGGAACGGAGGCAGCGGCTTCTTGAGCGTATCGACGATGAGCTTCAGGTCTATCTGACAGCCCATGCTGACGTAGTTGATGGACACGATGATCGCGATCAGGTACGGGAATGACTGCTGAAGCACCGTGGGGTTTCGAAGCACGGCGACCAGGTAGCTGTTCTCCGTGCAGTTCGTCTCTGCGTCGTCCTCCAGCAGGCATGTCTGCGTATTATACACGCAGAGTTAGTAAAGAAAAATGATTTGAAGGGAGAGAGGAGAGAGTGACTAAACGTTCAGCTGCCTACCGTACACGTGTAAAGGAGGGAAATAGGGTTAAGGAAGAGAAACTAGGCAAGAGAGTTCGTTAGCTATGTGCACTAGACAAAACGCATCGCGGTGGCGGGCAGACTAACAAGACAATTTACTTTGTTCGTTTTCTTGGAGTGCCCTTGGAACAACGCTAGTAAATTATTCTCGTTTATTTCGTATCACTGACTTTTTTTCACTCTTATGTTGCGATACATTACCTTGCTATCATGAGCTTATATATGATAATTTTTTCGTGCAGGAGGTGACTTCACTCTGCCTACTAAGTACCTGTAATATTCCCAAACCTTCACTAATAAATATTGATTCTAGTCTGGCACTCAAATTTGTTGCGTTCACTGCTCAGGTAGCACAGAAGTGCTCGTGCGGCTTTCAGGGCTTCCAAGGTGTGGAGCTCTCAGGACCTCAGCTTTGGTAAGACGTCAATTGCCCAGCGTCGGCTGAAGCCACACCGGAGAGTCCGGCATTTTCGTCGAAGCGAGAACAGTTGCTGAGATGCTACTCGATATATTCGCTAAACGATTAGAAAGAGATAACGTGAGACAGCGGTATTAAACTTTGATTTACATGTCCTTTGACGAGAAGTCGGCGGATCTCCTGTCGTACATCTGTGTCGCAAATGACAACATGCGTATTAAAGACTGCCACGAGGGACAACTACCACTGATTTGGAGTTCTGGTCCTCAAGTAGGCGGTATATTTCTGTCGCTCCAAACCCCAGCTCCATGTGGGGAAGAGGTCTCATGTACAACTTTTGTACTACCCTGGCACAAGTGCCGCGTGCGACCGGCCTGCCTGGACACAAAACATCAGGGAGGTAGGAGAGTTTGATGAAGAGAAAGGAGGAGAAGTCGGCCTGGATAGCGTGTCTCTACCCTGCTGCTCCTCACTGGGGAAGGGGGAAGTGGGAAATACAGGGAAAGGTAGGTGGCTGGTGACTGTGTTATGGTACAATGTACGTTGTCCAATACGCGGACGTGCGCTGTAGACAATACACACAAGAGTAAGCTCATACCGACAGGCACTTGCCCCCGATATCACCGGCCTGCCGATTTCAGCATGTGGGTTCCAGCGGACTATCAGTGTAGAGCACTATGAATGTTCCAGCATGGAACGTAGGTGTCTGTACCATTGCATTTTTTTTTCTTTCTGAAGTACATGCTTTATGGCAGCCGACCTGGAATAGGTCGGCACGTCGGTTGACAGGGTCTCACGGTTTGCTGCAGCTGCACTCTCTCTCTCTCTCTCTCTCTCTCTCTCTCTCTCTCTCTCTCTATCTATCTATCTATCTATCTATCTATCTATCTATCTATCTATCTATCTATCTATCTATCTATCTATCTATCTATCTCTCTCTCTCTCTCTCTCTCTCTCTCTCAGTTTCGTTGTATCCTCGAGTGCAACTTGCCAGGTCGGGAGGGCCAAGGCACCTATATCTCGCTCGCTTGATTTCCTTGGGAAACTATACGTACTGGCGCTTTGTTTTGAACTGCGCGTATGTTGCGTAAGATAAAACTGTCCTCGAGTCACGCTTGCAAGCACTCCAAAGATACGCAGGTCGGCGAGTGCCTTCTCCGTGACCTGCGCCATGGGCGGGCTACCGATCTCAGGCCGCGTGTACTCCGACAGAGTTTCTTCCTCCTCGGCGAGGTAACGGCAAGGTCGGGTTCGTTCGCACAGGTTTTTTTTTTTTTTTCGCTCGCCACTGCGCGACGTTATCTCGCTGTACTCGGAACGTACAATAAGCGGCCGGATTCGCCTCCTTGAAGACAGAAGCTAGGGCGACGCAATTTCTGTTTTTTCTTTCTTTATTTTTGTTACGGAGGCACGCGAGAACCAAAGGGCGTTGCTCAGTTCCGCCATAAAATGGCAAGCCGTGGATAGGTCTCCGTAGACACCACCGCGGCTATATCTCGTTTCCGTTTTATCATAAATCGAAAATATTGAGAAGAATTTAGAGTGACCCTCTCCTAGCGTAGAGTAACAAAGTAGAAGCCTTCTTTTTCCAGTTAAGATCCCTGCCTTTCCCATTTGTTTTTATCTCTCTCGCTTTCCATGTGCTATACACGTGATGCCTGTAGATAACACGTGACTCATCTTTTTTGCATATTCCAAGAACTGTCCAGAACCGTTTACTGGTGCCGTCACCTCGTTTATTCGCCTCAGTAAAAAAAACATGACAACAAACAAGGTTCAAACAGCACATTTCGAACGTAAGTCCATATCCGCAACATTAAAGATACAGTAGCATACAGCAAAATATTGCACCCATTATTACAGTAACTTACGAGACCTTTATCTACTTAGGTTTTCGCAGCACCTCGCGGCATCGTTCACCTTACGAGCATCTAGTATGTGCATTAATATTTGTCTTGTTTTTACAGAAAGTCCGGGCCAAGATGGACCAGAAATGAAGATCGCGAATGATCCTCGCAATCGTATTAGGCAATTCGCATTTGAGTGAACATGTATGGCGAAAAAAAAAAGAAATAGAAGAACGTCGCATAAGACACTTTACGTACAGGCCCTAAAGCTACTTCCTGAGCTTTATCTCTGACGCGCTCACAATTGGTGACAACTGGAAGGCTGCCGCAGACATGGCAGCTACACCTGCTCTCGACTCGGGAGTTCGTTGGTCGCCCCTCGTGTCGATATCTATCGGTTCCTCGATAACGACAACATAGGACGCGCTGCTTCTTGGACATGTCATCGCGTTGAGAGACTGCGACGCTTGTCTTCAATCTGCGAACGAACTGGCTGGGCGCCCGACGCCCCCTTTTGTTGAGGTGCGTGCTTTCGCATCGCCGATAGCGGCTATCTTGCTCAGGACTCCAATGTTTCTTGGGACGTGACTATACGTCGGTAACGATCACACTGTTCATGTAACAATTGGCGGGTGGATAAACTACCTCGCGGACGGCTCAAATAGACGAGTATGGGGGGGCGGGGGGCGGATATCGTGGGCCATCGACAATCGTGAAAAGGAAACAGTCTTGCGCCGTCAGAGCAGCCTTGCGTGCGAAATCTCCTCCAGAGACTGTAGAGTCTGCAGGGCGCCGGTACGGTGGAGCGTGACGTACATATCTCGGGTTTAACTTTCCCGAGTCTCACCTCTAGGCTACGAGAGGCGCTGTAGTCGACTCGCTGCGGATAAAATTTATGCCCGCACGACGTTTTCTTTTTAACCTGCACCCAAATCTAAATACGTGTGAGCGTTCTTGCAATACTGAACCGCAACATAGCGTCCACCGCTTCCGGGAATCGAACGAGCAACCTTGCGTTGACCAGCGGCCATGATTTTGGGGTGACGTAGTTCACGTTTCTAATGAAGTGGCGATGCGTCCGTTGCGATTGTGAGTTAGTGAGCGACGCCTTTTAAAACGGTGGGTGGATGGATATATGTTTACTGAGATAGCGACGGTTTCTTAGCCTATTTTGTAGAAGCGGTTGTGGGGAAGGAACAAACTGAGCAACTGGAACTTGGCCGAGGTCACGTGTTTAAAGTAATAATAATAATAATAATATTTGGAGTTTTACGTGCCAAAACCACTTTCTGATTATGAGGCACGCCGTAGTGGAGGACTCCGGAAATTTTGACCACCTGGGGTTCTTTAACGTGCGCCTAAATCTAAGCACACGGGTGTTTTCGCATTTCGCCCCCATCGAAAAGCGGCCGCCGTGGCCGGGATTCGATCCCGCGACCTCGTGCTCAGCAGCCCAACACCATAGCCACTGAGCAACCACGGCGGGTACACGTGTTTAAAGTGTACGAGGCCGCCCTCCCTAGCGAACGCCAAGAAAGGGTCGAGCACGGACACCGGCCTGGCTATGAGTTCTAAAAAAAAAAAAGAAATAGAACGCCCTAAAATAAAATTCATTTTTATTATGTGTTTAATAATTTTCTTATAAATAAGTGAACATATCTTTTAAGGATACTCGGGGAATCGTTTTTCTTGAGTCGCTGAAACGCATTGGCACGTTGCAAGAGAGACGCGGCAGACAAGTACGAAGAACGAGCCTTCAATACGGCAGTAATACAGGAAATGCCAAGTCGCGCGGAACTGCTGCTTAGCTGTGTATGCCTCGTCGAGAATATAATCACGTGAGCAATCACCAATTTCTGCGCAGGAGCGGGCGCGACGTCCTTTGATGTCGTAGCCCTCCGACGTGTCACGTCGTTTGCGGTGACGCACGCTTCCTTAACCTGGGACGCCCAGGGGGTTTTTCGAATTCCGCGCTAAGCAACGAGCCACCTCAGAAGAACTACGAACGAAACTTCACTCCTGTTGCGACGAAAGCAAGCAGTCCCCATAACAGGACCACATTCCATGCTTCACAGCTATTTCGCTCCGCGAGTTCGTCGCTTCTCGTCCATAGGCATCTCTTGTCTACTTCTTTACTTTTAGCAAGACGTAACAGCAGCAAAATGCCGGGGCACCGATACAGTCTGGGCCACCCAAGGTAACTTGCGGCTGGTGGGCAACGAAAAAGTGTTGGTCTTGATTTTATATTTATCTGCACGAAATTTTCCACAAACGAGAAATGGTTTCATTATCGTAGGATGATACCGCTAGGTAATACGAAAACTCTCCCGCAATAAACCACCTCGCGCAAACGTGGTTAAGCACTCAATATAGAAAAACGAAAATGCCCCGTTCTACAGCAAGCTTCTGCGATTAACACAAGTCGGTCGATCAAGTAAATTCAATAATACAAAATAAGCAGCGAAAAGAGGAAAAGAACCGCGACTTCAGACAGGACGTGATGAAGGAGTGAACAGGACGAACCTCGTCATGTCCCGTCTGAAGTCGTGGTTATTTTCCTCTTTAAAGATGTCGGACCAACGGGCCCAAAGTCCCCCCTCTTAAAGCAGCGAAAAGCACTCGAACAAATTCAAACTTCAGAAAGCATACTGAACGTTAATATAGACATACAAATCCCTGGTTAAAAAACGCTGTCGAGGCTTTTAGCTACAGATTGCCCAATAACACGTTAGTGTTTGGCCCGAGCAATTTTTTTTACACTGAAAAAGAACGATCATCAAGACATCAGTTTCGTTAACCCTTTCCTTACTGCTTGAAACTCACGTAAGCGCCGAACGTTCTTCTCTGAAGCAACCGCGAAAAAGACGCGTTTTTTTTGTGTGTGTGTGTGAAACTGGCCATAAATAATACCCACTACATTCGCGCGCCACGTCATTAATATGTAAATGCACAGTGTAAAAAAGAGCAAAGACAGGGTTTGAACCAGCACCCTTACACGGTATGTAGCAGTTAGGCATTTATGCATCTCTCGTGTCAGTTGAAAGCTGAAACTCGCAAGCCGCATAGAATCAATCGATTACTGATACGACACTTTCGACTTCTAGTTTCCATCCCCCTCCTTTTGTTAAATGAAGGTACAGCCTACCGAAAAAATGGAATTACTAGCAAGCCCCAAGAGCGCCCTAAAGTATTTACTATAACGACTTTCCTGGGAAACAGTTTTAGTTTCATTTCCCAAGAGATGTGTGTGTGTGTCAAATTTGTCACGACGCCGAAAGTGGTCGGGGGTGGGAGCTGATTCAGCAAAACATTGGGCACTAGCGCCAGCTGGCTCGACTGTCTACACTGACGCTACATCGGGCCACGGTGTGGAGAGAAACAGATCACCGCGTAAGCCGGATCGACTGCGAGAACGACGAGATATTCAGCACCCACGTGACCACCTTCTTGATCATGACGTAACGACACATACACTTCTTGGGATAAGGAATGCGAAACTGGTTTCGTTGAAGAGCTAATGCATTAAATTACGTAAGGCCTTCCTTACGCTTATTATTTTATCCTAGGGTTCCGAGGCCCATAACATTCATTAAACGCAAAAAAATGTGAAAAGTCGAGAAAATATCATCTCGGTACGCCTCTAGCGTCATCGGCACTGCCAGTATGACTCCTGCCATGAGAACGATCACTGCCCCTTGCCTCGACCACAACGTTGTGGGAAAGCACCAGCGACACATTTGTTGCCAACTTTTTGAACGTCCTCCCCAGTCAACCAAAAAAAAATCAACGACAATCAGTGCGAAACACCGCCTCTCGTCCGAAGCAGCTGGGGCTGTTTCTCTAACAAGAGTTTGCTTGATAAAAACACCCGTCCACCCACCAGCTGCATACGCGACGGTATTGTTGTTGTTGTTTGTTTTATTTGTGCAAGCAGACGTTGACGCCTTGTGTAGGCGCCGGCTCCTCATCTGCTGCGACGTTGACTAAAATAAAAATAGAATACTCGGCGAGAAACGAAACATGGCGGCACACGAAAATAACCTAATCCGGCGAATCGTCTCTGCGGAAATACGGACGGGAGGAAGTTTCTTCGAAGGGAGCAGGTAAAAACATTTCACAAGCTTACTTTCACAAGACGAGTCGCAAGTTCCGACATAAATAAATTTCAGCCACCGAGAGGGGGAAAAGAACAAACTAGGGAACACCTTCGCTTGACAAACAGCCGCGCAGAAAGGCCACTCGTCGCACTACCACCTCATGTATAATGAGCCCGCACGGACAAGTCTCTGCCATCACGGACTTCGGGTACTTAATGCGAGTAGAACAAAAAGCATAATGCACACGCTCGAAGCAGCATTCTTTTTGTCCTTGTTTTCCTTGTGGTACTACTACACTCAAACTCCTTAAGCTGTCCAGAAAGCTCTGTTCCGATCTGGTTGTTCCGGAATATTACTATCGCAGTACCGAGGCTACAATAGAACTGAAAGTCGGGCGAGTTGGTAACATGATTCATTGTTGAACTCAGCGCTCACAAAGGGCTGGTCCTTTGGACATTGTAGAGTTAAACAGATAGACGGACATTGTAGAGTTAAACAGGCGCTGGCCCTTTCTGTTCATTTCTTTTCGGCGCTTGGTGAGTTTGCGTGCGCGCGCTCAGCTGAACGATCGAAGTACCAAGTTATGTGAGCAATAAACGTCATGAACGTTTTTCGGGGTAAGATACTGTCGAATCGATCGTCAGAGGACATCCTGCACTCTGCCAATTTCTGTTCTATCCTTTGATTTCAATTCTTACGAGACCCCCTGAGCACAGCGTACGCCAGCAATGTTCTCTGACAAACCATTTGTGATGACGTGTGTTGTTTAACTTGTCCCCTTGTCGAAACGCTGCCCTCCAGGCGGAGGCTTGTCTTTGTTCACTCTCCGTTGCACCGTTCGGGTAACGTACAATCGAAACCGGTTATTACGAGCGGACTTATGCGCTCAAGATATTTCTATCGATCGGGGGATTTGAAGCGCTCGAATTCGCTTATAACGACCTCACGCGAACTCTTGCGACGCGTTAGTTATACGCGGATCGGATATGTCCAGGGCGGGAGAGAAGCAAGGCAGGAATCCGCTTCCAGAAAACAAGACTACGCGCAGTAAAGACAGTAATTTCTGCGTGCGCCTCGAACTGTTTCTCGGCGTCGCTAACGAAGCGGTGCTCGATGACAGAGGCTGCCTAGACCTGATCCAAGTGACTTCCTTCATTGCCGGCACAGTGCCAGCGCGGCATGCCCAGGGCAAAAGCGCGCCCCGAAGAGTCGGGTGAGTAGGCTTTCCATATTCGATACATCCAATGTTCAGTTCCTAATGATGGTATCACTTCACATGAGTATCGGTCAATAAGTTTCGCGTGCTGAACATGGGTATTAATTCGCTTTATACGGGTTCAACCGTAGCCAAAGAAAGGCTCGGTTTTTCTTTCGCGTGTATATGCGAAGGTAAACTTTGTATTCGACCTGCGCGCTTGGCAACAAGCTTTTGTGACCAAGTGTAAGCGAACCACGGCAAGCCCGAAGCCAAGAATCACGCGTTTCTTTTTTTTTTCGCTCTCAAAACAGTTCTTTTGAATGTTATCGTTTAACGAGCCCCCTTAGTCTGTGGTCGCTATCTATTCTTTGACTCCCATTTTATCGCCTTAAGCTATGTTGGTACGGACACCCCTGCTTACGCAACGTGCCCCTTTGTTTCCCCGCTGCAAGTTTTACTTTCGTCTCCCTTGAAGTGGCATAGCCGGCGAGAAACTGTTCAGTTTTTATCTTGCGCTACACCTCAGTCCGCGCATTGTTTGAATGGCGAGAGACGGGACAGGAAATCGCGTATTTTTGCGGCACCGTAGTTACTTTGAAACGTTAGCCGAGATGTCGAAACAGTGACGCGGGGTTCACAGGGCGACGGAAGCTTGAAGTGCTCAACAACGGTTGGTCAAGGGACGTTTCAGGCTCGGGCCAGCGCTTCGACAGGCAGGCTTGACTTCGTCGAGAAATATTTCCTTCAAGTGCCAAGTAGCTCTGTCCATTGGACATTTAGTTTCACCCCGCGTCATGCATCTTCGGAATCATGAAAAGCGCAGACCTGCAGAGCAGGTCAAAAACAGTCATACGAACAGTCATACACTTGATAAAGGGGGAAAACATATTGCTACCTTATAGTAATGTATTTGTACTCTTTTCTTCGAAAAGCAAGGGTGCAAGTAGGTTAGTTATGCAAAAGATTTATGCCCAGGGTCACGTGAAGGAATCAACAGTGAATCCACGGTAGCCTAAGACCGTATCTCGGAGGCCGTTGCCATCCTGAAAGCTGAAACTCACACGCCTCTCTCTCTCTCTCTCTCTCTCTCTCTTTCTCTCTCTCAGCCACAGATGAGGATTTTTTAATTATTATGATGTTAAACAATGATGGGGTGTTTAACGTAGTGGGATGTGATCCTATGAGGAACGTCGTTGTGGAGGGCTCGGGGTTAGATTTGTCAACCCGGGGTTTTTCCACGTGCACCCGAGCACGGTGCACGAGCGTCTTTGTATTCCCCCGCTTCATAGTGCGGCCGCCGCAGTCGGGAGTCGAACCCGCGACCTCGTGCTCAGCAGATCCACGCCATATTAACTACGGAGGGTGGTAGTTTTTCTCTATGAGCGAGTTCCGTCACCGACCCTCACTCGCCCCACGTTTGTCACATCAGCGTCGGGGCGATAACTTATCGTCCAGTCTTCAGCGACTTTACAGGGATCATGGGCGCTTGACGCCCTAAAATTCGTACCCCACTTTTAGTCAAAGCTCCAGGGGATAAAGAAAAAATTGCTGAAACCGTTGACGATCATTGTCAAGGTAAGCGAATAGCGTGAACGAACGAACGAACGAACGATTTCCTTTGCAGAGATTGACCACCCATCATGAATCACCCACCCATAAAACAGGGTTGGTAATATCGACGAACTATTGATCGATGAAAGGTATGCCGCAAAGCGTTTATTCCTCATCGATGTCCACCTTTCATTTAATCGACTTAATCGATTAGACATGTTCGATGAATCGTTTTCTAGAGCTTGACGGGAGTGGCGCGAAAATTTTGAAATCGTACCATAATGGAATCGCACAAGCCCAGCGCTTCCCCTCTCTGCCCCCCACTCCACCACGCCACCCGAAGACGGAGGCTTGAAATGTCCTCAATTCAAGGCATACCATGGCAACGCAGTCGTTGATCGTCGTGTCGCTCCCAGACCGCTAAAGAGGTGGCGCAGCACGCGCGACAGGTTGGAGCATGTATATGACATAGCGATGGAGTTCGTGTCGATTCCGGCAAAGCTGTAGCTTCTGAGCGTCTATTCTCCCGTGCTGGCCGCGCGGCTATTCAAAGAATGTGTCGGTTTCTCGCAAACGGTCCCAGCCACTTGACGTTCCTTCGCTCTGCAGAAAAGTGCATGTGGTTTACAGTCCTAAGTCAGTAAATTTCTTTTCCCCTGTGCATACTTCAATGCCCTGCCTATTTTAGTAGGACTTCACCTTTCACTTTTGCAAATTTTCTTATTTTCTTCTTTAACTGTACCGTACTGGAACTGACTAGTGCCACGTATCTTGTTTAATTCTACTCTGTCATCTTATAACATATATTGTTGATCTTTTGAAAGGAGACTTGTGCCAACTCTATTTAGTGTTTAACAAATTAAAGATTATTCTTTATCCAACATTATACCCGTATATTTCTAACTTGGTTCCATCTCTAAAACATTAAAGTATGGTCCTACAAAAGTAGATAACTGTGTTTCAACCTCCTTGAAGTGTCTGACAATAATTATGTTTTATCGATTAATAGTTAAAAAATACCTGCATCGAATGCGATTAATCTATTAAAGGTCAGGTGACAAATTATTCATCTTCAATCAAATAAATTAATTAGTCGACCATCCCTACATCCAGGAAAACGGGCGAAAGAGGCAAAGAAAGCGATTCGCTTTATATTCTTTATTTTTTTTTTTTTTTGGCGGTAGCCTTTCGTTGCTCACGGCGTGCACAGAGTTAAAGCAATAACAGACAGGCAGAGTAAAAGAGCACTGACTTTCAACTTATTTTATTTGTATGAAAAACTGAATATATATCATCAGGAAGAAGATCATCATCATCATCATCATCATCATCATCATCATCAGTCTGGTTACGCCCACTGCAGGGCAAAGGCCTCTCCCATATTTCTCCAACAGCCCCGGTCATGTACTAATTGTGGCCATGCCGTCCCTGCAAACTTCGTAATCTCATCCGCCCACCTAACTTTCTGCCGCCCCCTGCTACGCTTCCCTTCCCTTGGAATCCAGTCCGTAACCCTTAATGACCATCGGTTATCTTCCCTCCTCATTACATGTCCTGCCCATGCCCATTTCTTTTTCTTGATTTCAACTAAGATGTCATTAACTCGCGTTTGACGATCGCATCTATCGTTTTAGATGCGATCGTCTAAACGATAGCGGAGCTATCCAACCTTATTTAACACGCACTGATGCTTTTCTTTTCTCTTTTTCCTGACACATTCGAAATGTGGAACAGTTTGCCTAACGTGATTGTGAGCAATGAAAGGTCTGTCGATTTTGAAAATGTGCTAGATATGTTTTTGTGTGTGTGATGATGTATACTATGTATTGGCATGAGCATTTACTTGTTGACTTTTTGTACAATCCCTGTTCTTTGTTCCTTGTTTTTTCTGCTGTTGATTACCGATAGCATCAGTGAATTTGTGTGTTACATAGAGTATAATGCTTTATGTATGAATATTATGTACCATGTATTTTCGACCCATTACCCTCCCTGTAATTACCCCAGGAACAGGGTTGACAGTATCAAAGAAATAGAAATACAATGGAGGAAAAAAATACAACTCAAGGGTGAGCGACAGAAATCATTAATCAACGGTTATCCTTTTTTTTTTTTCAAGAAACTGCTTACATTTGCCTCAAAACCTAGCGACATAATCAAATTCATGTTTTTAGAGTGTAATGGAAGGTGCACTTTGAAAACACTAAAGTGCAACAGTAGACAGTACGGGGTACAACAGGAATAGCCGCTGACATCAGGTGCACTGACGCGCCTATCACAAAGGTTACTTATGTCAGCTACGATTATTTAACGAGCTTGCCGAGTTGGCTGGGTGCTTTCGCGAGGTAGCCGGGTAACTTACGAAACCGACGCTTTCGCAAGTTACCGAGCGTTCCGAAAAATAATAATCCCATCGGGAGCATTGGTCCGTCTTGATTAAGGGCGGTGCAATTACAATCCGGTATAGGCGAAGTCCATGCGTACTTTACGAAGTGGTCGAAGGCTTCTTTGTCTATCGGTGTTAGCGATTGTGGAACAAACGAGACGCCTATGAACCTCCACAGCGACAGATAAAGAAAAGAAATTATCAGATATCGTAGGTGGCAGTTGAGAAAAATATATTGCGCAAAATTTCAGAGACAAGCGACAGGGTATCGACACGGACAAGCGCAAAGTTGCGATTGAGGCTCTGCGACAGGATGTGGCAAGTCTTGTTTTTTTACGTGCTCCTCTATTGTCTCTTTCTAGTAAAAGAACGTTATTTCGCCCCCCACAAAAGTTATTTCAGCGTGTCGCTGCGTCGCCTAAGTTGTTCACCCAGTGCGGCTGCAGTAAGAATACGTGTCATATATAATAAATGAAGGAGTTTGAATTGAATTGAATACTGGGGGTTTTACGTGAGGGTTTTACGTGCTTTACACGGAATCTTGAGGAAAATAAAACTGATTCTCAGTTTGATGAACGATGATTTGATTATGAAGCAAGCCATGGGGGGGGGGGGGGGGGAGGACACCGGATTAATTTCGACCACCGGGAGATCTGTAACGTGCCCCTAATGCACGAGACGCGGTCACCTTTTGCATGCGTATAGTGGGTATGCGCCGCTGTTCAGTGAACTCCTTGATGACAACCTGGGTCACTGGGTATGGGCACATGAATATATCCGAACAAGCTTGCCTGAATGTATATGACGCAGGCTAGTTCCGCCCAGCACAGGATAAATATTGAGGAGGAGGAGGAATAAACTTTATTTTAGGACAACAGGTTTGAAACCTAGGCCTTTCTACCTAGGTGACGGCCGTCACTGTGACAGCCAATGGGTGTGGGCAGCTCAGACAGCCGTCAAGAACTATGCAAGCGCCGAGAATTTCGACCAGCTTTCGTGAAGATCGAGACGTTCACATCCTATGGGCACCCGCACACTCCTCCCGACCCGGGAACGAAATAGCGCACAACCTGACTCGAGAACAGACGGGCCGAGCAGGCGACACGCAGCAAATACTGGAAACGGAGAGAGACCGGATGACCAGCTTTAACGAGATCACCAAACGCTATAAATTGGGAAGGGCCCATTTCCCTCCTGCGCACTCTTCGCTAAGTAGACCGCAAGCGTCGGCATGGCGCCTCTTACAAAAAGATACATATGCGAATCCGGTGGCCCACCACCGCTACTATATCCGGACCTTTAGCCGGATAGATGCAGATTCTGTCAAGAAAGGGCCGACCTCAAAGATATGGTATGGGCTTGTCCTCGGACACCCGCACGGAATAAAATACACGAGTCCAGAGAGCAGTGTAAGACCGTGTTGCTCAGCTGTGCACCAGAAGACCAACTCAAGGCAATCCAGCAGGCCGAAAATGCCGCCAGGGCCCAAGGGCTCGAGGCCGTCATCTAGGTAGAGAGGCCTAGGTCTGAAATCTGCTGTCCTAAAATAAAGTTTATTCCTCCTCCTCCTCAACCTTTATCCGATGCTGGGCGGAACGAACCCGCGTCATGGACATTCAGGCAGTCGTCGGATATATATTCGTGCGCTCGCCACGTGGGGTAGTTACGGCGGCAGCGCTAGGTGGCGCAACGTGTCCAGAGGGAAGTGCGAGAGAGTAGGAGCCTCGCTGCAGCGCGTGCATCATGAGGGACACGTTTCCCCTGTGGCGTGCCGACACATTGCTTTAATGCTAATCGCAATTACGCAGAAACTCAACGTAAGATGAGCTCAGGCGGATTTTTTTTCCTTAGTGTCACTCGGTCGCTTTCTACAAGAAATGCCCCGTATAAGGTTCGTATGCTTGCAACGACACGAATACACAGCGAACCATTTGAAGCGAAACTGTCGCAGGGCGCTCAAATCCGTAACGGCGAAGATTTGTGTATGCCAGGTGAAGTGCGGGCGTACCGTATTCACAACGTGAAGACGCACTTCAGTGATACGATTACCGGTCACGCGATTACCTACGAGCACGGGTCGCTACATTCGGGCGCCTGTCGAACACCGGCTGAATGCATCAGAATTAAATTATGGGGTTTAGCGTACGAAAGCAACACAGGGGACATTAGGGGACGCCGTGGCGGCGGGCTCCGGGATAATTTCGACAGTCTGGATGTTGTTTAACGTGCCACTAAATCTAACTACAAGAACAATTTTGCATGCCGTCCGCTTCGGAACGAGACCATCATGGCTGGTAGTCGAGCTCAGGACTTAGTTCTGCGCGGGACGTGGCCGTATAACAGTCCATCATAATACCGGTTTTGCACTGCAGTTTCTGTCTGCGTCGGCTGCTGTCATTGCGGTCGCAGTCAAGAGTGTGCATACGATCAGCGTCTTTCTTGTCTGTGATTTCGTGGGCATTTCGTTACCGCCGGAATCACGACGCGGTACTCGATATGCTTTCCTTTAGTTTCATTTTCTTTAAACAAAGCCCGTTTTACTTTTGTTCCGCACAACTTTGCGTGGCACTTCACTTGACAACCCGCAACCTCGTAACACAACGCCCATTCGTGCCGCGCTCACCTTGAAAAAGATCTTGGTGTAGCTGACGAAGACTCCGCGGACGGTGAGGTTGAAGCCGGTGCCGTTGACCCCGGCCTGCAGGTACACCTGCGAAACGTCCACCGTGGCGACGCCGGTGTCGGCGCTGGTCACCGATACCGTACGATTGCCGGGCGTCGTGAAGGACACCCGCACGACGACGTCTTGTTCTTCCTGCACGTCGATGCGGCCCGGAGGCGTGAAAACCACGACGTCGGTGTCGTTTGAAACACCGTCCCTGTCGCGCGCGGCCCCGCCTGTAAGGTCCTGTCCTGTGGTAGAGGTGTAGGCTGAATCCTTTGCTGCGTCGCTCCTGGGAGTTGTGTCGCCGTCCAGGCCAGAGGCCGAGCCCAGGACGAGCGTCCAGGACAGGCCGCACAGGACCAAGGCGACGGACCGGTGGATGTGCATTGTGAACGAAAAAAAGAAAGAGAGCTGCTTGACCCTCCGGCAGCCGGAGGGGAACTGGTTGCACGATGCGCCGTCGGCGTCTGAAAAAGGACGATTAGGTGGCGAAACGTGGCGATATCGCCAATTCGCTTTATCGGCAGCGCGATAACGATGGCCGCGGAGGGGGAGACCCACCAAGAAGACGTACAGTCGGCTCGGGAGATTGCTAAGTCGGTGTTACCGCCAGTAGCACGCGTTTTTATTTACGTAACACTGGATTCAAAGCAAACACTGAGACCCTTAGCAAGATATGCTTGCCGTCGCGAGCTGTAGCTTTTGATAGCTACGGTAGCTGCGCTGTCTGTCGGTGACGTTGTCGAGTTCGCGTGTTGTTATGCGAACGCATCGAGTCTCTCGCGTAGCGAAATAACAGTAGCGCAATAATCGTCGCAAGGCTTCTGTTGTGATAATTTCGCTCGACTGCGCGGCTGCTAACTAAGCACGAGGTCCCGGGACGGCTTCCCAGCCGCCGCGGGCGTAATTCAATGAGAGCGAAATGCAAAAAAAGGGAAAGAAACACCTGGTGTTCTTAAATTTAGGTGCACATTAAGGAAGCCGAGGTGGCCAGTATTATAACAGAAGGAGAAGAATGCTTATTTTCCTTTCTAGAAACGGAAATAGGCTAGAAAAAAGTTAGAAGGCTATTCAGCGGATTTAAAGTCTGGTTGAAGTCGATGCAGCAAAGTGCAGCGGTGGCGTAGAGGTAGACCACCCACCTCGCGTGCAAGAGGTCCGTGGTTCGAATCCCGGTGCCGCGCAATTTTCCACCGGATTAAAAAAAAAAATCCGCGTGTTGATAAAAGTGCATAAACCGGCCTGGGGTAATATGGCATAGGCACTAGGAATAGCCGGGGAGAGTTTATTAGTAGAGTTTGCGGAACAGAATAATATGCGGATAATGAATACCTTCTTCCGCGAGCGAGATAGTCGAAAGTGGACCTGGAGGAGCCCGAACGGCGAGACTGAAATAGACCTCATACTCTGCGCTAACCCTGGCATCATACAAGATGTGGACGTGCTCAGCAAGGTGCGCTGCAGTGACCATAGGATGGTAAGAACTCGAATTAGCCTAGACCTGAGGAGGGAACGGAAGAGACTGGTACATAAGAAGCGGATCAATGAGTTAGCGGTAAGAGGGAAAATAGAGGAATTCCAGATCAAGCTACAGAACAGGTATTCGGCTTTAACTCAGGAAGAGGACCTTAGTGTTGAAGCAATAAACGACAATCTTGTGGGCATAATTAAGGCGTGTGCAATATAAGTCGGTGGTAACTCCGTTAGACAGGTTACCAGTAAGCTGTCGCAGGAGACGGAATATCTGATCAAGAAACGCCAACGTATGAATGCCTCTAACCCAACAGCCAGAATAGAACTGGCAGAACTTTCGAAATTAATCAACAAGCGTAAGACAGCTGACATAAGCAAGTATAATATGGATAGAATTGAACATGCTCTCAGGAACGGAGGAAGCCTAAAAGCAGTGAAGAAGAAACTAGGAATTGGCAAGAATCAGATGTATGCGTTAAGGGACAAAGCCGGCAATATCATTACTAATATGTATGAGATAGTTCAAGTGGCTGAGGAGTTCTATAGAGATTTATACAGTACCAGGGGCACCCACGACGATAATGGAAGAGAGAATAGTCTAGAGGAATTCAAAATCCCACAGGTAACGCCGGAAGAAGTAAAGAAAGCCTTGGGAGCTATGCAATGGGGAAGGCAGCTGGGGAGGATCAGGTAACAGCAGATTTTTGAAGGATTTGTTGAAGGATTTGTTGAAGATGTTGAAGGTTGAAGGTGGGCAGATTGTTCTAGAGAAACTGGCCACCCTGTATACGTAATGCCTCATGACCTCGAGCGTACCGGAATCTTGGAAGAACGCTAACATAATCCTAATCCATAAGCAGTGGCGTAGCTAGGTCGTCTGGCACCCGGGGCCCATAGGTCTTCTGTCACCCCCCTCCCCGGGTGTAGCTGGCGGAAAGAGGGGTGTCTTCAGACGCATATGACACCCTCCCCCCCTCCTCTCTGGCCGCTTGCACCCGGGGCCCACGGCCCCCCGGCCCCCCCTGTTGCTACGCCACTGTCCATAAGCAAGGGGACGCCAAAGACTTGAAAAATTATAGACCGATCAGCTTACTGTCAGTTGCCTACAAACTATTTACTAAGGTAATCGCAAATAGAATCAGGAACACCTTAGACTTCTGTCAAGCAAAGGACCAGGCAGGATTCCGTAAAGGCTACTCAACAATAGACCATATTCACACTATCAATCAGGTGATAGAGAAATGTGCGGAATATAACCTACCATTATATATAGCTTTCATTGATTACGATAAAGCGTTTGATTCTGTCGAAATCTCAACAGTCATGGGGGCATTACGGAATCAGGGTGTAGACAAGCCGTATGTAAAAATACTGAAAGATATCTATAGCGGCTCCACAACCCCGTAGTCCTCCATAAAGAAAGCAACAAAATCCTAATAAAGAAAGGCGTCAAGCAGGGATATACGATCTCTCCAATGCTATTCACAGCGTGTTTACAGGAGGTATTCAGAGACCTGGATTCGGAAGAATTGGGGATAAAAGTTAATGGAGAATACCTTAGTAACTTGCGATTCGCTGATGATATTGCCTTGCTTAGTAACTTAGGGGACCAATTGCAATGCATGCTCACTGACCTGGAAAGGCAAAGCAGAAGAGTGGGTCTAAAAATTAATCTGCAGAAAACTAAAGTAATGTTTAACAGTCTCGGAAGAAAACAGCAATTTACAATAGGTAGCGACGCACTGGAAGTGGTAAGGGAATACATCTGCTTAGGGCAGGTAGTGACGGCGGATCTGGATCATGAGACGGAAATAATCAGAAGAATAACAATGGGCTTGGGTGCGTTTGTAAGGCATTCTCAGATCATGAACAGCAGGTTGCCATTATCCCTGAAGAGAAAAGTGTATAATAGCTGTGTCTTACCAGTACTCACCTGCGGGGCAGAAACCTGGAGGCTTACGAAAAGGGTTCTACTTAAATTGAGGACGACGCAACGAGCTATGGAAAGAAGAATGATGGGTGTAACGTTAAGGGATACGAAAAGAGAAGATTGGGTGAGGGAACAAACGCGCGTTAATGACATCTTAGTTGAAATCAAGAAAAATGAAATGGGGGGCATGGGCAGGACATGTAATGAGGAGGGAAGATAACCGATGGTCATTAAGGGTTACGGACTGGATTTCAAGGGAAGGAAAGCGTAGCAGGGAGCGGCAGAAAGTTAGGTGGACGGATGAGATTAAGAAGTTTGCAGGGACCGCATGGCCACAATTAGTACATGACCGGGTTTGTTGGAGAAGTATGGGAGAGGCCTTTGCCCTGCAGTGGGCGTAACCAGGATGATGATGATGATGATTATGATGATTATGGTGATGATGATGATGAAGTCGATGAAAGACGGCTTTTCGGACGCGTTCGGATGAGAATGGGGTGTACGAACCGTGTAATCGATTGTGAAAGCCAAGCTGGAGCGTCAACATTCGGTCGACTTTCACTAGAGATCGAATCGCCTTCGAACTTTTCTTCATTAGTTGCCAGCATCATCGCCATAATCATCATCGTCGTCGTCATCAATTTCATAACCATCACAACCGCCTCATCACCATCATCATTGCCACCGTCGGCGTGGCTCTAAATATAAACTATATGATTCATCATTGTCAACATCACCAGTTGTGAGACGTTCCTTTTTCTTCTTTCTTTTTTCTCTTTGGACTGCGCTGTCTTCGGTTTGGGCCTATGAAATAGGCTAGAGGCTAGGAAACAGGCATACCCGTTACGGAAAAGTGGCGGTAACTCAGCAAGGAAGACTATGCCTACAACAAAAGCGAAAGGATTTCGCTTGAAGAAGCTAGAGTCCCCTTCACATGACAGTTCGGCACGCAGAAAGTTGTTTAAACCATGAATTCTGGACACCAACGTGACGTCACTCGTAGCCCTATTTGTTGCCTTGGGATCCCATAGATCAATCAATCTTCTCGAGTGAACAGGGTTGGCTTCTTCTGTTCCTTCGTTTCTCTTTCTTCTGCGGGTTTCTAGGGCTGCTATTGACGACAGAAAGTCCATCAACGTGCCTCCTACACAGCCGGAAATCGAATCGAACCCGTCACAACGACATCGTCGTTTAGTAAACAAGCTATATGCTTTCAGGCTTCTCCAGGCTAGAAAAATCAACTCGAACCGTTTCGGTTGTTCTGTAGCGTTGTTAAAGACGCATATCGTTGTACACCATCCTGCATAAGCCTCTCAAGTCGCAGAAAAAAGAAGCAACGTGCAAATGACTAAAGTAGTGTCTAGTAGCCTAACAAGAGGGAACAGTATTTTTTTTATCGGAGTCCGCCTCTTGTACATCATTCAACTAGGCCAAGTAGTCACAGGGTAGACCCAGATCAGATGACAGAAACCTCCCGATAAGTAAAAATTAGGTAGGGAGAGAAACGGCTGGCATTCTCAATCAAGCCATGAGCGGCTGCTACCAAGGCTAACCCACGCGGCTGTGATACTGGAAGTGTAACACAAGCTTGGAATGAAGCTAAGGACCACGCAACGAGTGACGGAGGGGTAAACGATAAGTGCCACGTTGAAATACAGAAGGCGGCAAAGACTAGAGACAAGGCGAGTGCAGCTTATATTCTCGATGAGGTTAGGATGAAAAGGGGGCAGATTAGCAGGTCATGTGATGCGTACAGCAGACAACCGGCGACCTGTGGGAGTCTCAGAGTGCGTGCCAAGGGAAAGGCAGCACAGTAGAAAGCGGCAGGATGAGAAGGGTGCATTTGAACGTACGGGATAACGTGGCTTGGCGCAAGACAAGGGAAGCTGCAGATTGCTAAGACAGGCCTTCGTCCTGAAGCGGGTGTTAGATGATGATGATGACTATGATGGTGCTGGTGGTGGGGTGATGATGGTGATGATAACGATAGTAACGAGGAGTATTCCACAACAGGTTGTTGTTGTTGTTGATGTTGATGATGATGATGATGATGATGATGATGATGATGATGATGATGATGATGATGATGATGATGATTGGCTGCGACAGTATATGGCAAGTGTGTTATGTCTTATGCAGGGGCGCGATGGAAAGTTGTAGACCACAATACCTGCCGTGGTCGTTAAAGCACTAGGCTGCTGAGCATTAAGCAGGAGCATTCAATTCTGCGATCCTACGGATCGAAATATAAAAAGCGACCCTTAATTTCAGCAGCGATGCAATGTAAAGTGCCAGGGGTGGTGAAAGTTAACTCGTCATCATGAACATTCGTAAAGCGCTCCCAACTGGGCTCTTTAACTTATTACCCGCCGTGGTTGCTCAGTGGCTATGGTGTTGGGCTGCTGAGCACGAGGTCGCGGGATCGAATCCCGGCCACGGCGGCCGCATTTCGATGGGGGCGAAATGCGAAAACACCCGTGTGCTTAGATTTAGGTGCACGTTAAAGAACCCCAGGTAGTCAAAATTTCCGGAGTCCTCCACTACGGCGTGCCTCATAATCAGAAAGTGGTTTTGGCACGTAAAACCCCAAATATTAATTAATTCTTTAACTTATTGACTTCAAGATACTGCAGGTCATTGGGCCCTAGCAGAAGGGACATAATTCTTGCTTATACACAGGTATAACCAAGGACACATAAGCTTACATAAACATTGCAAAAAAAAACTTTCGAAAAAAATACGAAAGTTCAACCATTAGGCGAAAGTGCGAAGATCGTCATGAACTATGGCGTTATATTCAGCCGGCAAAAACTACTGAGGTGAACAGGAACGTAATGGTATCGAGAAAAACTAGAAATTGAATTGCGCGCATAACAAGTTGAGGTGTATTGGCGCTGATGTTCCTCTCGTGTATCGTTAAAATTGTAGCTACCTTGAATGACTTCATCTGGAAAATAGTTCCATTCTTCCGTATTGCGAGGAAAGAAGTTGCTCCAGCAAAGGCAGATTTAACAAACACAGCCCCACTCTTTGCCTTACATATTTCTCACGGCCGGCCTGTTCGTATAAGTTATCACGCGTGTTTGACGCCGTAAGCCACAATCTAGCCGGTATAGTACATTCTAAACACAGTTGCACCCTTTGGGGTGTATATTTACCACACAACAATAATCGTTATCTGTCTTGCCCGCATTTCCTTTCTTTAACGCTGCGAGCCCGGTACTTCCAAATCACAAACGACATGCGTGTTATCAGCATGACAGAGCATTCTCGACAGCAAAGTAACGAGCGCAACGTTTTCAAGAAAGGAAATGCGGGCAAGACAGATGACGATTATTGTTGTGTGGCAAATATATACCCCAAATGGTGTAAACGTTTTTTAGAGTGTGGTGCGGTCAACGTAAAGTGGAGGCTTCCATAACTACCCGATAACTAACTCTACCCGATTCTAACGCTACCCAATAGCACGTTCTACGTTGTTTCCGCTTTAGCAATCAAGCTAAAAAAAATTTAATTCTGCCGATTTACGACCCTCAATCATGGCCTGCATTATAAGGCCCGCCGTAATGGGATACCCCACGTTAATTTTGACCACATCGAGTTAATTATTTAGTGTGTACCTAAATCAAAGCACGCTAGCGTTCTTTGTCATTTTTTTTTTCGTTTCGCCCTCACGGAAATGCGGGTGCAGCAACCGAGATCAAAGCCGCGAGCTGGAGCACAGCAGCGCAACGTTATAACCACTGAGCTATCGCGGTGGGCAACCAGTTATTTTCTATGAACAGCGCCGCAGGAATACAAATACAAGAATTCTGCGTACCACGCAAGAGTGACGGACTGTAACTGACAGTGTGTGTGTGCTGTGCTATGTGCTATGTGCTCTCTCTCTCTCTCTCTCTTTGCTCCCCATCTTTCATCCCCCCATCCTGCTACCATGTGCAGGGTAGCAAACCGGTTGAGCTAAACTGGTTAACCTCCCTGCCTTTCCTTCTTCACTTTTTCCTTCCTTCCTTCCCAACTCGTCCAATTCGCAATCCTTCTTTTTTTTTTTTTGCAATGAAAGGTACTATCGGGGCCCATAAGGCTGATTCATTCACGCGAAACGCGTGCCTCTCGCGCATAGCCTCCCCCCCCCCCCCCTGCACAACTGGAGAAACACCCGACCCGGAACTTCCAGTGACGTCGCGTCTGACGGCCTCTCTACGAGCGCACGTTTAAAGGTGACAGCGTCACGTGACGCCATGTTGTCCCAACACGTTGCCAAAACGCGTCGTATCGGCAAGTGTACAGCGGTTCCCCACTAGCGCAGACAATGGTCACTCGCCGGAACGGACACGCCGCACTCGCAAAATGGCCTTATCTCGCTCTCTTTCATAAGCGTTCTTTCCTATAGTTACGCCTGTAACAGGCGTATTGAAGGGGAGGGAAGGGGCGTGAAAGGGGGGGGGGGGGGCTGGGGGAATTCGTTGCTCTCCTTGCAGACCAGCTATCTCTATTTTATCTTCATGGCGTGACGCTCGCCGAACAAAGCGCGTATATTGGAGGTTACGGCTGCAACTCAGTCAGATGTGGGGCAGACCATGGTGACCGCGCGATGCAATTTTCCGATGACCAGCTTCCCTGCAAGCTTGCCAGTCGTGCCAATTTCTACACTCCGTCTCACTAGCTCCTCGCGGTGCAGCGAGAGATGCGAGTCAAAGCAGAGCCTTGATTTCAGCTAGTTGGTGACTCAGAGATCCGTAAATCAACGGCGCAAAGCAAACGCACACAACGAAAACATACAAGACTCAGTTTAAAAGTTGACGCCTGTCCTGTCGTGTATGTGTTCGTTGCCCGCGTCGACCTTCCCTCTTTGATATCCCGGAGCTACGGGTCCCATAAGCCAACCAGAAGATAGAACCTTATGAGACGTACTCTTCCAATGTCTGCCGCTGATCCCGCTCCGCGCTACGCCAAATGGGATGAAGCTTAACGGAAGGCTAACGGAAGGATTACGAAAGGATTAGCAGTAGTGCACATTGCGAGTGCTTTCCTCTCTATTCTGGAACACGCAGCCAGTTTTCGTTGCTGATTGGCTGACACGAGCCCTACTCCGGCGAAAAAAGAAATATTCTCAAGAGCCAAGCCCAGTTGCAACCCAAGAATGCGTTTAGCATGCTTTTAGAGAGGTTGTTTGAGGTATCTGTGTTGCACTATGTGTTGTGGGTGGCGCTCCCCTTAGTGCCTTATCCGAACCCGGGAGTGAAAGTGTAAGTAAAGGTTTATTTCCTTTCAACGAAAAGAGGGCGCCAAGACAAAAGGCAGGAGCCTGACAAGGCCCTGATCACCCGCAGAACAGCTGGCATTGTGCACGAGCACTTCACGACAAATTCACGATGAATTTCTCAAGCTTTGTAATAACGCAGTAAAGTAACATGCATGCAATTTATAAAAAAAAAGAATAACTAAATCGCATACACAACTTATCGTATGAGCGGTATAAAGATAGATAATTTTTTTTACAAACATAAAGATCTCAGTACTAAAACACAGGAACAATATCACAAAGCTTGCAACATGTGCGTTAGAGAAAAAAAAAACATCTCAAAGGTAGTAAAATAAATACAAATAAATACAATGTCTGAGCCGCCGTGGTTGCTCAGTGGCTATGGTGTTGGGCTGCTGAGCACGAGGTCGCGGGTTCGAATCCCGACCACGGCGGCCGCATTCCGATGGGGGCGAAATGCGAAAAACACCCGTGTACTTACATTTAGGTGCACGTTAAAGAACCCCAGTTGATCGAAATTTCCGGAGTTCTCCGCTACGGCGTGCCTCATAATCAGAAAGTGCTTTTGGCACGTAAAACCCCGTAATCCAAACACAAAGAGTGCCGGCTAAATAAATCAACGAGTACTTCGAGCGCCGATTCCTCAAGGACCAGTTCAGAAACCCGTGTGCCTTCTGCCACCGGCAGTGCAGTGGGCGCCAACGACGGCGTCTCAAATTTCAAGCGGTCACGGGGGAAAGAATGTGAGAACGCTGCTCTTGCTACCGCACCACTGGTGCCGTCACCGATGCGGTAGCGCCGGTATAAGTGGAAAGCGGTACTGGTGGAACCAGTGGTGCCGATGTGTTAGACTGCTCTATCTTCGGGATCGGCCCACGAAAGCGGTTAGACGGTCGCAAGAAAACTGCAGTTGATTCCCAAAGAAAGCTGAAAGCTTTGAAAGGAAGCCCAGACGCCACATACGAATAATATCATACGAACGTATGGGGATACGAAATCAAGCCCCGCATATTTTCATATATCACGTACGGTACGTGGGACATGCCACCATATGAGACGCAGCTTGCTACGGCTTTCAAACGAAGTCGCGAGCCAGTGAACAGACCCCTAGTGCTTCCGCTATCTTTGACGTATCAAAGCTTCGCTATCTGATATGTCAAAGGCAGCGAACCGTACCAGGGGAACATACCTGTGGCGCATACCCAGCGACCCCAGCGGCACTGATATTTCGATTTCCCTGTCTCCAGGATCGGCCCACCAAAGAGGTTAGAAACGCACATACCCCGTGCGGAAAAGCGGGGTTACTCGCTAAGTCTCCGACTTTAAAATACAAGTTTCTCATTCATTTCCTAGAGCAACAGTTACATATTTTCTCCCGCCAAATCAGTGAAGATCAGGTTTTAGGAGTAATTGATCAGTCTAAACTGGGGATTCATATCCAAAGATTCCCATCGAAACACGTGGACGCCCGGCCACGCGGGACTCAAGGGAAATGAAAGGACGAACGCCTTAGCTCGAGCGCTAATCAACCGAGTGGGCCAAAACCAATCGCCTCATCAACTCCCGCCCATTGAGTTCGTGCCCCTGCTTACAATTACGGCGGACGCCTCGACATCCAGCGGCTCGACCGCAGGATTTATCCTCCCCCTCCAAAAAAAGCTCAGCAATGCAGAGGCAGCAGCTCTCGGACTTATCTAAACAAACACATTCCCAAACCTACACAGATACAGCGCAATGTACCCACTAACGTATCGCGGCATCTGCCCCTGGTGCGTCCGACACACGCCCTACGCTCTTCCACATCTCGTGAGGCTGCGGGAGCAAACCTCGACGCTTAAAGACGCCTAGCACGTCATTTGAGCAGCGGGAGGTACAGCTGTCCGGCGATACCCTGGCGGGCCAAGAAACGTTCGTTCAGCAAGTTCGTCGAGCAGCCAAGGCCAGTGGAGTCCTGGAATGAGGATACCACCCACTCGACCTCAAGAGCAACGACCTCGATGGTTGAAATATATTTTTTTTCTCTCCCTCTCTCCCGATTAGCGAGGCAGTCGCGTCACATTTCGCTCCGTTTGGGATGTACCGCACGAGACATGTAGATTGTCCGCGCCAAGTGCGCCACTCACAGCGTTCTCTTCCTAATGGAAAGCGTGTGCCTATGTAATCATAGTGCTAAATATTGACACATGAAATGTAAACACATATAGATTTGAGCTCAAACTTCGCATTAATGAGTATCGTAATCGTTGGTGAATTTTTTTAATGGATTATATCTGAACTAGCGCAGCACCAGATTTCATTATAGTAATTCGATTAGGAAGCTCTATGCTTTGAAAAGTTCATTATTAACCATTTCTGCCCATGGGCCAGTAATATCTTGGCCAGTAATATATCCTCTCTTTAACGCGTGATTCAGTCACCGCTTGAAACTGTGCGTGGGCGGCTGAGAAGAGAAGCGCAGTTGATGACGGCAGGTAGTTTGGGTGGTGTAATAAGACAAGGAAATTTGCAGGTATATAGGATCCAGTAGGCTGGCTCAACACGGGGGTAATATAGTGATAATCGGGAAAGGATGCTCCCTTCGCGATCATGGAGAAAAGAAAAACAATTATAGAAGGGAATGTCGCGAGACAATCTTGAAGCCTATGGTGTAAAAGAAAATGGAAAGGAGGAATCTGAGGAAAAGGCACTCAAGCACACGATGGCACGCACTGTTTTCTAGTCGTCCCGCGTGCTTCCACTGTGGGCTTCGTCGTTCCACTCGCGCAACCGCTCCGAAGTTGTAACACGCGGGTAATGGTGCGGACGCTCCAAAGCTAGAGTTGCAGTTGCTGCGGCAACAACATGCGTCCGAGTATCGAGGCCGAGTATGGGGAGGGAGAGAGAGAGAGAAGAGGAAGGCAGGGATGTTAACCAGTCAAGAGTCTGGTTGGCTACCCTACGCAGGGGCAAGGGAGAAGGGAGAGAGATAAGAGAGATAAGAGAGAGAGACGTGCACAGACAGTACTTGAGTCGAAGCCGAGAAGTGGAGCCATGAAATACAGGCTACCGACGGTAGAGGCCGATATACGCTCGGAGCAGAGCAGCGCCGCAAGCCGCACCGCACGCGTGCGGTCGTGCGAAAAAAATTGCACATGTCGAACACTTGCCCAAAAATTTCGGTTTGCGCGGTAGACCCAGTGTTAACCGTACACGGTGTAAATAGAAATTTGTGCGCAAGCGTTCGACGTGGGCAATTTTTTTACACGACCGCGCGCGTGCGGTGGGGACTTGCGGTGCTGATATAGGCTCGAGCGTAAAGCGGCACTGAAAACTACAAGGCATTCTGTTTCCCGGGATTCAATACGCGATGTCAGCATTGGGCGAGTCAAAGCAGAAAAGGCGGGAGAGAAGAGCGTCAAATAAACTTTGCTTGCGAGGTCTGGATGCCTGACGTCATGCTTCATCCTACAGTTTTCTTCTTGAAAGAATCTAATTATGGGGGCTTTAATTACGCGCGCAAAACAACGATGTGATTATGAGGCACTTCGTAGGGGAGGGGCTCCAGAAATTTGGACCACCTGGAGGTTCCTTAACATGCATTTAAATCTAAGTACACGGAGGTTTTCGCATTTCGCCCCCACCGAAATGGGGCCGCCGTGGCCGGGATTCGATACAAGGACCTCATGCTTAGCTGCCCAACACCATAGCCACCAAGCAACAGCGGCGGGTCGTTTTCTTCTTTCATTCAGGCATTCAGTGGACATAATATATATGCTGATCATCTTGCCGATAATGAAGTCTACAATGCGCCTGCAAAACCGGAAACGCGGCGGTGCGGCTTTTTCTGTCATTAAACAAATTAGCCCCTGCCTACGTACCCTCCTGCGCCGAAGTAAGTGAACCTTTATTCTGACGCGCTCATTCGATAAATATTGATAATATGTTATCGACAGGAGGAGGACGAGAAGTCACTGATTGGGGAGGGTAACGCATGGCGGAGTAAGCAGGCAACCACGCGATCGTTCGCGCCAGGGTGCATCAAAGAGGGCCAGTGCGATGACAAAGTGCTCTATGGGTCAGCCATGAATGTCCTGTCGCAATTGTTTCGAGATATGGGTGTTTGAAGAACGATATCTGGTTGTTGTTTCGTAGGATGTTCAAATGCCGAGCGGTACGAGGTGTTGAAGCTTTGCGACGCGTAAACATTGGCGGAAGCTGAAATCGAATGTAAAATGGTATCTGACACAAATGATCATCGTGATCATTTGTGTGAGAAATGAAATGAGTGAGCAGTGTGGGCAAGAGCCTGCGTAACCACGGAGAGTGTTTCAGTCGTCGCAAACATCTGCGTCACGTAGAACGCATCCTGAACGCGCTTTCTTTTTTCTCTTTTTTTTTTTTTTTTTTTTGCGCAGCGGAGAGTCGAGCCATCGCTCCAACTTCGCGCCGCTGTGTAGCCACGCTGTTATGGCGACATACAAATACTCCAAATACAAATACTCCACTCATTATTCCCGCTTCTGTATGTCTAAATATGCGTCGGATGGCTGAGTGGAAGAACAGTTGTAGATTGCATCTCTGAGGACTATCCATGGGAATGATTTCCGCGTCACGGTAATGCAGAGCTCCATCAAGCACTACTCTAACAAACCATTCGGATCAAAGAACAATCGCAAGGTTCCCGTACCTACGTTTCACTTGACTAAAATTCGTTTCGCTAACCAGTTACGTGAGGTATACCTCGAAGGTTTTCCTTTTTTTTTTTCGGACGACATTTGTGAACTTCCTATACTTGTTCACCTCTTAGAGGCACACATATGCTTCGTTCAAGTACAGGACATCTCGACTAACTATGGGAAGAGGGGACTCCTCCGGAACGTTTCCGAGCCCCTACTCACATCCGATGCTCCAAGTTCGAAAACAGTACAAGTACAGAAGTACTGATGATGCGAGTTGTCGCGAGGGCTATAGCTCTCCTTACAGCGAACGTTAGTGACAAAGTGCGAAATGAGGCACCCGCACACAGGCCGGGACGTAAAGGAAGTAACGAAAAACAGCATCATTCGCTCGTGTTCGGGCCTTGCAGAATTCGTTGCCGTTTCTTTTTTTTTTTTTTTTTCATTTCAATTCGCGATCTCAAAGTAGCTTCCTTATACTGTCCAACCGACGCACGTTGCTAGGTGCGTCATCGGTAGCGAAAGTTCCCTCATCGATACCTCACATCACCAACACCTGTACCAGAACTTCAACGCAAAATCTCGGTAGAACACACGTTGTTCCTTCACCTCTCGGAATTTATCAGCGCGCCAGTGACCCCAACAGCACGATATCAGGCGCCGCATCAGCTCTATCGGTAGCGCTACCTGTGCGCGTTTAAAAACTGTTATCTTCCACCATAAGTTCGGGTCTCGGAAATCGTTTTCTTGTTAAGCGAAGGAAGAAAGAAAAAAAGGAAGATAAACTTTCGGCGACGCGTGTATCTCGATGCTATAGGTAAACACTGACACTTCGCATGGCCTGCACTAACCCCAAACACAGAGTGGACCAACGGCGTTTCAACGATGGGCCAACGGCATTTCCGCGGGAGAGCCCACTCGTGTAGTTCCAGTATCAGGCGTCGCTTTTGTTGCGAAAGAGACTACGAGGCGCTCGCCCCGACGCTTTTAGCGCGCAGATGCCGCAGGTCTTCGGACAGGACATCCGACAGCTTGGGAGCCGGGCTTCCATTTCTTCTCTTTTTCATCCGCCGCCACATCCGACAAGCACGCGCGCGCACACACACACAGTCACGGCAAACACTGCACGAGATAGCGAGCGACTTGGAGAGCGGCCCCAGACAGTACGACGGAGCTTGTAAGATTAAGGTCGCGACGTCGTCTTTGTGTACGGCTCCGGAAGAAAAAAAAAAATCGCACGCGTCGTTTTCGCTAGCCGGCGCCGGAGCGAGTTCACCGCGAGGAAGGCGTCGCTTGCGTCCGTAGGCACCGCGACCCAGAGAAAGCAGAGACGGCGGTCCGGCGAGGCTGTCTCTCACCACCACTTGCGCCCCGCGCACGACGTATCGGGTTTAAGGCATTGTCTCTGTGCTGGGGCCCCCCGCTGTCGCCGCTTCGTCTGAGTTTGCCTGCAGCCAGCGCCTTCTATACTGTATATAGCTTTAGAGAAATGAATCATTCTCACTGTTTCCATTCCCGCGAATCGTCGATCCAGTCCACGTAGCGCCCGTCGAACGACAAAACCTGGAAAAGATGAAGAATCCGTGGTAGCAAGCAAAACGAAAAAAGAATTGTGCAGATCTCAGTCACTGCGGGAATCGACATTACGCGATGCGTTTTGCAGGTGCCTGGCTATCTAGTATTGTTTGGGGTTCCGCTATATAGATAGCCAGGCTAGAGGTTCCGCCTCTTTCTATTTCCCTCCCCCCCTGTAGGGTAGTAAACCGGGTGCTCGTCTGGTTGACCTCCCTGCCTTTCCTGTCCTTGCTCTCTCTCTCTCTCTCTCTTTGGTGTTCCGCAAAGAATTACCAGGTGGACCAACGTTATGTAAATTGAGTAGTAGTGCGTGTGGGTCGCGAGCGTACGAGCCTGTGACGACAACAGCCCGACGACGACCAACATTGAAGACGATCGTGTGGCAGCAACGTCTTGATTTCTACACCAGCCGTTCGACGCGAGCTTGCAACATCGCACTTGTTGGTTTCTAGATAGCTAGTGGACGAGCGTAAACGAGAGAAACACAGATCGTGACGTCATCAGCGACTAAGTATTGTGCAATCATACCTAACTGTGGCTTTGTCATGTGTACGTAAAGCGACGATGACATTTGTACTGCGGCGAAAAATAAAATTTTAAGCACGATTGGCTTGGGCGATCGTGAAGTCCCTACAAGGTTGCATGATTTCTACGTAGCGGTCTACGAGGAAAGTATTGAGGAAAGTAGACCGACATTGTAGAGGTGGTTCAGTCAAATACGGCGCCTCTGGGCGCGAGCTGTCACGTGGAACGAAGACGAGGAAGTGGAATGGGGCGCGCTCGCCTAGCGTTTTAAAGAGATGGCTAGATTATTTCGTCTCAAAAGTGCTAACATTATATATATATATATATATATATATATATATATATATATATATATATATATATATATATATATATATATATCACATTACTTTGCTCCCACGCTGTACTATTCAAATTTAGGTTTGTTTTGGTTCTAGACATACTGGAAACTGCCTGCTTCTTAGCTATCTCCCATGGTGTGTGTGCCCACTGTGGGGGATTGGTAAAGAAGTGATCAAAAAGATGCGCTAGTGTTTGGCAACAAGACAATAGATGGCTGGATTTGCAGCTATAGAGAATCGTGCGCGTGGTCGCGGCCTAATGGTAGGGGCAGCCTGCTGCTATGCTCCACGGCAGAGGTTCGATTCCACCGTCGGTCACACGTTATTAATGGCAAAGCATTGCGTGCCCCATGAAGCGGAGAATCTGGCATCCGATGTTGCCAAAACCCAGTTGACCAACTAATGACGTCACGTTCCCGGCGCTGGACCTGCGGCGGTTCGCACTGCGAAATCCCACGGAGAACAGTGGGCTACGGCATCGGACAGACGCCGTGGCCCACTCCCAAAATTGGATTGGGGTAGATTAACGTTGTTACAAATTAGAGCTAGGTGGGTTAAGGTGGAGCTTTAATTTAAGCTAATAACTCAGACTTGCCCTAATGGTTTCGTATTCAAATCACGTAAGGATTCTTAAATGGCTGTCCATTTTTTTTTCTTCTTCCGATTAAAGCGAGGCGAAGCGGGAACCTACCTAACCGCAAGGTGCCAGGAATGAGGCAAAGAATGCTTCGCACTAGAAAGCGGAAGCTAAAGCTGCGGAAAACGCCGAGGAGCCTTCCGACATGGAGGCTGGCGACGACCCAAATGTGAAACTCGACAGGTCACCTTGCCACGAACATCGAAGCCGCTCGAACGAAGCACGACTACGTAACGCGCGTCGTTAAAGCTGCGCGAAACACAGTAGTCGTGCGAGCCTTGACGGACAGGTGTCGTTACACGGCGGTCCCGGCATCAAAGTAAACATCTGGACTTAACTTTCGGCCCTCCACGACGTCAGACAAAGCGCGCTTTAAACCAGTGTCTTTCGCCCGTATTTACTATGACCACTGGTAGTCGGATTTTCTCGTACAAAGGCGCCGATGCAAATTGCACGTGCTCTCGCCCAACCGAGTTGAGGGGCGCGTTCGCCGCCGAACTCCAACTATTTTTAGCTCTTTGAGACCCACGCGCTCTAGCGCGAGAACTTCGGAGAGAAGGAAGGTTTAAATTCTGCGGCGAAGCGCCCGCGAAGGAGCGCTCTCCTCTGCGCCCTCTCTCTTTGTTGGGGTGGTTGCGGGGAGGGGGGAGAGGGCTGGGACGGTGCGAGAAAAGTTATGGCAGTCGACCACTTCGCCAGCGCCCGCGCTGTTGATGCGAACACACGCACATGACAAAGCCGCCTTGAATGTTTAGCCAACGTAACACTGTCGCTTCGTACACGTGTGCCAGTTAACGACTCTGCTCTCGGCGGAATTGCTCAATGAAATAGTAAAGGCAACTTAAATATCTGCACAATTAATTTAATAAAGCGGATAGGTTTCTGCAAGTGGGCGGCACCCCGCCAGGGTGTCGTGCCCACGTATCTTTGGAACACCGTACGAGGAACTTCCTCACAACGCTGAGCCTTGCTACAACTTCCAGGTCTTCGCCCTCCAGGCGAGACTGACCAATTTGTGGGCTCAGGCCTGCGAGATGTTTCTATTCTGAATTTATTTTTGAAGCTTATTTTTTTTTTTGGGACGATATAACGGCTCTGTTCCCTTTCTCTCTCTCCCACTGACGCAACACAACGGAGCTGTGCGCCATAGCTCTGGCAGGGCAACATGCGTCGCAAGGCGAGGACAATCGGGGCCTCGTCCTGAGCGCCCATTATGCAAAGCTAGCCAGGCCCATGCATAGCTAGCCTAGACTTGAGGAGGGAACGGAAGAAACAGGTACACAAGAAGCCGATCAATGAGTTAGCGGTAAGAGGGAAAATAGAGGAATTCCGGATCAAGCTACCAGAACAGAATACTATGAATATAAATGCAGTTCTTATATGTGTGCTTCTTGCACTGTTCTTGCCTAAATGTTTTCAAAGATAGTGTTCAGAATACACCAGCACTTTGACTGGTTTTGCTTTTTACCTGCAGCTGTTGCTGTGAGATCCTTAGTATGACTGTGTGCAGCATTGTAACACTTGGTGGAGGCATTTGAAGTGGTAGCCAAAAATATAAAGAATCATGCTTGTCTGCATGAATGCTTTCAATTTCTAAATGCAGTGGTAACTGTCAGTATTGGTGCAAGGCCCTCCACATCTATGCGGCAAGTGCCATAGCTCGAAACGGAATTTTTCCTTTAGTGTTTCACAAGGTGTCTGACATGTCCACATTAGATGTGATCCGTTTCTTTTTATTTATCGCAGTGTGGAGAGAGCATTATTAAAAATTTTTTTTATTTTTGCATGGCTTGTTGTTTGGTTTGTTTCTGAATTTATCAAGCAGCAGTCTCATGATGCTAAAGTGACTCACGTAATGACAATCATCAGCTTTTGTTTCGCAGAAAAACAATGCATCTGATGTTCCATTGTTTGCTATACAATTACTCGCATAATTTTGCAGAGTATTCTACCTATATTGACTTGCTTGACCTCCACTAAATAGTTGCATTTTCAAATACCATTCTTTCCTTAAAATCATTCGACACTTCTCATAATTTCTGTACTTTGGCCTTCTGTTACTACGCATTCACTATTTTTGCTGGTTGTTTCTGACTAGAACTGTCTTCTTTAATTTAGAGCTTAAATCTTACCTTTGAAACACACAGAAGCGCTTGCCGTTGCATATCTGCATAACAGGGAAACATGTTTCATTAAACATTTGCAAAATCCAATAGAAGATTGATGAATGCAGCTTGCAGTGTAATTTGAGTGAATGAGTCATAAAAGTAACTCATCTCACTTGGTAAATTAAAGCACATATTAGTGTGATGTACAACATATGTTACACTAACGTGGTGGGTTCTCTTGCTTATACAGCAAAATAATCGGTGCGCGAGAAAAAAATAATTTTTGGATACCCCTTTACACATTGATTTAAAGAAAATGAGCTGGAGTTGTCCACATGATCTACTTATTCTATCTGCGAGTATACTCAACAAAAATGTGTCGCAGCTGCTTAGTGGTATTTGAGATTATGTCAGTATTGCATTTGTGCGTGTTGTCTAAAATAATTGAATTTTGAAAATGCTCGTAGGAATCTGATGTGCATATCTGCAGTTTATGGATACAGCTAAATGAGTCAGCATCAAGTGCAAGTGAACGGTCCCACAAGCCCGGAGTCGATCATGCAAATAGATTCGCTGCACACATTTGTGACCAGAAAAGATATGCCACATGAAATGGCATGCAAGGAAGTGTTGAAAATATTGCACAGTTAATAAAACGCCTACGCTATTAATATGTGGGTTCATGCACTCGATTTCGTTCGTATAAGGCACTGGCCTCTCGATTGCTTCGTGGTACAGAAATACTCGGCATCAGGCTGTTTTTCTGCTGTGGCCTCTGTAGAGGCATGATTGTTCAAAGTGCAACAATTAAACAGATAGATTCTATGACTTGCTTGTGGATTCGCAAGTACAATTCCGGTGCGCTACCTGGCCCGCCTGTCCGGCAATTTCCTACTGAAAGGAAACCTGCAAATAAAAACACCGCTCCGCATGCAAAAACTGCTCTACTGTGACGCTTCTCAAACGATCATGATGCACCACAAGAGCTGTCTACTCGCGTGATGTTCTGAACAAGAAGATACAGTCGTTTACTCACATGTGAAGGTAACAGAGCAGAGCACTTCTAACAAAACACAGTAACAGAGCAAAACAGAGCACTTCTGGGCTTGGGTGGCACAAAAGGCACGAATGTGCCATAGCGTCCGATGTTGACGCGCGATGGCATGTCAAACGTAAACTGTACGAAAGTACTACACATCCAAAAAACAGAGACTAGAAACCGAAATTCGCGACAACCTTTATTGCATGAATGCGTACATCGTGATTTACATAAGTCACGCACTTAGCAAGCGCTTTCTGTATAATAAATATTAACGCATCACCTTCATAAAGCATCGGATATGCGTTTTTAAATGACAAAGCATATAAGGTGACCTGTACTTGTTTTCAGCCCTTTCAGTAGTAACTGCGCTGGCCACATTGACCAGTAGCAACAGGGCGGCGCCCTAGCGGTTCCCACTTTTTCGGCGCAGTTTTTCCTCTAGAGTTGGTTATACTAACTCTATGGTTGCGGTGCCCTGAGAGCGAATCGCCAGCTCGGGAAGTTCAACATGTCACGCTCATTTAGCACGTCGTTGGCGTCGCTATGCCCGTGTGGCGTCTTTTCTCGTCGCCATGGCGTCTACCGGGTGTAGCCTGCCTTCACGATGCCCTCGACACGTGGTTAGAGAATTGCTTCCTTCTAATTGCTCGTTTATGCATGCTTTCTTCCAATGCGCGTGCGCGTGCGCTAGCGCGCGCGTTTGGTGCTAACTCCCGCAACATAGCTGGTGTTACGCCCTGTATGCTGTAACGTCAATGAGCGCACCTCTATTTCGCGTAATGAGACGAATAAATCACGACATAAAACACGACGTATGTTGCCGGCTCGAAGGGAGGTCGTACAGTTGTGTGCAAAAAAAAAAATGCACGGTCAAAAACTTACCACGGTATATGTCGGGACATTTGCTGGCGAAGACGGGGACGTAAATAAAATACAATCACGGGTGGCTCGTTAAAACGACGCCATTAGCACGTTAAGACAACAGGCGGAACTTTGCTGTCACAAGAGTGTTTCGGTTGGCGGGCATGACAACGAAACGAGCTGTTGCGAGTGTACAGGTAAAATATATGCCCACGCGTGTTCCTTACTTCAGTGTAAGTGTATTTCGAGAACGTTCCGCGAGTTTCGGTGCTTAAGCGAGATGATGCAACCTTGTAAAATTTCCATATGAAACGCGAGATTCATCGTCGTCGTCGTCGTTGTTGTTTGGTACGCTGTGTAACCTTTATCATTGCCGCATTTCGTGCCTATTACAGGACAAAAGCACCCTTCCCAAGCATCACCAATTACGCCTTTGTGCCGTCAGCCAAGTCTATCCAAAGCCTGTTAATGTCTAATCTCGTCGTGCTAGAAATATATACCGTCAACGAGTGGATTGCCCTTCCGTTGGCACCTTTTACGTAACCCGAACTGACAACTGGTTATCAACTCCACGCTCACCACTCCATACTGACCTCTTCCTATCTCTTAACGTTTCACCCAGGCCATCTTTCGTTCCATCGTTGCACGGTCCCTAGATTTTCTTTTAAAGTACTTTTTTGACGTTCAAGGCGTGTTTTCGCCGTCGCCGTCGTCGGCGCCATGCTGTCATGGTAGATGCGCGAGTCGCGGATGGAAGACAGACGCGCACAGCGTTTGGCTGCGAAAAGGAGGAAGCCAAGTGGACACACCGCCACGTTATGTTCAAAGCAAACTGAAGCGGAGTCAGAGCACCGCTCCGCCTTCCGTTTCCAGCATAAGCCGCGGCCTAGCATGAGTGTTGTAGGCACAAACAAACAGAGGCGTCCGTGCTATTCAATTGTCTGCATGCATTAGTCTGAGTGGAACAGGCAGTAAAATTAAAGCTACCAACGTCTACGGTCTGCTCCCGACGTTTTCGTCATCTAGTGCACCATGCTACATCTGCAACACCTCTGGCGGCACTCCTCATGATGTCAGCGTCGTGAGACGCCTGGTAACTGCCAGGGCGATGTTTATGCTATACATGCGCAGCTGAAGTTGCCTCGCGCGCTTCGTCGCGCCAGCATATCGGCCCTGCGCATTGTTAGAACGCCTTCCAAGGATGTTCGACCTTCGGCGTAACGTGAAACCTTGCTATCGCTTTGAATGCCTCGCCAATATTTTTTTCTCGCAAAGTTTCAGCGCGATCGGTGAGTAAAATGCACTTTTGTATAAACGACGGCGCAGAGCTCCTATACGTAACATAAAGCGTCAACATGCGTTGAACATGCAGCCCGAATGTGCCTTTCATCCAGACAACTTTGCCGAGAGCCGCCATCTAAGCACAATGGGTGGTGGTGACGTCGTCTACTCTGACAAACGCCTGGATAATGCGTGTTCACGCTGCTATCTCTGTTTATTGTTATTCATCCCCTACGAGGAGATGTGTAATGCAGCTGCAATTGCACGCGCGACACTTTTTTTCCGGCACAGACACCTCGAAAACACTCGACACAGCTGAAGCAAGGACGCGTACAATTCGAAAGGCAGCGGCGTTCCCCCGGAAGCCCCTCGAGATAACGATCGAGCAACACGAAATCAGTTGCGAAATGACACACGAACGAGCGCGTCGTTCTTTGCTCGAATATATCGAGCTCACGTGATAGAGAACTTCTCGGAAATCGTCTCTGAGCAAAGGCTCTCTTCCGAGCACAGTCAACAGACAGTCGACAAGACTTCTCGCTATCACTGTTTGGAAACTTACGAATGAATCGGCATACCTTTGCAGCACCCTGGATTCAGACTTCATTCTATCTCGTCCTGCCAGCAATACCTATGCGATGCGATGTTGAGTGCCGTTAACTCTTTACACGGTGTTCTTTTTGGCCAGCTTCACTGGTTATTCCCTCCATGTGCCTTGCCTCATCTCATGATGCCAGGTAAGCGCACGTGCGCTTTGAGTTCCCATGTGAGCTGTGTGTGATTAATGTGGGAGGGCATGGACCTTCGTCAAATTGCCTTTATTTTCTCATTATCAGCCAACTCAGAGCAGCGCTAGACCATCATTCTGAATCAGACATAGACGCGTGCTGCGCCAGTGCGAGCACGTCAGGGATGCAAACTCGAACTCTTTTTTCCTTTATGTGTTTCTAGAAAACTTCAGCTGTTATCCCTATGGCCATTGTATTGTCTTTGTGTATGTACATGTGTAGTGCTTACTATGTCAACGTGATAAATAATAATAATTTACAAAATAAGTATGCATTTTTCTTATGAGACAGAAGCGTCTTTGCGAATGTCTTATCTTGAACATGACTAAAAAAACGGAATGGACGAAACGAAAAGGGAAAGAAACAAAAATTAAGGACAGTAATAATGATTAGCTGCAAGATAAAATTTTGCATTCCCTCCGTGAGGTAAATGCACAAGTCATTTCGATTTACTACACGTATACATACCTATAGCGCTGGACAACCCACGCCTGCCGCCTTGACCAATAGGCGAGAGCGTGGATTTGAAGATCATTCTCCGTTCTCTGTCATCGAACAGCAATATCCCCGGCCGTTTGTTTTCGTTCCGACTGATTCAGCCGTCTTTCGGTGTTTACGCTGAAATGGCGGCGAGGATTCGCAGACAGATGGGACGTCTGTAGAGACGTCACTTATCTGAAGCAGATAAACCGGTCGCGCCCAGAGCAAAAGGTACGGCGCCCCCTCGCCTCCCCAGCCGATTGCCCTGTCGAAGACAACAATAAGATATACGCCGGCGGTTACTCAAGCGCACATATCATCCTAGATCCAAAGCGAAGCTTCGCAACCTGAATCACGTCAATAGCGTTACGCAAGCCTTGCTTTGGCAAGCGGACTCTAGAACAAGCGCTCTTTGAAGCGGCACCATTAGCGCAGAAGAATATATGCGCTCGATAACGCTCGAGGGCGGTAAACCGCAATATGCTCAACTTGTACCTAACGTCCGAAATGCTCCGCGACATCTTTTTCCTGTGTCGTAGGGTCGAAGGCTGCGTGACTATCATGCTGTCACGCGTAGACTACAGTTGGGCGAATGATGTGCCTGCACTGCGGCTTATGTGATGGTCGATCTGCGGATGTTGTCCGATTCTTCGAGCGAGCGCTCGGACTTTCCCAAATCCGGATGTACATACGTATGTCCAGGTGGGCAATAAACGGATCCGTTACGGATTGCCGCGGAAGTCGCCATGTGTGCGAGGCCGCGGTTCCGAAAAGCGGCATAAGGTTTATGCGTTTCTGAGTCCCTACGTTTCTGTGATTACGCAGCGTCGATGTATGCACTTCCGGCGAATTCCATTTGAGTCCCACGTTTTCAGAAAATGCGCCTATGGGGCAAAAAAAAAAGAGGAACTGTTGTTGTGCCTGATCCCGACCGACATCGTCGAGGTTGCATGAGGCTCTGCGGAGCTCCGCCCTCGACGACCAAACCTGGGCGACCCAGCACGCCCGCGAGGCGGCGGCGAGGCAAGCCCTCGACGTCCCTTCGTGGGAGGCTTAGGCCCGGCCATCATAAAGTGCTGGTTCTACAATAAATGTTTATTCCTCCTCCTCCTCCTTGTTGTGCCTGAGTTTAGACATAGTGCTTAACCTAGACGCACTCGTCCGCTAAGGAGGCGGAAATGACGCAACGTGCCGTTCACTTTTTGGCCAGTATGTAGGACGGCGAAGCAAAAGGGGGTACTCCATCACGAAGCCAGTGCAATCTTTTTATTTTAGAGCGCAGCTCTTAGGCACCCGTTCCTGTGGCGAGGGTCGTCGTCGTCGGCGTAACCGAGCGAATGATGAAAGAGCGAACGCGCCTTTCATCCTGTCCCTTGCGGATGAGACGGCGGTAGCTAAGAGAGCGCGAGGGGGAAAGTGGAGGAACAGGGTGCAGGGGAACCATGACGCGTAAAGGGGAGGAGGAGGGCATGGCGAAAGCGTGAGAAGAGTATATTGCCACGCAAGACGGGCTCTGCGGTGAAGATGGCTACGAGTTGGCGCCAGAGTAGCGCGCGTCGTCTGTATGGAAACAAAGCGCTGCATGAGCGGAGGTCTGTCTGCGGCGGCTGCTCTGAATCGCGCCCACGCGTCATCCACGCGCTGCCTCTCGCAACCTCCCGATTGGTGTGGCAGTCGCGCCACAATTCGCCCCGTTTACAAAGTGCCGCACGAGACAGATTTTCCGCGCCAGCCAATACACCGCGAAATGAAAACACCTATAGATCTGCGGTGAAATTTCACGTTAGGGAGTATCGTAATCGTCAGTGAATATATTTTGTATTGCACTTCGTTGCACTTTGTCCTTTTTACCAAACCTACTAAACTGCTTGGTTACAGTACGAAATAACAGCAAGAATGAAACGGCACACGTTGTTTCGTTCATGCATGTACGTATGTATTTTTCTTGAGCACCATAAAATGGACTCGACGCTCATCTGTCGTGGTAATGAGGTTTACTTCGATCTGGCCAGCATATACGTCCGCGCGCGCAGGGCTCGTGTATAGTCGGTCTCGCCATCCTTTCGTTCCGGCCTTTGCTCAGGGTAGCACACGGGCTGCGCGTCTCGTTGATTTCATTTCCTGCCGTTCATCTGCCGACTGTCTTTCATGCGCTATACCGTTCAGGGACACTCGACGGGCAGTACGCAAACTTTCTGTCGGTTGCGGCGCAGTCCCGGTCTGCAGAAACAACCTCGCACGATCCTGCCTCCGCAGGCGCCCTTCGCGGGGCGCTGGTCACATGCGGTCTCGGCACAGCCAGCCCTCGCCACCCTGTAGGTCTCGCCGGCTACGTTGCACCTTCTGTCCGTCACGATTTCTGCGGGAGAGAGAAGAGCCGGAGAATGCACTCATCGCTCACGTGCGTATATGGATGGGTGCCAAGAGAACGGAAGCGCAGTCGATGATATGGCAGACGACTATAAACGAGGTGTGATCAAACTAGTAAATTTACAGGCATAACTGTTGAAGCTTGGGCAAGTTGGTGTGACATTCTTTTGCAACAGCGCAAAGGACTAGGACGAGACGAGTGCAGATACACAGCGCTGTGTATCTGCACTCGTTTAGCCCTAGTCATTTGCGCTGTTGTAAAAGTACGTTACAGGCATAAGATGGGAGGTGTCATCAAACTAGGAAATTTACAGGCATAACTGTTGAAGCTTGGCCAAGTTGGTGTGACATTCTTTTACAACAGCGCAAATGACTACCTACTGCTTTGCGCTGTTGTAAAAGGACATTACAGGCATAAGGTGGGAGGTGTGATCAAACCAGGAAATTTACAGGCATAACTGTTGAAACTTGGGCAAGTTGGTGTGACATTCTTTTACAACAGCGCAAAGGACTATAGGATGAGACTGTTGACGAGGACGCGCTGTTGTAAAAGAACGTTACAGGGATAAGACGGGGTCCGCTGGCGTAAGAAAGGGGTAATTGGGAATCACTGGAAGAACCCTTCGTCCTCCTGCAGACATAAATTATGATGAGAATGAGGATGATGGATGCTACAGATATAGGTATGCATGAAAGGACTCGTGTGCATTTTCGGGATAACCGGCCTCTTAGCAGGCCTACCTTCCCATTTTTTTTTCTATGTATAAATTTTAAAAAAAAGCACAATTATTCAATAACTCGGTCAGAGGCACCTTACTCATGCTTTATCCAATTTTGGTAGCCCACTTTCGGGTTTTCGTTGCAGCGCACACGTGTCCTCATCATGTGGCGCATATTTGGTCCGGTATGTTTTTGTCCTCGAGCCACAATCTAGGTCTTCTAATGGCAAGGCGGTGGCCTGGCTTTGTGTTATCGTGCAGATTTTCCTTGAAATGCCTGTAAATTTCCATGGTGTTCCTTGTTTCCATTCTTTGCATCCAAGTTGCCCGTCTTTGTTTCTCTCAATTTCTCCTTTATGGCTCCCCGATGGTTGTCTGAGTACACTTTCAATTACCCTGTACTTGGCTGCCAACTTTCTTGACCTCTGCCTTCATTCCGTGTCCACGCTTCTGAAGTACAGATATTTGTGCACTTTAACCATTCTTCGAAAGTAATTTTGCTCGGCGCGTCTGTTACGACAGAAAAAGTCCGACCCATGTCGCCTTGCGCGGCCTCATTTTGGTTTTACCGTGGGCCCCCAAAGCCAGTCGGTTCACTGACCTCTCGTTAATGTCCAACCCCGACAATCTTTCTGATTCAAAGCACAGAATTGCACTTGCAAATTAGCGTTGGCACAATTACTTTTTTTTTCAGATTCTTCGCGCCACCTCGTATTTACTGTAACCCCAAGGTGGTCTATGCTTCATTGTTGCCGCATACCGCCTCCCCTTCATTTTTAGATTATCTTGGTGGACGCTTGAGCAGGTCTTGCCTTCGTTTATGTATGCGTCCAGGTATTTCAACTGTTTGACTGTGGGTATTACTTCCTCTTGAATTTATACCACGTCATTACTAGTCTATTCATTAAATTCAATTAAATTCAAATTTATTTCAGCATAGATACAAAAAGAACACGTACATATGCTGGGGCGCCGACAAAAGCCATCAGGGCTTGTCGGGGTCTGTACCCTGTTTCCGCAACTTTGCAGCTCTCTTGTGACATAAGATAAAATAAAATAAAAATAGCACGTCACACTTTCACGGAGTAAACGGGTAAGTTTTGTGAATTCATACACATCTACCATCTAGACCAAAAACAATCATAATTCCCAATTTCTTTGTGCTAAACTTAAGGCCTAGATTCGTCGCTGCATTACCACTTATACCCCCAAGTCTCTGGAAGTGCCTTGCATTGTACGCTAGTAGCACTACATCGGCCGCATACATCAGCCCACAGACCTTTCGCTGCACCTTTTGTCCATTAAGGATGTAAGGTAGATCAAAACCTAATTCATTGACTTCCAGTCGTCTTTCTGCATGTCCTCTGCATAAAGCGTGAACTGTGAAAGCAGAGGACATTGTTGCTTAAGTCCTCGGTGGAGTCCTTGCTTCAGTGCTCGGTGTAAGTAGACAGCAGCTGCGATGCCTGCCGTGCGAAGCTGCCACTGTCTCAGTGAAGCTGTTCGCGGTGATCCATGTCATGAAATGTTGCTTGAGAGACCATTTACACCACGCTCTGCACAACCTGGTAACAACTCTACATCTCTCAAACACTGAGTAGCGCTGTAACTTCTGCAAGCCCGGTCATGACACCCTTGAGGTTTTTCTTTTTTTTTTTTTCAACGTATACCACACAGTTTGTCCAACACATTTCATGGGCATAGCGGAGTTGGAAGAAAAAGTGTATATGGCGGGTTCTGCGGCAGAGCAGGGCTGCCGTACTAAATGGAATCAGCAGAAATTAAGCTGAATTAAGGCTGACTGGCTCCAAGGAACGGACGCTACCACGTGGCAAAAAAAAAACTGCGTTTATAAAATAATGGTTAGTCAAGCCCTTCTCGAATTCCAGCGTCACATATGCATGCACTAAATGCGGTCACTGCAGTGCCGTGCAATACGTACCGGGTACCGCCTCTGTGCGTTCAACGAGCACCGCCAAAGTCATTGCGAGCGCCAGCAGGGCGAAAGCGAAGGCAGTGTAGACCATGCCTGTCTCGGACACTAACCAGGTTAATGCGCAGCGTACACGCACAGTCGAAAACGCAACGTAACCAGACCTGCCCGGCCGGTCCCTTTCCTCAACCTTTCCTCGACCTCGAGCCCCGAGCTCCAGCGCAGGCTGTTCGCGTAATAGCCAAGCCGGCGGCTTTCTTTTTACCTTTTGTCTCATTGGGGCCCTCACTCTCCGCACGTCTTTCCCTCGCGTTCGTCTCTTCGAGTCAGGCCGAAGTTAATCGCGCGGTCTCCATTCTTGCGGAGTCCCGCGCCTTTCGCCGCCAGATGTCGCGTGTAGATACAGCACGCGCTGCACGCAAACTCGCACGTGCACAAGCCACAAAACGGCGGCTCGTTTGGGCGTCCGTTGTACTCGCCTTAACAAACGCATGTCGCCTCCTTCCGTGCAATGACAGGCCCGGGCAGGTAGAACGAACGCGCTGCGCTGTCTGGCACGAAGATGTATGCTGCCTCCCATTTCGTTGCCGGAAGTGTTTATAGCCTCCCTGGCAGGTATCAAGGGAGGAGTTAGAGGGAGAAGGATACGGTGTGTGTGTGTGTGTGTGTGTGTGTGTGTGTGTGTGTGTGTGTGTGTGTGTGTGTGTGTGTGTGTGTGTGTGTGTGTGTGTGTGTGTGTGTGTGTGTGTGTGTGTGTGTGTGTGTGTGTGTGTGTGTGTGTGTGTGTGTGTGTGTGTGTGTGTGTGTGTGTGTGTGTGTGTGTGTTATGATGCGGAGACGTCATGACGCCGCGGCGCGCAGCCACACCTGAGTGTTTATGGGTGGCGACGACGCACATAGCCCGCCTGTTGATCCAAACTGTATTATGTAGGCCTACGCTCTTATTATGGCAGACTCTTCGGAAGGTGCACATTTTCGCACTTATATATGACGGCTGCGGCCGCCCGATGTGCGCTTAGTTTATGGATCCAGGACTGTTGGTAAGGCAACATCCTTGAGGGGAATATCGCAAAGGATGTAGCAGGCGAGTGACCAGCACGTTGTCAAGCGAACTAAGGCTTTTTTGTAGTCGTTTTTATTTATTCATTTATTTCTTTTTCACCCAACCGTACAATATCTATACAGTTTCCTTCCTTCTAGAATATGTTCTGTCCCTCTCCCATTGCCTCCTTCCCCTCAACTCCACACATTGCTGACCGCCTTTCAGGTGTCAGCACATGTAGCGAGACAGTTACAGTGCAGTCAGCAGTAATATTCAGTTTGAATAAACAACCAGTGACTGCTACTACATTGTCATGTCAGGTTCGCCGTTATCGTTAATCTTATAGCTGTGTCCTGTTCCTTTTTCTGTCTTTCTCTCTCTCTTGCGCGGCTTATTGCAAGTTTGTGTTGTCACTGCTACTTTGCCGACTACCCAATTCATTCGAAGGCTTGTAGTTCCGATTAAGAACAGACCCAAACTCTAACTGAATCTGGCGCGCATTGTTCTTGATGGCCGACATTACCTTTGGTAAAAGTAAACTGAAATAGAACTTGCAATAAACTACTGTGCATGTGCGCGCTGGGTGTGTTTGTCACTCACCTGCATGACCCGTCTGCTCTGAAATTTTGTGCAAGCTTGGTGACGCCCGCCTGCTGATTCGTCGACACCTACCCAAGCAGCATCTAGACCAACGCGTCGCAAATGGAACGTTCCCACCCCGCGTTCGCGGTCGTGGCTTGCCTCGTCGCGCTAGAGCACAACTACTCAAGCTAAGGTTTTGCTGTGTGAACGGGTGCGAACATTTATGCCGACAACGTCGTGTGGCCAGTCCACCGCGTACGTCTTACAGTTGCTGCGAGACACTTCAGTCCCTAATAGAGGGTTTTAGATTAGGGGACGCAAGCAGCTTGCGTGCGCAAGAACTAGGGGACAGGCTACTGCGCATGCGCAGACCCTAACGTCTGTGTCTGCGCTTGTCTTCGTCGTCCTTTTTGTCCCTCGTCTATGTATGCGCTGTAAGTGACGATTGATACCATGGAATACCAACTAGCCCGTACCCAAACCCGTGCCTAATCTTAAACCCTCTAATATTGGAGTGTCCCGTTTTCACTGCGCAGAGAACGTCGCTAGTGAGGGACTACCATCTCCTTAGCCTGCGGTGTACGACGCTCGACCAATGTTTGTACCCCAGCGGTTGTGCGTCTCGACGCGATCAGGCTCGATCGCGCTCTACTTACTTTTCTAAAAGTAACTGACGTATGTTCACGTTTGTAGCTTATTTCTGTTTTCAAATGTCAGGACCTCAGACACTATTTCTTCTATTTTAGGATTCTTTGGTAGCGTGACCTACAGTGACCGGCCCTACTGTGCGTGACCTGTGCTGTGTGTTTTATGCTTTATTCCTTGAGATTTGTCATCTTGCTCTTCCTTTCCTCCCCTTCTTCCTATCTTCCATTTCTATGTTTCTCTCCCCTCCTTTCTGAAGAGCAGGCAGGCGTCGTGCCCCTTCCGGTGGCAGTCGCCAGCCAGCTCCTAGCTTTCCCTTTCCTGTCAAGTGTATACATATATGTTTTCAAAACAAGCAATAATAAAAATAATCTTCGTAGTGATAACATCCGTGCCAGTTTCGCTGATTATGCGATTATTGCTGGGCCTGAAGTGACAGCGGTGGACGTTTAATAAAGAAATTGAAGAGATTCATTTATATATAGGAGACTGCGGCGAGGAGCGTTATATACAATAGGACGTGCACACAACATGACGCCTTGTCGTGTATGACGTGTTTAAGACGATGCCTGAGCCCGCAGTTGCCACTATACCACCGGCTCTCCTGAATTTTGTCGATTATTCTGTAAAACTTGACCAGATTGACATAATAATTCATTCCAACCTCTCTAGGGCTGTAAGAGTTAGACAAGGAGACAACGAAGGATATTTAAAACCCACTTGGAGACAAGGCAGTTGCAAACTTTAAATTCCAAAAATCGGGTAAGCTGTATCAGGGACGCAGCCACAGTGGGGTACGCGACAATTTTTCTGCTTGCTGCAGAGAGCCGACGTACGGGCACTAGGGCAGAAATGACGTAACCAAATGCACAAGTTACATTTATCCTGGCGTCAAAAAGCTTACATGCCTAACTTGTATTACAGCGAGTGGAGGTCTTGGGCTAACTTTGCGAGTGCAGATCAGTGGTGGGCCCGTTTGATTTGCAGAGGGTATTTGGGTATTCTAGGGCGAAGGGTTGGCGTCCCTGTTGGTATTCCTTACTGGAGTCCCTACTTGTATTCCTTACTATTGGTATTCCTTACACATCCCTGCACCGCACGAGCCAACCGTCCTCGCAAATAGTTATGGCCTCTGCGCTTGCTCATATGCCTCAACTCGCACGTACAGCTTCGCTGTCTTCGTTGTATCAGTTGTTCAGGTTGGGTACACATCTGCGAAGGTATTGTATATCTTTGTTTTGGTAGAGTGGGGAGTTCAAATACGAAAAGTGTTTCATAAAAACAGTCTCTGGTTTGTTTTACTTCGTCTACAGCGAAACAGACTTAACAAGGCTGCGCCAAGAATAATTCTTGTCGTCCCCTGCGGGCTCGCACGACCGAAATTCGCCGCCAACGCGATCGGTGCATGCAAGACGGAAATGCGAAGTCGCAGTGCGAAATCGCAGCACGTCAAACAGGCATTACGCAGGCAGAAATAAAACGCATATACGTCGGTGTTGATGCATTAGCAGGAACGTGATGGGGCTGCTGAGCACGAGGTCGCGGGATCGGATCCCGGCCGTGGCGGCCGCATTTCGATGGAGGCGAAATGCGAAAACACCCGTGTACTTAGATTTAGGTGCACGTTAAAGATCCCCAGGTGTTCGAAATTTCCGGAGTCCTCCACCACGGCGTGCCTCATAATCAGAAAGTGGTTTTGGTACGTGAAACGCCATAATTTAATTTTTTAGGAACGTGATGGAGGGCCACTTCTGTTTGATTGCTCCACGCAGGAGCCTAGTTGTGATCGTTGGCTAGGCTGGCTTAAAACACGTGACAAGACCAAATAGCACGAAGGCTACAGGCTCGCCCAGAACATATGGCAAAGTTAAACACGCTGTCGACAGGAACTCGTCGCAGGCGACGTCGATGGCAAATGACGAACAAATTATGCGCCCTAATCCCACGTTTATGTTCTATCCAGCGCAGAATTTCATACAAGAACTACAGAAGAAACTCTGGCACCAGTTTTTACGGGAGCTGCAGGCATGGGGCGATTCAGCCAGCGTGGAAATGGTGATGCGAACTCGACTGGGTGCAGTGGCCCTCGCGGAAGGATGAAGGAGACGACGACGTGCGCGTCGTGATGACGAAAAAAAACAAAGGAATATAGACTCGTGTTACTCGCAGGATGAAAGTTTGCCAGAGTCTCTCTGATGTCTGATCTTTGTGGTCTAACGAGTCGGACCTTCACGTTCTTAGAGACCCGTGCGCGACGCAGACAATCAGCGGGCATTTCCGGCGGTGTACGGCAGTCACTCAAAGAGTGGGCCCGGTCCTTTGTCGGCATGCGACGCAGATGGCCGGCTGTCCTCTGCGCCCCTACAGGTTGCCCGTCTCAGTTACTCCTCTCGCACAATAGCACGGGTTCGGCCATGGTTCACTCGCAATGGCAGTGCGACAGGATAAGCATCGTGCCCCTTACTTCGGAATCACCCCGACCGGCGGACTCGCCACCGCTGGCATCGGAAAACCTGAGCCCGTCTCGCGGTGGGATCAACGACTCTGCACAAAAAAAGATACGCAGGACAAAAGCTGGCCTTGCCGCTGGTTGTAGCTTCACCGTAAACATTCTTCGAATCTGGTTTGCCCGCCGGGGAGCAGGCATAACGAGGCTGTTGAGGGCAATTTGCTGTTGAGGGTAATTAAATTGGAAAGCGAGCCGGTAGCGCTGCCCGCGGCTTAGCCCTGTTTTATGTTTGGTTGATCGTAACAGTGGTTACTAGATGGATATACCTAAACGTCATCCTGCTGGCTTCAAAGGGATTTGTGTCCTTGCAAGTTGAGAATTTTCCGCAAGATATTGCTCTCTAAACGCAACGATTCGCAGTGATGATGCAAGTGTGCAGTCTAATGCTTTCTGCTTGATAATGACAGCATTGCTTCGAAAGATCTGAAAAATTATAGAGGCTGATAACGCGTAACAAAATAAAGCTACAATATTGACTAAAGCCACAAACACGAAGATCACGCAAACGCATGTATCATAGCGATTATTATCGTGGTGTACGTATATGTAGCTGAACTATAGCAGTGTGCCACAGTCCCCTCTAGTAATTTTAGTAGAAAACTCTGTGCTATCAAGAGTTCAAAGGTCAATTACCGTATATGAAATACACTGGTAGCTTCTAACGCAGAGGAAAACGACGGCAGAGCAGACTGCCCCGTAGAGGGACCACTTAAGTATGGACGCTACAACCTTGTTAGTATTATTATTTTTATGCGCCTAATTGAGCCACCCGATTCTTGGCCAATCCCCCACTGTGGGTATGTGCCACGGCCACTCAGGACAACAACAACAACAACAACAACCTCGTTTTCTTCCATAGACAAACACTGCGGCCTTTACCAGGCACCAGTCTGTCATGAATGCTCTAAGGCACAAGCTATAATTTTAGTTTCTCATGCTTAACGAAGCCAGGGCTTCACACTTTAATTCCAGGGTCTTCTCCTTTATAGCAAATCACTGGGAAAGAAAATCAGATTACTCCAAGCCACAAAGCTCTGGAGACACTCACTATTCTGACTTTTGTCAATGCTTATGTGCTCGTTTCATCCGTGGCCTTCAGAGAGCCTCCAATTTCGACCACAGAGTTTTCCAATCAAATCCAATAACGCGCGCGTTTCATTTAATTCTCGCTCGATTCATACAGTCTGGCAGTTCCGATAGTACTGATTCAACGGCTTTCAGGTGCACGCCAAATACAAGACGTAAGGACATACCACGCAAAAGTATAGGCCAAACCGCTCGCGCCAGGATTGGAGGTGTTACGACGACGCTGTTCTCACTGGTGCTGACTTACTTATTTTTTAAATTATTTAGACTCACCCATTCAACGCTGTGGCTGCGATGGTTCACCGAGAACTGCACTGAAGAATGAGGCACATTGAACATAAGATGCCCGCGTCACAACCAGCGAGCTTTTCTGCCACATGCGTCATATTCCTCACGTCCATTTCTTGGTCTCACGTCGCGACACAATGTATCACTGCGCTTCACAATCTAAAGCGATTGTGATGATGATAATGATTTCCAGACATGCTTGCCAGCTGCAACGCGTCATTGGACTATGGAATCCTAGATACCGCTGTGCTTAGCTCAGCGCCATCGACCGTAAAGGTGTGATGAGGGATGATGACGTCATAGAACGAGGAATGCACAATGGTGGAAGCAAGTTCAACGTTCTGTTGTCAAACATTCAGCAAAGTCATCCACGAAGGCACCACGGGGTTCCAGATCTTGTCTATGGTCGCTGTAGTTCAAACGGACCTTCAGGCAAAAACGCTACAAGACGAAGCTGGTGTGTAGGCCTCCCTGCGCGAGCAGCACAGGCGACAAGAAAAAGCTTTATAAGACGTGAAGAGCTGCGATAAGTGGCTCCAGATACGGCGAGCAGTGGAATCCGCACAGAATCGCACAACTTGACTCTATCAGATGCTTCAGCGTTTTTCTGAACGCTTTCCTTTTGATTATATCCGTCTGCTTATATCCATCTGCAACGACAACAGTTAAAAGCGGACAGCGACCACGAAAGCTTATAGAAGGAAATGTGTTTCGGCTCCCACACGGGAGCACCGCACCTTCCTTCTGCAGGGCATTGTGTGGAGAAACTGTCAAATTTCGCCGTCTTGGCGTCTTGAGCCAATCAGAGAGGCCCTTGCCGCCCTGTAGGCCAAGACCTGCCAAGATGGCGAATTTTACAGTACGGCGGAATTCGAGCATGTCCATAGTAGTACCCCAAGCTAGATTTCATGTCGCAGCCGCTTAACTGATCGTCTGGCAGTAAAGGTTGGCGATGGGCTGTCGCGTTACGTCAACCTTTCGAACGATGCCAAACCAGCCTGCATTCGCGACCGCTTTGTCATTGCAACAGAGTATTTCAGCCGTACACAGCTTGCACAATACCGGAAAGCCACGAACAGGGACATCCCGGAAATGCGATTGACGTGATTCATAGAGCAAGCCGCGCTGCAGCCGTGAGCGATGCGAGAAAGAAAGTGCAATTGACTTTGAACTAAGTATCCCCGAGCGTATCATATACATACATTCTGTGCTGAGTTTGACGCCTTGAAATTCCTTGTTTAAGCACGACAAAATTTGCGCATAGCATATATGGTAGTGTATTTGAATGTTGAAGCAAGTTTTCAATTAGGAATAGCTCATCAAACCAACTAATACGTAATTACTATAGTAATTATGTTCTAACTCAAAGGTTTATTTATTTTTCATTCCATTTTTTTTGCACAAGTGCACTCTCAGTGGTGAGAAGTAAAAGTGAACGCGTTGTCGTAATGTTCCTTTATGTGGAACTGTGTTTGGGTATTTCAGGGTTAAGCCACGATTACTCGTAATGTGTGGATGTGAATCCTGCTTGTCAGCATATAACAAGTAGTTTTCCCATGGTATATTTAATCTCATTGAACACTTTTATGTTATAGGCATATGGGTTTAGCCGCTACGGGCTCTTGAAAGTAATTTAAGCGTTCCATTGCACATTGCTCGAGGGCTCCTATCCGTTGTAAAAGCAATGCTCCCGAGAATGAGGCTGCAGGCACTGCGCATGTTTTACTTCACCACAACAGCATACGAAAGCGTCTCAAATTTCGTTTGATTCTTTCCACCTCCGCGAATCACCGGTCAATAGAGGAATGAGTTAACCCGAAACGACATTTCAGTGTGATCCGGGTACTCCAGGTTGACCCAGCCGAGTAGTTTCCCGAGCCGGGAAGGAGGTCAGTTGCGGGGCTTCAGGTCTTCAAGCATCTTCTTGTTCTTATCAATCTGACTCTTCAGCTCCTTGATGAGCGACTCGCGCTCCTTGATCTCACTCACGATGTGGTCGCGAAGCATCTTGATCTGGTCCTGTTGCTGCGTCACAGTGAGAGGCAAAAGCAACACAGAACACGTTGACGCAAAGTATACGAACCTGCGAACTCGGAGGAGAGAAAGAAGGCGGAGCGTCACGTGACAACTTTGAATCCCGCATTCATAAAAGGAAAAAAATGTAGAAAGGAAAGGCTCGTGGAAAGTACGCCCTCACCACGCGACGTCATGCAGGCAAGCGGTATTTTCTAGTCGCCGAGCGAGCGGATAGCACGTCGGCGAACAGAGCGGGTAGCGAGGGCAGCTCGCGTCGAGGGCGCCACTAATTGTTACCGCCACTCGAACAAAAAGCCTCCAGAGGTCCGGCAACCTTGGATGGCCTGATTCCCAAGAATCAACGAGCAGATAGGCGCCGAGGTATATCGGAGCGGCAGCGTCAGAGAAAGTTGCCTTGTTGAGTCTAGCTTCGTGACGTCACGCTGCCTCCTGGTCTGTTTCCTTCCTTCCCCCACGTTTGTGAACAGTAAGCCACGCAACAACAAACAATTAAAAGATGATCTATTCAGACAAAAACTGGGTCAGATTCCACTTGCACATTATTTCTTCAAAACTATATATTAATTCATCTTGCGGAAGACTTTTGATTATTGGTGGATAAAAACGATGGCCTAACGATGCTCCCCCCCCCCCGAAATTAAGCGGAATACCCCCCACCCTTCCTCCCCGCCCACGCCACCACTCCTCCTACATTCCTAAAGCGCCACCAAATCGATGTTGAGACTTGACAGCTATTCAGCGGCCAACATTTTGTTGCCTGCTTCACTCCGTTTGGATGGCGGCAGCTATCGGCATCTTCTGGGGTGTGAAGGCCACATTGCTCATGGATTCGGTGCGCGCGCGATTAACTCGAGATGCGTTCAGTTGTCACCATCTGTTGCAACGCTCACGCGCATCGCTCTTGTATTGATAAATGAAGCAGAGAAAATGCCGCCGGAAGTGGAGAGCAATTCCTTGTGTTTTGAATGACGCTTCTAGAGTTATCAGTCGAACTGCCTGAAGTAGCCATTTCTCTGCTGTGCTTATATGGGTGTTTTTCTGACCTTTCGCGGTGGCCGCAATACGTCTAGAACCGCAGCGTCCTGCGATCTACACGGTTGTACAGGACTGGCGGCCACGCATCGTTACGTAACTTCCCAAATAAATATCAGTCGGTTTTGGCACTTGTTAGAGCTTGTTTTGTTGCGCTACACAGATAGCTTTCAATGATGACCGACCAACAAGCCCATCTCGCTATCCTCGTCCAAAATAACTGTGATTGTTCCGCAAACCGATATTTCTCTATAATTCTTCCCGAGCAAATTCGAAAAACGCTACTAAGTCGGATACAACTTAATTCTGCAGCGAAGCTCCGCCCACGCCCTCATAACCGCCAGCCACTGTTCATATCCGCGAGGCTGCAGATCATTCGTACTTCAAACTTTTCCTGTTACCCAAATGAGGCGGTAACCACAAAAATAAAGTTATTAGCCCGTCATTTTATACGTTTTCACTCGCCTGTTATAGTGGAATGGCGAAAGCATTATTCTTTATTGAACTGAAATTAAATTATTGCTTCGCTGCAACTATTTATTGTCAAGTGTCACTTTAGTTGCCAGTGCAATTTCATGAGTAAAACGGGCTCAGCAGTGAAATGAACTGTACCGCAGACTTTTGAACAGTGAAATGCTCAGACTCCATACACTTTGTCCATGACTTGCACACCTCACCTCTTACACCGATGAAACGACTTTTCAAGAATAGCGGGCACTACAGAGCTATCAAGTACGACGCCATTTTGAAAAGGCCGCATGACGACGATTTTGCTTGCTTCTATATATGACTGGCTGGTGGAGTAACACAACCCCGCGCGGTCCGTGTGCCTTAGTTGATAAGTGCTGTCTTTTTTTACTTGTCTTGTACTATAGAAATCTATATTTTACACTTTCGTTTATTTACTTGTTCTTGGCAGTGTTCTTCCTGCTCGAGTCCATTTGATGTGGTTTCTTGTTTGCCAAGTAAAGGAGAGGTGTATAGAATACCTTGGTAACCTGCGATTCGCTGGTGATATTGCCTTGCTAAGTAACTCAGGGGACCAATTGCAATGCATGCTCACTGACCTGGAGAAGCAAAGCCGAAGGGTGGGTCTAAAAATTAATCTGCAGAAAAGTAAGGTAATGTTTAACAGTCTCGGAAGAGAACAGCGATTTACGATAGGTAGCGAGGCACTGGAAGTGGTAAGGGAATACATCTACTTAGGACAGGTAGTGACCGCGGGTCCGGATCATGAGACTGAAATAATCAGAAGGATAAGAATGGGCTGGAGTGCGTTTGGCAGGCATTCTCAGATCATGAAGAGTAGGTTGCCATTATCCCTCAAGAGAAAAGTGTATGACAGCTGTATCTTACCAGTACTCACGTACGGGGCAGAAACCTGGAGGCTTACGAAAAGGGCTCTACGTAAATTGAGGACGATGCAACGAGCTATGGAAAGAAGAATGATGGGTGTAACGTTAAGGGATAAGAAAAGAGCAGATTGGGGTGAGGGAACAAATGCGACTTAATGACATCTTAGTTGAAATCAAGAAAAAGAAATGGGCATGGGCAAGACATGTAATGAGGAGGGAAGATAACCGATGGTCATTAAGGGTTACGGACTGGATTCCAAGGGAAGGGAAGCGTAGCAGGGGGCGGCAGAAAGTTAGGTGGGCGGATGAGATTAAGAAGTTTGCAGGGACAACATGGCCACAATTAGTATATGACCGGGGCAGTTGGAGAAGTATGGGAGAGGCCTTTGCCCTGCAGTGGGCGTAACCAGGATGATGATGATGATGATGTATCTCACAGGCCTACCGATGAGATACACCTAATTTCATTTCTCTTTGGCTGGTTTACGCGTCTCTATGGCGAATGGTGGGCGTTATTCATATTTGCACTATAGTAAATGTACCCCCTCTCTCTTGCATAGAAAAGTTACTTTGGGTTGCCCCCTCCCCCCCCCCTTCCCGAAAAGATGTCCTGGGTACGTGCCTGGCCTAAATACACATATAAATATGTAACATCGTGCCATTATAGGTTGCCACGTTGATGCTGCATTCTAAATTTTCTAGTCATCGCACCGTATTCAAAACGCACTTCGAGGTTGATATTTTTTTTTCTTTCTCCAACACGACGCGGTGGTCCCGCTCGGAGAAGTGTACATTCTCTCGAAACTTGACCGCGGCTGACGGCAAGAATGCCATTAAACCGCTGCCATCCGCACGCTCCGTATATTCGGGACGACTGTTCTACTCAATCGCTCCCGCGTCAACTTTTGAGAAGGATTCGTTTCAACGTGCAATGTAACGTACAAGGTGTCTCTCAGGGAGTTAAGAACGACCCGACTATCCCCGTACAGATTGTAACCGTCATACCCGGCCGCTTACTTTAGGTGAGGGCTACACGAACTCAACGCCACCGCTGCGCGCTTACGTTTGAGATGACGGCTATACGAACTCTATGGTTGTGCCACCACTGCGCACGGTGGGCCGCTCACCAGCTGCCGGAAGTACTGCTCCTCGCGAGCCAGCTCCATCTTGGCGAAGCCGCCGCCGGCCTCACGGATGCTTCCGCCAGCGCCTCCGCCCTGCGCATCGGTCGGGCGCAAAGACATAGTATCATCGTCGAAACCAGCATTCTGACTATATATATATAGCCGTGTCATATGTTACTACAATGACACGGACAGGCGAAATAGACGCCTGTTTAGTTTTAACCTCAGCTGTGTAGTTGCCGGTATACGTAGCTGAGCCCGCCGTGGTGACTCACTGTTGGCTATGGCCTTCCTTGTGCTGCTGAGTATACATAGTATGCATGTGACGTCACATCCGCTGCTGTCGTCTGCTTCTGCCACCTTCCGCCATCTTGGGGTACCTTATCAACAGGCGCGCGCATAGGCCTATAGGTTCCCCAAGATGGCGCTGCCGTAAACCGGAAGTCGCGGAGTATCGTTGAATGACGTACGTGCATACTATGTAAGAGATCGCGAGTATGATCGCGGCAGGCCGCCGAGCGGCCTCATTCTGATCAGAGTGAAATGCAAGGGAAAAAAAAAGAAAGAACATCGTGTAGCGTCGTTTGGACCAAAATTCAAGACTACACACACGGTAAAAAAAAAAAAAAAAAAGTTGATCCGGTGTCCTTCACTATGCGGCGTCGTTCATAAGCCATTGCGCAGTGTCCGGACATTAAACACCGTAACTTTATATTTTCGTTTACCGGAAGGTTGGGTGTACGTCTGTGAAGAACCCTATACGATGTCAGCCGTGATCATCGCCGTAAAACCTGCACTTTCGCAAGCCATAATGAGATGAAACCGTAATGACGAGAAGCCCGAAGCGTGATGGCGCTTTCTTCTATAGCTTCAGCTAACCTCTTTGTTGGCTATGGCATGGCGCTGCTGAGTGCGAGGTTGCGAGTTCGATCCCCGGTCGCAGCAGCAGCCAACAGCTCGTGTATCGTGCTTCGCGTGCACGTTGAGGAAACCCGAGTGGTCATCTTTGACCGACCGCCCGACCGATCAATTTGTGGGTTGACTGAGTGACAGAATGAGCGAGTTCTCTGTTGGAAGGATTGTAACGTGAAGGCCTGCGTCACTTACCTTGCCTGCGCCACCGCTCCAGTCGGCAGGAGATGACGACTTCGGCCGCAGAGGGCTGAAGAAATCAAGTTAGAGAAATTAGGCGCAAGAAAAAGGATGTTCGCAAGAATAAGAACATAAGTTTTAAATGTATTAAAGATGACTGAATCTCCCGTTGTAATGAGCGATGACTATACGGGCAGTAAACGCTGCTTGTACGTGAAAGCATACGGAACTAAACCGCACGTGCGATTAATCCAAACGCTACAAACCGATAGACAGACACCGCAAAAACCGAAACAACTCTTTTTTACATGGTTTGCCTAACATAGTTCAAGTCCTAAAACCACTGGAAATGTAAAAAAAAAAAAAAAAACGAAGCAGACCTCACGCACTGTAGGAATCAATGTTATGCGAAGGATTTTGCTGGTAGCTGGCTACCCAGCATTGTTTGGGGATTACGCCAAGCGTTAGCAGGTGGACCGCGTGTTTGTGTGAGACGATCAGTTACAGTTATATGTCTGACGTCAGCGTATGTGTGACGACAACCAGTGACGTAGCCAGAATTTTCTTTTCTTTCTTTTTTTTGGGGGGAGGGGAGGAAGGCGGGTGGACATACACTTGATACACATGACAGGGACGGGGTGGGGAAAGGAGGGAGGAAGGGGGGCTGGACAGGCCACGTGCTAACAGTTCTTTTTTTTTTTTTAGTGAAGGGTGGGAAAGGGGGGGGGGGCGAACCACGTGCCCAGTGTGCCATCTACTGATTACACCACTGACGACAGCAGCAAGGCGACGGTGACGATGGTGACAACGATCGCGTGACGTCAACGGCACCATTTATACTACAGCAGTTCGACGCTGGCTTACGGCACGCCGAAAGTATAAGACTCTACATAGGTGCACTGCTCCGCGATTGAGACGCGACACTCGGAAGTGCATGGCTTCCAGCGCTTTTCGCACCTCCGGCAGGTGCTCGGTGATCGCTGGGCGACCAGACGCAGTCACAAATGCGTCACAAAGACTCTAGTTTTTACCGTATACATACGACAGTGCATCAGCTTTTGGAAAAGGGTAATGACGCAGTACTGGCATAGCGGCGGACGAGTACCGGTGGGCGTCGGGTTCATATTCGGCAGTGTGGCAAAGCGCACGCGGTATACCTAGCGCGCAAGTACGCAACACAACTCTTGCGCAATATTAACGGATCCTCCCTCTAGTATCGGCTCCCAACTTTTCCATCCCCTCAAGCATGTTGCCGTTCTTTCGATTTGAGCATGTTGCGCGGGCATTTGAGTACGCCCTACAATAGAATTAAAGGAAATTCGGCAATTGTAGCGTCAAGTGACCCCAAAACGTGCTTGCATAAACGCTGTGGCATGTATATCTTACGAGTATACTTCACAAGCGCGCTACGAATTGAGGAGCGAGTTGGAGTCGCGCCACGCAAATGTGAGAGAAAGAGTTTGCGCTGCAGTCCGTCCAGTTTGCATTGCGCCCGTGAACCGAAACTGGTCGTCTTATAAACTGCGGAGTTGTCAAAGTGAAAGAAAGACGTGCTCAAACAAGGCAGCATGAACGGATCAACATTGGGACGCGATTCCGGACGTATACAATGACATTAGCGCTGCATCGAACCGCATTCTCACCTTATGCAGCAAGCCAGGCGCTTGAAATTTTTCGCCGCCCTAAAGCCCTGCTGCAGAGCCATGCCTGACACGCCTTCGTCGCCGTCTTCTTCTCCTCGGCATCTGTATATAGACAAATAGATACAACCACGCGCACGTGAGATAGGTTGGCTTGTTTACCCCCTGTATCACGGCGCGTGCCCATTACCGGCATCGGCCAGGAAGCCGGTGGTTAAACGGATGGGGGAAGATAAACCTTGAGAGAAAAACTGTATATGAGGGTAAAGCTGAAATTTAAAATCAAATGAAGAAGGTGTGAAGACCTACGGGGCGCGCCAGAAGCGAAGACATTTTTTTCCTCCAGGGAAAGTGCACGACCACACAGTGGGCAACATAAAAGCAAGAAGTCGACAGAGACGCTTAAGACTGCTTGCGTGTGGGAATGCGAAAGCATTATGCCGTTCGTAGACCTCGGAACGCCACGCGTTCCGAGGTCAACGAACGTGGGTATGGCGTTGGCGCCGCTAAACTCGACCTCACAGTGGAAAGACAATCGTGTACTTTTGTTTAGGTGCACGTTAAAGGGACACTAAAGCGAAACAATAAATCAGTTTAGACTAATGAAGCATTGCTTGAGAACCCTGCGGGTAGTCATTTCAAAAAAATAGTTTGCTTATTAGATGAGGAAATGAAGGTCCAAGTATCAGTATTTGAATTTCGCGCCGAAACCCCAGCGCCGGTACGTCAGCGTGACGCCAGGGATTCCAAAGTATGTTTTCGCATTTGGGCCGCGTTGGCTGAATAAAGGTTCCCGAAACTCACCATGTTGAATATTTGGTTCCTTTAGAAAACAATGTAGTCAATCTGTACCGCTATATATAGTAGTATATATGTACCGCTAGTATAGTAGCCCCTAGAAGATGCCATCTAAACCCAAGACGTCACTGCCCCCAGATGCGGGAACTTAAGTAGGCGTCGCCACCCGTATTTCGTTCTCGCGCTTCTTCTGGCTTACCAAACATCTTATCGTTATCGAGTGGTGTTTTTGGTGTTGTAGAACGGTAATTTACTGAGGCAGAAGAAATCGTTTTTTCACTTTAGTGTCCCTTTGAAGAACCCCAGGTGGTGAGGACTGAACAGGGTGCCTAATAATCATGTCGCCGGACGTAAAATGCCAGAATTTGTTTACTTTAAACAATTTTTTTTTTAAATAAGGGAGGTAGCTGCGTCCTTCAGGTTTTTTTTCTATGGGTGTAAACGAAAGAAATTATTCTCGAGTCTGATTTATGAGAAAAACCATGTTACGCTTTTATATTTCATACGTAAATGTAATGCCGTTCCCAACTACGTCCGCTCAACTAAGCAACTTCTGCATTATAAACGGCTGCCTTCAGTTATCCGGCGTGCTATCATATAAGGACATAAGGATATTTGTTATAAAGATATTTGTTACACTGTTTTGCAAGCGCGTTATCAGTATAAACTTTTTTTGACTCTCACGTTTTATTAGCGCTCATATATCTGTTTTTCTCTTGCCATTTGTTCAATGACGCCGCCCTTACTCAATGCTCCCCTTGCGGCCTGTAAGGTACTTTGAAATAAATAAATAAATAAGCAATTAAAGGAACGGCATGCCTCACATACACGTAGATATATTTGTAGATTTGTTGTGTTCGTTGAAGATAAGCGTGGTATCACATTGGGCAACCACGAGGTTTGAATGGGTTGCAGACATAGTTGAGACAAAAAAAAAGGTTTTCCTCTCACTTTTTTAATATATGCATTTAGAATATTTGATAATATTTATCTTAAGCATATGTCGTGGACATGTCTGTCTATGTACCCTTAGATTTACCTAGAAGTGCATTGGTCATCTGCATCTTCGCGCGCCACGCAGTTAATAAACCTGGTTATTTCACTATAATATTGTTTTATTCTTTATTCAGTGAGTACCCCGCTTTGCCAGAAAGGCGTTACAGCAGGGGGGTTACAGACTTTAACAAAACACTTCTTCATCTATACAGCACACTTGCGTCTCTTGCAGCTGGTTCCAATCTCTGATAGTCATCACAAAGAAGGAATTGTAAAACATAGTTGTCCTTGCACGGTACTTTTTCACTTTGTGTCGGTGATCATTTTTACTGGATATGTAATTGGGTTGATAAAAGTAGTTATTACAAGCAATACCAGTGTTACCATGAAAAATACAAAAGGAAAACTTCAACTGCAGTTTTTTTCTGCGCAAAGAAAGCGATTCCCAGCCCAATTCCGTTGTCATAGCGGTACAGCTGTCTGTCCGCTTGTACCGCCCTAAAACAAACCGCGCAGCTCTATTCTGATTTTTTTCAAGCTTATCTATAGACCTGGCCTGCATCGGGTCCCATACAGGGCATGCGTACTCCAAAATCGGCCTAATACAGGTGAGGTAGGCTGTGTTCTTTAAATTTTGGGGTGCCCATCTTAGGTTCCGTTGGATAAAGTTAAGAGCCCTTGCTGCTTTACCAACAACATAATCAATATTGGCATTCCATGAGCGATCATGCGATAAAACAACACCAACATATTTGCATGTCGGTTCAGTAGCAATCACGTACATATTCAGGCTGTAAGATGTTTCAATTTGTTTCTTTTTTTTGGGGGGGGAAACACGCGTCTGCACACACTTTCTTGGATTCAACGTCATTTGCCACTTCTAGCAAATCTGCCCTAATCTGCCGATATAAAACACAATCGTCGGCAAATAAACGCATGCGCGATGAAATACCCACAGAAATATCATTAACAAAAATGAGGAATAAGAGCGGTCCAAGGACGGAGCCTTGTGGCACGCCTGACGATACACCAACATAGGATGAACACCCCCCATTTAAAAGCACGCATTGACGCCTCTCGAACAAGTAATTGGTTATCCAAGTTAGTACATTCTGGTCATTGCCCCTGATCAATATTCCATCAACAAGAAACGTGTGTAGAATGACACGATATCAACAAAATCTTTCTTTCGTACCTTCATGTTGCAGATAGGCGTCTTCTTTGGCAAAAATTACGTGTTACTTTTAGAAAACAATGTTAAAAGTAGCAGTTCACCTGGCTAAAACTACAATTAATGCCGGCCGACAAGAGTCGCGGGCGCACCAAGGCAAGTAAAATCATTAAAAAAAATTTGCTGCACGGACTTTCTGCGAGAAAAATTGGGCGTCCGCCAGCATCCGCGCAACGAACGCGCGCTCGCCAGCAGACGACGCGCTTGATAACGACAGCAAAATTGAAGACGTTATGTTGTATAACCCATGCCAATATAAATTGCAATATAAATTGCAATATAAATTTGCGTCAATATAAATTTGCAGTTAAGAAGAAAAAAAAGCGCCATTATAAGAGCGTGTGCGCGCAATCGGTCTCAGCGCCCGCAGCGAAATTACGTTGAGTCTGCCGCGAAGCGTGCGTCCGCCCCAATCTAGTTCGCTCGCAGCGCCCTCGCAGAATTTTTCCACATATGGCGCATGTATGGCGCCTCAGCGGGACAGCGCCGTTCGGCCCACTTGATCGTTGTCTGCTACGCCTAATGCACCCTACTAGTAACTCCAGAACCGATTAGACAACTACCGCCATCTGTAAAACATAACTATAAGTATCTGGGACGCGGCATGGCCTCCGAAATTTGCGCGCGCTGACAACTACCGCCATCCTTTACTCTACTGGCGAGTGAGTTGCCGATGTGCTTAAATGCTTTCCCTTACCACGCTTGTCATTTTTTCTCTCTTCTTTTTCTTTCTTTTCTTTTTCTGGTGGTCGCTTTTTTCTTTCAAAAGAAATTGTGATAAGTGGCAGAAGCGTGGCATGGCCTCCGAAATTTGCGCGCGCCCACAACTGCCGCCATCTGTAGTTAACGAGGATAAGTAACGGACGTGTGATATGGCCTCCAAAATTTGCGCGCGCCGACAACTATTGCTACCTGTACTAAATGATGATAAGTAGCTGAAGCTCAATATGGCCTTCGAAATTTGCGCCCGCTAACAACTTCTGCCCTCTGTAGTAAAGAATGATAAGTAGCTAAGGCGCAGTATGGCCTCCAAAATTTGCGCGCCAGCAACTATTGCCACCTGTAGTAGACGATGATAAGTAGCTGAAACTCAATATGGCCTCTAAAACTTGCGCTTGCCGTCAACTGTCGCCACCTGTAGTAAATGGTGATAGGTAACTGAGGTGCAGTATGGCCTCCAAAATTTGCGCGCACCGACAACTATTGCCACCTGTAGTAAACGCTAATAAGTAGCTGAGGCGTGGCATGGCCTCCGAAATCCTGCTGGCCGGCAACTACTGCTATCTGTAGTGACCGATAAGTAGCTGAGGCGCAGTATAGCTATAGTGGCTAGTATAGCCTCCAAAATTTGCGCTCGCCGTCAACTGCTGCCATCTTGCCATATGCAGTAAACGATAAGTAGCTGAGGTGCGGCACCTCCTCCAAAATTTGAGCGTGCCGACAATTGTTGCCATGTGTAGTAAGCGATTATAAGTATCTGAGGCGTGGTATGGCCACAGAACACCTACATGTATGGCCTCCAAATTTTGCGCGCGTCGGCTGGCAGGCGTAAATATCAAAGGGCTCGGTGCTAAGTGCGCGTTAACTAGCGTCCACTGCGGCCAAAGCACCTCCTCCCCCCCCCCCCCCCATTTCGCTCTGGCAGCATTGCATTGACTTGCCGCCGCACCTACACCATGGCCACTGCGTCGCGTTCTCCTTCCTGACAAATGCAACATTCGGTACATGCTCGTTTCTGGTACTTTGTCAGGCTTTCGTTCGTGTACTTCAAAGCGTCCGATGTAGAGGCGCACGAAAAATCTAGGAGATAATTCACTACCTGAAATGGCCGCTCTAGAATGGAGCCCACGAATTCAACACACCTTTGGTTTTCCCGCGCCATCGCGGCATATAGTACGTATAGTCATCCCGACTAAGCGTTTCCAAACAGGTCTTGACGTTGCTGTTGAAATGCAGCTTCGTCAACTGCAGTCTACTTGCTTTGTGCGCATTGGCTGGTCCACGTCCCACTTGCCTGTTGCACCGCGGTGAGCACTTTCGCTCAGAAAGCTGCGACAGGAAAGATGTATACGGCCTTCCTCTACTCAGCGTTGCACACTGTGCAGCCATCGCTCGTGTTCGAGCACCCTATGGCCACGCAACGCATCGGCATTCTTGCAGCAACAGGGAGAACTCCCCTTCATGAAAGCTCGCAATGAAGGTAGGGGAGTGGGCAGAGGATAAACATATTTGCTATAGTTCCTGCCTGCAATGCTGCATTCTGCAATCGTTGTTACAAATTTAATCATTAAATTTGTCACAATCGAGACGACCTTTAAGCTATGCCAAGCGTACAAGTTCCAGACACATTCGATTTTGTCACCTGTAGGCAGCATCTTCAGAATAAGTTTTCGCTGGAATATTGCGAAGACGGACAGAAAGAACACTCACTACAAAGTGGAGTAATTTTCAGCAAATTCTGGTAATACTGAGACATACGCCATTCAATATGCTTGCAAGGAGAAAGACGGCCCTACATTTCAAAGGCCTGAATGCGGGACAAATATTTTGTCCCATAATGATAGAGCAATGACTTGGGACTTTTTCACAAAATTTGGAACAGTCTTGCGAAATTAAGGACGGTTGGCAATCTTACTCAGTGGCACCTTCCCACCGTTTGCACAAAATAGCAGTAGGATCATCAATGGGTGGAGCCAGAAAATTCCGGAACCTCTCTAGCACGTGAATTCGAGCACAAGTTCATGACAATATTTTTAAAAATTGACAGGTCCATCGGACTGTCGTAATCTAAATGGTGCGAAGCTTGCCTGAGTTGGTGATGCAGCAGCAGTAACAGATGACAAGAGTGCAGCCTCGCCGCCTGTAGCTGCATGCATCACAAGGACGAAAGCAACATATGATGCTTGTTGGAGGAAGCGTGTTGGCAAAAGGCGTACGCACAGAGAAGCACAACACATATTTGAGTACATCCAAGGCTTCTATATACACCTTGTCACAGAAGCCAGTTGCAGATGCGCAGAGGCCAAAGTTGTCTTTGAGGACATCAATGTGACCACATCGAAACAAAAGGAATACTGTATCACAGTGCTCTAACGTTTTCAAATAAAGACACATTTATTGGAAACTACACTTTTGCATCACTGTCAGCTGGGCTCGTTGCGACACATGACGGATATCCTTCTTGACTTGTGCACAGGAGTGGACCTGAAGACTGAATGCTGATTGGCCAGTATCTCATGGGTGTAGTCATACCTTGCTGTTCCTCTGTCAGTGCCAAGAACAACAAGAAACTGGCTATATATACAGACAGACATGATGCCATCTTCTGATTTTTACCCTATAGAGACAATTCCCAATAAGCGAGGACTGACTGGCTGACAAAACACTTCTGACAAAAACCGACAAAAACAATTCACATCCACAAATGTGGACGTGACTGAATGTTCAGAAGACACCCAGTGGATACTGAGTACGTACATACCCAGAAGACAGCCAATCTGGGGAAGGTCACAGACCTTACCTAACACCATAAGCTTTCTGTCAAAATCAGATATGAAGAGGACGACAAACATTTCCTGCCAAAACATACAGCTATAAATGAAGCGCACTCGTAGTTCACCTGTTCATAACAATTGTTCCTATGCATAGCATAGGCATTGCACTAAATGACAGAAGTCAAAGCTCTTTTTGTATATCTCAAATCTTTCCTTTTCAGTGAACATTTTAAAGCCGCAACAATTTCTTCTAGCAGGCCCTGTTTTTTGTATTCATGCTTTAAGGAGGGATGTAGGACTAAAATCACAACTTTCACCAAAAAACACATTTTTAGGTTTGAATTGCTTCAGATTTGTTGACTAATAAAGAAGCTCCTCATCAAGTTTGGTTGCTATCTGCAATATATAAAAGAGGAAAATGACCTTTTCCACATGACGGCGACGCGCACTTGCTGTTGAAAGTGCCGTGAGTGCTGTTGTCAAAATGTGGCCGCAGAGCACAAGTGAAACTGGCTGCCAAATCTATGCCCTCATTTGAAATACAGTTCTTTGAGCTTTAAAGCCATGTTATTTTCAAATTTCATTAACATCGATTAACAGTTCAAGAAAATTATTTTTACTCATTCACTTAATTCAGCAGGTCAACCAATACACTGAAACTGGGCATGTTCATTATGGCCTGCAGCACTTAAAGAAAAAGATGCCTTAACCACTACAAATTAACTGTCACAAAAGATTTGCACGCAGGCCTTACTGCACGCAGGCCTTACTGCCTGTTGATGAATCAATAAATTCACCAGTGAATAAGATAGCTATGCAATCAAACAGTCACTTAATGAGTACTCTTGCATCAATTTTTTTTTTTCTGTCTCTGAGATCTGTCTGTGTGTCTAAGAGCCACATGGATGGTGCAAATATCAGTAACATGTATGGTAAGATGATCTAGTCATGGCATATGCTTTGAATGCAAATTCAGGAGTGATCAAAAGTGCTTAAAGAAAGCCAGACCTACATGCACTGTAATCAGTGAGTGGCCAGCCGCCCAACCATAAACGTAGAATTTCATTGCAGTTACATTAACTACCAACATATTTGTTCAAACAGAATCTTTTTCACATCCTATTAAACATTTTCTGGTTCAATTCAACATCTGAATTCCCATATTTTGTAGTGTTGACGATTGTATGGTTTATCGGGTGTTTAATCAAACACACTGTTAGTGGCGGAATTTTTTTTTCTTTTTTTTTTTCACAGACTATATGTGAAGCTGATGTGTATATGTTTGTGCATGCATAATGTTCACTCGTGTGCATTTCATCCACGCATACAAAATTGAAATCAGCTCTCCCTGGCATCATTAAAGGCATCCTTGCATCTTACAATGTTCCTTACTCTTGACAAACCTGCATTTGTACCTTCACCAGATTACTGCAGGTGGAAGAAAGATCATCCGTAGAATGTATGCCGTCAGGATACCTTTGTTATAGTCGAGGTTTGTCATAAACATATCGTCAGATTGCTCGTAAGCAGCTCATAGTGTCCCAGACTTCCCAAAAAGCCCTGCATGATCACCGCCACAGAGATGTTTACTACTTTACAGGTTCCCACATGCTGCTGTGGTCTCTGTTCAGCCGTGGTGGTCTCCTTGAAAATTTTTTTTATCTTCCTATGCGAATTCAGTGATGTTACACACGGAATCGAACCAGTCATCAATCCAGTGCAGTCTACACGACCATTGTCCACTATCACGCACATCATGAAACTTAAACCACAGCTCGAAGTTACCTGTGTCATATCCTGACAAGGTCACGGCTAGTGCTCTAGCCCCAGGGGTGTAGTGTGGCGGGACAGAAGGACTGGTACCGTCAGGTGGACTATGACGACCGCGACAAAGTGCGCAGAGGCACGCTAAGGCTTTGTATTCGTCGAAGCTGCTTATTGTTTTATTGCAATGTAAATAATTATAAATACTACACACTATGCCTATAAAGATATGTTCATTACACGCTAACATTGTCAAGAATTTCTGTCGATTTCCTTCGTTATATACAAAAATTTGTTATATTAACGTTTGTTATATCGAAATTTGACTGTATTAAGGATTAACATAATAACTCTTCACACACCTCATTATGTATAGTGATCGTCTCCTCAGAAGTATCTTAACCCACTTGTCTGGCATTTTTTCATGCACCAGCTTCATGATGCTCGGTGACAGGAGGGACAGCCCAGTAATTGTGTCCCCACAGAACTGAAAGCAAAAAAAATTCGCAATTAAGCATGTGTGTGTGTATATATATATATATATATATATATATATATATATATATATATATATATATATATATATATATATATATATATATATTACAGAACACCAGCAAAAATTATTTACCCTCAACACTCAGGATGTCTCACTAATGAGACATACAGGTCTAACACGTAACAACATGCTGCAAACACGCTGTGTAACACGCAATGTGCAGTGACATAAAATCCAAAGGGTGCAACTATTGGTTGTCACGTAACGTAATGCAGAATCCAAGGTAGTGGCTTGATTTCAGTTCACAGACACAATGGCATTAATCTTGTATGCAGCAGACATGGCTCCTAGTCACTCCTGAATTCCTTATTGGCAGTATGGCATCTGTTTGAATCCTTTGTGAATATGTATAGGCTGTATTCCCTGCAAAAGTCCTTTTAACTCTCATCTACTTCAACGTGCTGTAGAGTGGCAGTACAAAGTTTAGGTACTCCTCTAAAACATGAGCATACCATTCTTTGCCCTAGATGTGAAAATAAAAAAAAACAAGATGGCTCTATTGATGAAGTGGTAAAGAATTAGGCATCTGTTCCGTGGTGGTTCACTATACCTAAAATGTTGACAACAAGGCCTCGGCTTCGAATTGTTCTTTTCAGCTTCTTTTACTCTTTTTTCCTCAGACACGGTCTAAGACGAAGCTGAGATAAAAAAGTGCAAAATACTTGGTTGGCTGCAGTGTGGTGTCTTTTCGTCTCATGCCTTTCCAAGTTAGGCCTGCACCTCAACATGGTTGGTTTTCGTTATAAGAAAGCTGCACTCAATTTGAAAATGCCCTTCCTTATATCCTACATTCATTACACCAATGCTAAACTGCATTATGCTTCACATGGAAAACTGCACATTAACTCTGCTTTTTTTGCCGTTGTTTGCATAACCACAGATCTATGTACTTTAGTCAACTGCGCAGTCTGCAAATATGCGTTCCAGCAGACGGCACACACGGAACATCACATTTCATTTCACAGCTGAGTCTGTCCCCCTGTATCACAAAATTTGATGCTCGTGAATTATTTTTCACATTTTGCCAAAAGACATTAAACAACAAGGCCTCAAACTGAAGTAATAACTGACTACAGTAATTAGTGGCAATTCCTTCTGTTTACAGACATGACAAAACCATCCCTCACTTCTCATTTGCTCATCTCTTGGCTCGAATTTCGGATCCCAGTGTAGCTCCCGTTTTTGAGGAGAATGTGCAGTACAAGAATTCAGTTTTCGACAGGTCCTCTCAACTAAATTACTTCTATAACCATGACAGTTGTACCTTCATAACCATACTTCATTTCATACATAGCAGCTAATGCTGCTAAAACCACAGAGACATCTCTCAGTTTTCCATTCACAATGGAAAAATAGTGCGTCACTCATGAAAGAAATAAATCTGTATGTGCCATGTATTGTACGTAACATTAAATTTCACTTTCATGTCGCAAAATAATATGCAATTTTCATGAGGTAGGCGCCTTGGAACTAAATGCTTTTGCCATCACATGAGCAGAATGGCACACGGTGGCCACAGCACACCATTTGCACTTGTAACCTGGCAAACCATCAAATATTGGAAGCACAAAAGTGCACAAAAAAATAAGTGATTTGATGTAACCTTATGTGAACAAGACATAGTCGTAATTTATGAAGTAATTGCTCCATACGAGGCATCAATGATCGAAAACAACGGCACAGTGAAATATGCAGAGTTAGACTTCTACGACTGTACTACACCCAACAACAACTTTCTGTGAGAGCACAGCCAAAGCTTTGCGCACGCGCTCACACATTCGGAGATTCTGCTTCTGTATTACTATGCCAAGTAGTTCCGATGTTTTGCTTGCAGTTTACACGAGTAAGAAAACCAGACACGGACAACAAAATGCCAAAACTAAGAACAGCAGGTAATGCAAACACTTTTCCTAATCAAGTTTTTTATTTGTTTTGAGATCAAACTTGAACAAAATATTAAAATAACAATTGGTACAATTTCTTTTATGCTACATAGGTTCCAGTTGCTTGCATTTGTGCACTACATGCAGTTGTGTGGTAAAAAAGATGTGTGCTTCGGCTCTGTAGCTTTGGCTGTGCTGTCACAGAAAATTGTCGGAGCATTGACTGCTAAGTACGTATGAAACGGAGCATAGGAACAATGGACATGCACAGAAAATTCAAGATTGAAACACTAAACCAACTAGACATATTTTACATTGCCGTCAAGGCCAAACTCACTTCACATCATTGTGAGTCGCTGTGATAAGTAGTAAAAACGTGCACTTTCTGAAACCTTGTGAAACTTGTCGCCTGACATCAAGTGCTCAAAAGTAAACAAGTAGACAAGTGCTAAGATAGGCTAAAAGAGTAGTCCCATACACACGTTAAACAGTACAGGAGACTAGAGGCTCTGTTAATGGCCAGAAAAAGTAAGATGTCAATAGGTGTTCCTTACGTTTCTTCAATACCCCCCAATATCTCACTTGCTAAGAAGCCGAGTAAACTGCCCTGACGAACGTAAACAACCACAAAACGCCTCACCCGAACACTGTCCACATGTGGCTTGATGTGGCCGTCTTCGAGGAGGTCGAGACAGTGAACGTGCTGTATCTGGTTCACTTCGGGAGTGAACGCAAGCGCTCTGATTCGGCCCAATATGGCTTCGCATGGAGGGGACCACGTGTTCCGCTCGATCTCCCGGTAACCGTGAATTGCCTGCAAATAATGAAGAGGGACGTCATAAACGAACAACATCGAATATCGGATGTCGCGGCAAACATTTGTACCTGCGCGACGCTTAACTCTGCATGAAGCTGGTACTCAGCTGGTCATACGAAAACAAGGGCGTACGAAATCTATCACGGCAGGAACTACAGCGCTAATTACGTAACGTCTAGTTATGAACAGTGTTTTCTTGTAACAGGACGTTCTGCGGTAAGGCAATGCTGAGCGAATAAATGGCCCAGTCACCACCCATTTCTTGGAGAACGAACAGCCCATCCTACCAACGGTTTCGGGGCAGCTCCCACTATCCGAGCACCTTTCCTGCGTAAAAAATTATAAGATCGTTTCCAGAGTAGACTGTACGTAATTTAAACACGCTTGACACAATCCGATGAGCAAACTGAAACGTCGAGTCGCGCCGAATGTCATCATTACGCCACGCTAGAAAAGAAATAAAACGGAGGAAAACTGTGACTTTTCGTCCACTAACGTCATCCCAGTGGCTGCTTTCGTACCGCAACCTCTTGTACTGAGGCTCGATTTCGGCGATCAGAGTGGTCTCTTCTTCGGGCGTCACAAAATCGTCGTAGACGGTCATACTTTGGGTCACCTCGGCGAGTGTGTCGGTGTCAGAACCTTCAAAGTGAGCCTTCACGTATTCTTCCGTCAGCGCTGCCCGCGGTTTCGACGCATCGCTGAAGTCCACCTGAGCAGAATACAATCGCCGTGATAGTTTTAACGCTGCTGTTAAATAATTTGAGCGTATTTTTGACGCCGGCAACAAAACACGGGTCACCGCGAAGGCGGCCATTTTGAATCTGTCTTTTCACGCATCCTCCACCACTTTCGGTTTCGTTCTCATGTTTTGAAGACCACGTGCTTGTCAAACGTTGTGATAAGTAATTTACATATTTGCGGAGTACTGTCCGCACGGGAGCTGTTTTACATAAGTGTAAGCCGTAGTAGGCAATGCTCATAGCCGTACCATAGATAAATATAAGAGGCTGTGGAGTCGGTGCGGTGTCCACATAAGTGTCCATTGTCGTGTCGCCAGCATCGCCTCCACATTAACTCCACATGTGCTTGTCTGGACTCCTGCTCGTATGGACAGGAGGCATTTGTATTGACATGCCGCAACCTCTTCAGTACGCTTAAGCGAGTGAAAGTTACGATTTAGGTACTGCATACGCTGTATTCGCCTACCGAATTTCGGATTAACTTCTCAATTTAGCATTTTAGGTAAGTCTCTCTCTGCGTTAGGCACTAAAACGGAAACTTCCATGGTGCATGCCGCATGTCCCAAGTTGATGTCCGGTGTCACTGTCTACCGTGTCAACAGCCGAAACAATTGACGTCTTCTCACTTTTTGCTCCTTACCAGAATCTCGTATCCACAATGAACCACAAGGACGTACCAAAGATGTCCGTGACGGCGCAGTTCGACGATTTCTGTAGAAGATTCGCTGGCGATGACGACGAAGTATTGAGCAGTGAGTTTCGTGTGCCATTTTATGCAAGCCGTGCTCGTTTAGTTTATTTTATTTTTCATTTATTTAGCTAATTTAATTTCTCTATTGTGTAGCCAGTTCCCCTTGTGGATATGTATATGCCATGCTCAAAATGACAACATCAACTGATACGCACCGACGAAATACGTAAACATGAATTACTCACGTCCGAACGCAAAACTAGCATGTGTGGTTAACAATAAATGGAATTCAGTAGAAAGAGGACCAGTGCGCCGTATGTTCCCATTTTATTGTTTACGCTTTAATTTGCGAAATACTTCCCGATCGACATATGCCTATGAAGTACAGGCGATGTTTCTTCAGGTTTTGTCGTCTCCTCGTTTATGAGCCTTCAAAACGCATGGCATAAATAAAGCGACTACTAGCATATGCTGCCTAAGCTTAACTGAATTTGTAGAAACCCGCCGTGGTTGCTCACTGGCTATGGTGTTGGGCTGCGGAGCACAAGGTCGCAGGATCGAATCCCCGCCTTGGCGGCCGCATTTCGAAAACACCCGTGTACTTTGATCTAGGTGCACGTTAAAGAACCCCCAGGTGGTCGAAATTTCCACTTCCTTTACTACGGAAGTGGTTCCGGCATGTAAACCCCGTAATTGATTTTTTTGAATATTTGTAGAATTTACTGTTCTTTTTTTAAAAGTGCATTGTATGGGTCGTTATCAGTGCAAGAAATGTGCACAAGTTTTGACTCATAGGATTATTGTATTCATAGCAGGCACGTACCCAGGAGGTGGGAGGCCCGCGGGGGCCCGACCCCCCCCCCCCCCCCCCCGATTAAGCGGCATACCCCCCTCCCCACGCCACCACTCCTCACACACATTCCCAAAGTGCTGACAAATCGGTCTATTCGGCGGTCAACATTTTGCTGCGGAGGGCTGTATGGGACTAACCTTACATAGTTTTTCCGCCATCCGTCAACAGAAAGAATCATGTGGGCCAATCCTGGTGATAGTGCAAAAAAGGATCCAACCTCAATGGCACATACCCCTGTGGGCTCGGGCACCTGAAACGCACCCTTCAAAATCTTCAGGATGGGCCCACATATGGGGAGTGCTTAACGCCTGCTTCACCTCCGCAGCGGGTTGGCCTGGCATAGCAATACCTTTGGATGGACCCGTGTATGTGGAGCGCTCAACGCCTGCTTCACTTCCACTGCAGGTGGGCCCGGTATTGCACTATCTTCGAGATCAGCCCACGTATGGGGAGTGCTTAATGCCTGCTTCACCTCCGCCGTGGGTCGGCCCAGTATTGCACTACGGTCGGGCCGACCCGCAGTGGAGGTGAAGGACTTTGCTTTTCGTTTGAGAGCTTTCACTGTCATACCATCTTCACAGAGTGGAATGGTCGTCAATTTTTTTCACTCCTTTTGGATGGCGGTAGTTATCGGCATCTCCAGGGGTGTGAAGTCCAGTTGTCACCATCTATTCAACAATCACGTGCATCGCTGTTTCTTTGTTAGTTCAACCTTCTTTGTTTAGACTGATCCAAGGAACAGGAAAGGGGTTCGGTTCGTAGTCAGCTTGTCTGTATGCTTGTGGAACAAGTTGCAGCCGGAGAAAACGCCAGTTGCGTTTAACTTTCCCTTTTCCTTCATTATTCCTTCAAGTGACGGCTTGCTGCGATGGTGGCAGATTCCCGCATGGATATACCCACGATATGGGTTAGATAAGGTGGAAAATAAAGTAATGCGAAACGGCGTCCATCATCAGACCTTGCAATAACCATTAAAGCCATAAGCAATATGATTGTCACCTGTTACCTCGTCTGGCTTTTCCCTAATCGTACAGCACTTTTCGTGCAAAATTGGCAACAGGAAAGAAGAGTCGCAAGGAGTTGAGAAATTAATCCATCTACTAAGGGAACAGGAAGGAAAAGCAAAAAGTAACAAATTTAACCATTGCTTGGGACAATATTTATAGATCAACATCTCTTTATTTAAAAAGGAAGTAGAGAGAACACCGCCGGAAGTGGAGAATAATTCCATGTGTTTTAAATGACGCTTCTACAGTTATCAGTCGAGATACCTGACATAGTCACTTCTCAGCTGTGCTAATGTGCGTATTTTTCTAACCTTCCGCGGTGGGCGCAGTACATCTAGAACTGCAGCGTCTGCGCTCTACGCGGTTGTACGGGACTGGTGACTACGCGTCGTTACACAACTTCCGAAATGACAACACGTGTCGGTTTTGGCACTTAAATTGGTGGAGCAGTAAATGAGGGATCCAGAAGAACTGTGATTGCTTCGCAAACACATATATTTCTCTATAATTCTTGCAGGGCTAATTCAAAAAATGCTACTACAAATTTGTATTTTATACTTTCGCTTGTTTAGTTGTTTTTGGCAGCGTTCTTCCTGCACTTCTGTCATGCGCAAGTCCATTTGATGTGGTTCCTTGTCTGCCAAGCAAACAAATAAGGTGTGAGGTACACCTTATTTCAATTCTCTTTTGCGGATTTACGCGTCTTTATGGTGAATGGTGGGCATTATTTACATTTTTACTAGTAAAGCTTCCTCCCCGCCCCTCATTTGCGTAGAAAGAGTTACCTTGGATTGGGGGGGCCCCCTCACCCCCCCCCCCCTCCCGAAAAAAATCCTGGGTACGTGCCTGCTTCATAGCTATGGCATTGAAAGCCCCTTAGTAGACCTAGCGAGAGACTTCAGAGGAACAGCGAAATGCCTTTATTCTGCAGCTTCGCAATTGTATTTGATGGCCTCAAAGATATTGATACACATTCCCACAGTCTCTGTCTGGTCACCTTTGCTCTACATTTATGCACATTTTGCCGGATTTGCACTTTCTGTCACAAGCTTTTATAGTACCTGTCCTTCCTAAAAAAAAATCAGATTTCAGGATTAATTGATGTGCATCCTTAATGCCAGAAAGCCAAACCACTATTCCATGTCAAGGAAAATTGTAACTTGATCACCATTATTTATGGCGAGCGCAGCTAGTAGACCCTTCTGTAGCACTAGTGCTTCATACTTTTTTTTTCATCTTTTTTTTTAGCAGTGCCATCATACCTATATTTTTTATTGCTACCCAACATCAGCAAACTTAGCTCTATGTAATGATGTCACAGTAATGTCAAGGACTCCAGGGGCAGCATTTCGAGACCAACTTTAGTATTAAACTAAAATCTTATCTAAGTGTTTGCAATTGTTTGTGCTTGCTAAGTGTCATCCTTTCATTTGTGAGAAGCACTTCGAAAATGTCTGTCAGTATTTATTTAATAATGCAAAGGACTTCATGAAGTTATACAAGATTGAATGCTAAATTGGTGTTCCCTTTAAGAATAGACCCTACTTAATTAACAAAGAGGCAAGTTGGCTCTGAAGTGCGACAGATGTGAAGTGCATTTAAAAATCTTAAAGCAATAACTGCAGTATTAAGAATGCTAATACACTTGTAGCATTTGTCCTGTCACCCTTGTGTTTCTTGTTACAGTTATTGCTTTAAATATAGACCAACTAGCCCAAGAACAAGTTCTGCTAAAATGCATCAAGTGAGCAGTGGGGGAAGTTGTGGATTGCCCAGAAACACTAATAAACATTGATTTAGCGCATCATTTTCTAATAATTTGAGTTGCACATCCGTCGTGTATGACAGGAGTGCATTGTCAAGCACTTATCTGACACTTGTCAAATGTCACAGGGGCATCTTATGTTGGCTAATAGTTTCTTTTTTTTTTTCACACCAGCGCTTGAAAAAACTGTGCAATTTTTTTCCCCCTTTCTGTAGCAATGTTAGATTTTGTGAGGAACCAGGAAGTGTGCAGGCAGAGATGGGAAGCAGCCGAAAAGTGTTGCAACAGACTCGCAAAAGACAACGAGTCCCTGGTGCTGGTGAACTCGGAGCTGCAAGCGAAGCTGCGTTACACAAGGTACAGTGAAAGAGCGTGTTCATTTAGATCGTTTGGTACACCTTTTGTTATGCAGCAGAATTTTAACAGTGCAGCACAGGACACGAAGCATCGCAAAAGCATGGTTATGAGCTGGTCTCAAGCGCTCATTCGAGTGCTCTGTGGAACAAAGCTTTTCGGCACAAGTTGACAGGCTAAAACCTGCTGGCTATGCGACCGACATCCTACGTAGCATTAGACTAGAATTAGCCAGTGAAATTAAATGTAGTAAAAAAAAAAGAAAAAAACATCAAGGACTGCTGTTATCTCCCATGTACACCGTATGTCCCACAGCATAATAAAATTTGCTGCAATGCTTGGAAAAGGGTAATCTTCAGACCTTTAACAAGCTTGCTAGAATAGACAGGAGAGTAAACCAAGAACGAACCATAACCAGCCCTATTCTAAGAAGCATGTTTGTCATTTTGTTGAGCGTCACATCCAGGTTTTATGCATTTCGCTCATGCGCAATCAGTTACATTGGGCAAATCGGAATATGTATAAACGACCGCCTACATAAAAATGTGGCTTCGAAAATTTTGTCCTTCAAATTGTTCACAGGGGGACATGCTCTCTCCCCTTGTCCTGTCGAGGGCTGGATAGGCTAAGCTATTGGTAGCACAGCCATAGTTTGTGTGGGCGCGCCGGTAATATCTGGTACGTTAAGACAGCCATGATAAGTTTTCATGACGTGATGAGTCTCCTTTTTCATGTCTTAAGGAATGCTGCACTTCGTGCTCTTTAAACTGGCCACATTAAAAGGTCACGTAATTAATTATTTGTTGCACTCTCAAGGGTGTGAGGGTCCACAGCCTAATTACTGAGTTAATGGCTATCAAGCAATGCAATAAAATTGAGACAAAAATTTTTCTGTCAGTAATCCTTTAATAGTCAAAGAACAATACATTGTATGCTAGCTGCATCAGACATTTTAGTCAATGAAGAAATAGTGAGGCAGCCAGACACTACATCAGTTGGCTAAAAATAATGTAGTATATCACTATGGCGCATTTCATTGTTGCTGGAACTCTTCACTCCTGATGAAATGGTTTGTTGCAGAATGTATACGTGCAAGCAGTCTTGGCATGGCATTGATATTCACTTGGTGGTTCTGCCGCTCTATCACCTTTTACTCTTTGCTGCTTTAAGAAGTGAATAAAATATGTTTTTTCGCAGAGTTTTTGTGTTTGTGTTTTTGTTTCCTAGGGATGTGCTTGAAAAGGAGGTCCAGAGAAAACTGAAATGTGAAGCGCGCCTAGAAGCCCTGGTGAGCTGACATCTGTCCATTACCAAAACACCTACAACTATAATATGGAGAGTGTTTGCACTATGGCACCTGATATTACGTGGCCACTTATTTTCTCTGTAAACTTTCTGCTCAAATACCAGTGCAGTGGTGCTCATTCGGCACAAGAAAATGTACCCTTATGTAAGTTTGTCATAAGCAGACCTGAATGTAACAATTTGCATGTAATCAGTTATCTGCAATCAATTACTTTTTTTCGTACTTTTTTAACTGATCGATTATGTTTCTTTTGCTCAGGAACACTGGCTGTAATTCAATTACTTCTTTTTTTTCCTTATGCTGTTGTATCATCTGTGAACATTGGGGTGCAGAAAGCTGGTGAACAAATCCTACACCTCATATACTGTAGTATCTATTTTTACACATGATACGGCATGTCTTACCTTTGGACTGAACACCTCACATTTACAGTGTGCCATGCAGTTGACAAAAAGAGTTATAAAATCTGGTAGTTCAGGCCTTTCCTGTGAGAAGTCTCTGGGAATCACCACAATGCCTTCAGCGTTTTTGTGAGCCCATGTGAGCACCTGTTTGGAATCACTAGAAACACTAACAGCACATGTGCATTGTTCCACACTAGAAGAAATGTCCAGAGGGAAAGTGTTCCCATGCCTCAATGGAAAGGTGTGTAAGATGCTGTGAGATAAGTGTGAAGCTATCTCCAATTGTTTTATTGATTGATTGGTTGGTTGATGATTGATTGATTGATTGATTGATTGATTGATTGATTGATTGATTGATTGATTGATTGATTGATTGATTGATTGATTGATATCCACAGCTCCGCCGCTTGATATACTTGTTCTCTCTTCTGCGTTGTACAGCAAGCACAGCTTGACCAGGTCCGCTACTGCATCTTTGGCCAAAGCTTTGAGAACAGGGAGCACCACATGGTCAGGATCTTGAAGAATGTTCTCAGTCAGGATAATTTTGTGAGGTAAGCCATTCGCAAACCACTAACAGACCGGGCAGCAATAGACTTTGAGTTGTCAAAATGCATGCTTTTTCTAAGAAGCAGGCGAAGAATTGGTGCTAGCTGCGAGTGATGTTCTTACATATAAGGTCATTTCCTTACTTGTTGTTGCCTCTTTTTCATTGCATGAAGTATGTATTAGCTAGCCCAGTAACAAGTACTAATGATTGTATTTTCTCACCTGGAGAGCCCCCAAATATTTTTTCAAAAGTAAAATGAAATTGAAACTGAAATATGATTCACCTGTTGCTTTGCATTTCTTGTGGGCTAGCTACTGAACTTAAATGTGAAGAAGGCAAAGGATCTGTTCAGATTGAATGTATAAGAGTGTTGCAACTCATGCTAGGTGGTCCAGCATTAGGGTGGCCATGTGGAACAGGTGAAAGTAGTCTAGAGGAACTAAGGTCCACTTGCTAAACAATCTGACTCTTAGTGCCCAGCGACCTAGCGGTGTTGCTAACTGTTGAATCTTTAAGTAAGCTGTACCCGTAGCGGTGGCTGAGTAGCTGTGGAATTCTGCTGCTGAGCACAAGGTTGTTGGTTCGATCCCACCTGTGGCAGCCCTGGTAGGAGCGCAAAAGGAAAATGTTCATGTGCCATTCTTTTTTGTGTGCACATAGAAGAGCACCATATTGTCAAAAAAATTTGCCTGGAGCCCCTTACTATGACATTTCTTGTTTGAGTTTGTTTCGGAACATTAAACCCCATAACATCATTTTACGCTGTGATACTCAGAAACCAAGTTCCTCTGAAATTGAACAGCCCTGCAATACCACCAGTCTAAAGGGGCACTAAAGAGGAGCATTGAATCAGACTGAAAAAGATATTACTTCAGAACTTCATTTGAATTATTTCTGCGGTCGCAGGTTTATTATTAGAGGGCATATAATACTCATGCTTCAGTTGTTTCAGTTTCGCATGGAAACTTTGGTGCCGGTACATCTGTGTGACGTCACACATTTCAGGTTATTTTCTTGTATTTGGGCCGTTGCAGCTCGGTAGACATTCTTGAAACTGTAACGAATTCAGTCGTTGGCTCCATTGGAATATAATATAGTCCACCTGTACTGTTATAAAAAAAAATTTAACTCGGCCCTATGACATGCTGTCAAAATTAATTGCCTCACAGCGAGCCAGTGCGGGAACTTCCAAGGTGACAGGGTCACTCAACTTTCGTTTTTATGTCTTTGTTTAGCTTACATGGTAAAACACATGGTAAAAGTGAATATTTTTGGTGTTGTAGAAAGGTATTTTAACAATACAGCCTAAATTATTTGTACCTATATTTAGTGTCTCTTCAAATAGCTCTATACCTTAAAGGAACTCGGACATTGCAGTATAAGGCATCCTTAGCTTGGTCATAAGTTAAGAAACGGCTAGATGTGTCCCAAACGCTTGCTGTGCATTAGTGCTGGGTGGTCTTACACAGTTCTAAACAGTAATAAAGTGGTTCACCTAATTCCTGTAATAATTAGTGTGGCCAACAGGACAACAAAAGGAGCAGCAGACGATAGAATTGCTGAACAGCATTTCTGTCATCTGCCAGAACATCATACAGTTGTGCCTTTCCAGTTTGTTTTGCCGCATAATGAAAATTGTTTTAGAAATCTTTTGCATGTAGCTGCTGAGAAATTAGGGCATGTGTGGCCATGAGACAAAAGTAGCATGGAAGCTTAGCTGTACTTCTTTATTCTGCAGCACCGTGGCCGACAAGTCGGTGCAGTCTGTGCTCTCCCCAACCAGCACCACCTTCTCAAGCCTGGCACATCACAGTGAAGACCTTGCATCGAGGGAGGTTAGCGGGGACACTCGCCACATGTTGCTTGGTATGCAGGCGACACAGTCGCCGCTTCCTTTGGCAGGGACAAGGCACCTCTCTTCTGGGCAAGCTCTTTCAGGAGCAGTGCCTTCTGGATCTGTCTCTTTTAGGCCAGTCTCTATTGGGCCGCTGTATTCTGGAGCTACTGCTGCATCTGTTCCCACTAGACCAGCCCTGCCTGTAACCGTACCAGTAGTACAAGTCCCTTCTGGAGCTATCCCTTCTGAAGCTGTGGCTTCTGGAGCTGCCTCCTCTGGTGTCTCTTCTGGACCTGTCGCTCCAGGACCGGCCCTGCCTATATCTTCACCCGTAGTACCGGTCGCTTCTAAGGCTACTCCTTCTGAAGCTAACTCTTCTGGAGCTGTCTTCCCTGCTGCTGTTTCTTCTGGCTCTGTCACTCCTGGACCAGCCCTATCTGGACCAGTACCAATAGTACCAGACCCTTCTATAGCTATTTCTTCTGGAGCTCCCACTTCTGAAGCAGTGTCCTCTGGTGTTGTTTCTTCTGGACTTGTCACTAATGGACCAGCCTCACATGGATCTGTACCAATGGCACCAGTCACCTCTAGAGTGACCTCTTCTGGACATGGCACTCCTGGATCACTTTCCTTTAAGCTAGTCCCTCCTAGAGCTGCTCCTACTTACTCTCTTTCCCCTGGACATGCCCTCTCCAGTTCTGTACCTGTGGAATCAGTCACTTCCAAAGCTGTCTCTTCTGCAGCACATGTTCATGCCACACCTGCTTTACATGCCGGATACGTCAATGCCAGATCCGTCTATACCGGATCTGCCCGTGCTCGATTTGTTTCCAATGGGTCTACTCCTGCAGGCTCGGTTCCTCTTCCATGGGGTCCTGCTGGGCCTGCCAGCACTGGGCCGGACCCTTGCGGATCAGTTCCCTCTAGACCTGGGCCCACTCCTTCGAAACATACTGCTGCTGAACGATGTTCTTCTGGACTTGGCCCTGCTCCTGCCAAAGTCCACTTTGAGGTTTGTATATGTGTGTTGCAACCAAGATGCCTCAGCCATAGAACTACTGGAAGGAATTCTGGTGCTAGCGTCTGTGGGAGCTGCAAGCATGGTTAGTACGTGGGTGTGCCCGAACTTCGTTCTTGTGGCTTCAAATGGCTTTGTGACTTCGTAAATTGTTAATTTGCAACAAAATAACTTCTAACTGCGAGAGTTTACAATAATTCTGCATGTTTACGCAATCTAATGGTTTTCTGCACTTAAAAAGTATAGGATTGCTGCATAATTTAGGCCTGTGAAGGCAGATAACAGGCATTAAATAAAATGGCCAGAACATTTAAAGCCACAAGCATGAAGGTAAAACATCGGTGTACTACCATTCCCATGTTCAGAACGATTGCCATGCCAGAACTCATTACTCTACTTTTCATTGATATTGTACAAATGCAGAATTGATGCAGAATAAATGCGAGTAAAGAGATATTCAGTCAATTAGATGGTTTCCTGCAGAGCCTAGTCACTTGGTGGTAGACACTCTCTGCCCATAAGTTCTCTCCTGTCCTCTCTGTGTAAAACAGATGTACACGGCATTTGGAGTGCTACATTGCCCTGGTAGATGCCAAAAAGATTTATTTCAGACGTTTGTAACACTGGGGGTGCGCTATGAGTCATGCTGCTCAGCCTGGAGTCACACGATGTGGCTTGTATATTTTGTTCGCAAACACTTACTATTATGCATCATGCGAAAATCAGATAGATTATATGCATATCTTGAGAACTCGCAAGAAATATGTATCATTGAGATACTACTCTACAGTATTGTCACGGTGGTGCTGAGGTGCGCTGACAGCCAAGCAGGCAGGCAGTGACAAAAGGACATCATTTATTAGGCAAACTCGTGCTGGTGGCAGCGATAGCAGGAAGAAGTGCATGGGGTCCTAACCAGGACCCTTGGCTGGGATTGAATTAACCGAAACTTTTAATTCCCCAGAGTCAAATTAATGGAAGCCTACTGTATGATGTCACAAGCACATTCTTGCACAAGAACAGAAACATACCAACAAAGTTGCGCAATAAAAGCAGATAATTGAGACTGAATGAAACGCTCGTGGCAATATGCTTTGGTTACTTGACTGGCCCACTTATTTCATTCAACAGGGGCCTCCACAAGTAGCCGACAATTTCAGTTTTTACTGCATCTCTCTCTCTCTCTCTTCCTTGCTTGCAGCTGTCGGGTTCCCAAAAGACGAGCACTTGCAGCGGTTCCCATGAGACTGGCGGCCGTGGTGAGGTGTTTGCCACGACCATGACTGTAGTGGCAGGGGAGCCCGGTTATGTAGCAACAGTCACATCCCAGATGGAAGGTAGCATCAGCAGCAGCAACTCATCTCACCAGCGATTTCGGCGCAGTCGCAGTGGGCCAGCCCTGCTTGTTCAGCACTCCCAGAAAGCCAAGGAGAAGGTGGCATGTAAGGAAGGCTGCATGGCTCAATAAGTTTGCATGCACTTGCACATCTCTCCCTGTGCGTGTGCCTGGGTCCCAGAACTGGGGTTATGCAAGCAAGGACAAAGATTAGCTAAGGTCCCTTCATCCTACAGAAGGCTTACGTTATACAGTCGAGCCCACTTATAACGATACCGGTTTTAACAATATGTCAGTTATAACAATGAGAAGCTGCTTCACTGTCAACTTTTGTATGTTTTCCATGGTGAAATAACCCACTTACTACAATGCCCCAATGCCGCATTATTGGTTATAACGATGAAGTCTGGCTGCCGGGTGTCCGAGCCGAAAGGTAGTGAAATGCGAAGTCCTTGAAAAGAAAAAAGTGAACTAGAAGTTCGAGCCGCTGCACGATGGGCCGCTGCTCCAACAGCTGCCGCGTGCTCATTTTCCAGCCATCTCCGCGCGCCTGTCTCCCGTTGCCCTTCCTCCCCGCCAAACACGAATGGGCTGTGCCCAGAGCTCTGCGCCGCCCCACCCTACGAAACGCGAATGGACCGCACCAATTTCGCTGCTCACAGATTGCTCGCATGTTGCTTGCTGGCTCCTCATTCGGCACAGTTCTGCAAGCAGCTTAATGGCCCGCATTCGTCTGTTGGCTGCATCGAAATCGTTCCTGGCCACGTAGTCTCAATTTTTTTTGCGCAAGTATTGTCCGCCGCTTCAAGTAGACCAGCTCATGAAATAGAATTCTGATATCCGCCACAGACAACTTTTAAAGATTTTTGAAAGTGTTCCCTGAAACGCCCTGTATATATAAAATTAGAAATTCAACGCTCATCCGGTCTTTCAGCTAGAAAAATGGGCAAGGGTCTAAAACGTGTTCCACAATAGAAGTCGTATTTCGGAAGTCAGCTTCGCCGCATGTTTTATGCAGTACAACCACGTTGCAGCTTTTCCGCAGTACAACCGCGTTATGCGGTGAAGCATACAACCACTGTGAACATGGTTTTGTTTTTGTATCAGATAGTGCTGGCCCAAGCAGTTTTCATATGAATTTTCTTTCGTAAAAGAATGTGCATGTTAGACTTTGGTAAATACTGTAATAATTTATTGTGAGCATATTTACTTTAACATCTTCCCACTACAGGCCGAAAATAGACATTATTATGGTAGATTACACATGTTTGACGCATTTCATGTACCCTAAGTGCCGTCAAAACAGACACTACCATTGTTAAAGTTGCCACTTAGGTTACCGAACGGACCAGATGTGTGTGTGGTGACTAGTCAAGTTCGAATTATCCCACAAAGGGTAATTTCAGGATCAAAATAACAAAAGTGATTCCAAATAAATGTATGGTGTTGAATGGGACCTTCGGTCAACATCGAATTAACCCAAAAATCAAATGAACCAGATTTGAATTAACAGAAGTCTAGTAGTAGCACGTCATTTAAGAGGATGCAAGCGAGGCAAGACTGGTTAAATAATAATTTGGTTCGCCTAAACCAAGGCAACAAATTTGTAGGCTGTCTAAAGGCGAGGCATCCTTTTTAATGTCTGGAAATTCGTGAACAGAAGTTGTTTGCTTTGCATGTTCACTCAAGAAGTGGTGTGCCAGCTCAGTGTTATTATCTCGTGTTCGAAAAGAAACAAATATACGACTTTCGAATAGTGAAATCTCGAAAGGGATGCGAATCAAATAACGGACTATTTCTTATGTAATTGAAACTTCATGTATTCGCACACCGCTATTCGAAATGCATGAGCTGTTTGTTAACAGGCCTGTCCCAACTCCCTTTCAGTGAAGCAAAGCTTTCTTTGCCTACTTCTATGGATTGGGCATGTTGTTGTCTGTCTCACCTGATAGCATCAGTGGAGGGTGATTTCACTGCTAGTCAGCACTCTGCTAGCTGACAGCAAAGGTTAATATTTTATGCCCGAAAAAGGAGCCCACACAGTTATTTATTTGCAGCCATATTTGCTGAACCACGGTTTTCAGTGGGACAAAACTGGCTGGAGTTGGAAGACCATGTTTAGTCAAGCAGTCTTGGTGGCATCGGAAAACATTGACAGTGGTGTTTATGGAGGCGCTGTGTCGTGTTTCTGCAGAAGAATCTGTGAGGTTGGCTGACATGACCGAGGAGGGTTGCGGGATATGTTCGATTCTGAAATTCGCTGCACAAGGTGCGGTCATCCTGTGTGCCATCCATGGCTACAGATATGTCTGTGATGTTAGAGTTTGTCCAGGACACTGTCTGAAGGCACCCAACGTCATGCACTCAGATTACAAGCGCAAGAAAGCTGCAGCAGCACTCACTTAACTCTCTCTCTCTCTTTCTTCCACTCCGAATGTTGGGCTGCCAATTTGTGGTTGCTGCTTTCAAAGGAATGGGGCCGTTACTTGAAGAGTACACAATTCTTTATGCACATGTCCCGTCTAAGTACACGCGCTTCTTACTCTCCATTTCTTTTTTTCCTTTGTGCTGTAAGCTACTCTCTTTTGTGCATCACCTGCTCAGCTGTGCCTCGATCAAACCCCGTGCTGGAGGAGAGTGGCCTGGAGGAAGAATCGGGTTTTGTCTCGAGACTGGAACGCTTGGGGCCCCAGAAGAGCAGCACCCCTGTTCCTGACACATTCCAGCAGCAACAGCCACACACCTTCATCAGTCGGCCCGCCGTCAACCCCGAGAACTGCACCGCGTGTGACAAACGCATCCGTTTCTACAAGGCCTCGTTCCAATGCGGTGCCTGCGGCATCGTCTGCCACCCGGAGTGCAGGAGCCTTGTGAGTGCAACTCCATGATGCCCGCAACTGTAATGTCACCTGCGTGTTTCCCTGCAAAGCATAAGAGTTTAGGAGTCTTTTTTTTATTTCTGAACCAAACTAGGTTGCTGCAGAAGATGTGGTTTCTGAGTTTCATTAGCATAGTGAAGGTAGTCACAAATAAGCTTGCAAGTACGCAGCATTGAAATGTGTATTAACCATGAAAGAAGAGTACCTTTTAGTGCACTAGCAATTATTGGGACACTTTAAGCAAATTTCCGCTGTCACTCTGAGGTTGAGGCATAGAGAAACAAATTCAACAAGAGCAGATATTATTTGTTTATAATTTATTTATCACAGCCTGAGGCTTTTCAGTATTTTTTCCAGGGCTGAGAAGTCTAAGACGTTTATTTAATGTGAAGAAATAAAAGAGTCCGAAATATCTTGTCAGTAGCCCTTAAGCAAGACAGTGGGCCTTTCCTTTGCCAATTCAAAGAAGGAACTTGGCACAAGGACCTGATCCCTTTGTTCCACCTTGAACAGGTTCCACTTCCCTGTGGTCTTAGAGCACCACCTCCGGAGGCCGGAGGTGCAAGTCACAGTACAGCGGCAAAGAGCAGCCCGGGTTTCCTGACCGACTATGCACCCTCCGAGCCACCGTTTGTGCCGCCTCTGGTGGTTCACTGTATTCATGAGGTGGAGCGGAGATGCCTCCAAGAGAGGGGGCGGCTCTACGGTTCAGCAGCGCCACCCGAGGAAGTGGACACGCTGCTTGGACGTTTGTTGAGTGGCCGAGACGTGCCTGTTCTTGTAAGTGCTGGAGGTACATTCTGTTAACAGGAAGTCGGAGGCATTGTTGTCATCATTGAAAACAGTTCGCAGCAGCACAGATGTCATGGGATCCTTCAGCGCTCAGCGTGTATGCTCAGCATGTACCTATTCATCATTCTGCCACAAAACTCTCACCAATGCCCTGTTCGTTTACCACCACCGTCAACTAAATGTTTAAAGGCACCCAGACACATTTTGACAGCTCGTAATGTAATGCAGTGAACAGTGACAAGCTGTGCAGACAGACTGTACGTACTATAAGGATGCATTAAGGTGGGACTAGGTTGTACTGTGTTGTGGTTTGTTCGCTTATGCCTTTTTTTGATCACCATAGTTACTAGATCGTGTTTATTAGTTATTCATACACAAGACTTATGACTAATGTGACTTTTTGACTGCTATATTTAGTTGAATAACCTAAGGATACATGCAAGAGCTTTGTGTCTCTCCACGTTAGATGTGGAAAAGGAAACAGAAGTCCAAGAAAGAACAAACTACCTAAAGGTTACCATGAACACTAAAAAAATCTAAGACAAACTCAGGGCCATCCATTTGTGCCACTCATTACCATTTATAATGAACAAACTGAGCCACCAGAAATTAAAAGTATTTTAAATATGATATATGCTGGGGACAGTCCACAATTATAAATTAAGGCTTAACTACCAATATTCAAGACTATTTCGTTTGCTTTTGTCCTTGCCTGTTCAGAGTGGTCACAGCTTGCCAGTGGTGTGTGGAGCTCTGATGAAATTCCTGGCTGCCCTGCGGGAAACCGTTATCACCAAGTCGGTCTGGCCGTTACTCGCCGAGGCTGCTGGTAAGAGATGCTTCTGCCTCCCCGTCATGCTTGGCCTCTCCAACTGCTTTTGTGATTTGCAGTCGGAGCACATCTGCAACGACAGCAGGTTACTTCTACCAAGACTCCTTCACATCAACTGCACTTAGCATGATCAAAATTAAATTGTGGAGTTTAACACCCTGAAACTGTACAGTGGATTATGAGGTACGCCGTTGACGAGGGCACCAGATTAATTTTGACCACCGGAGGTTTGTTACTGTGCACCTAAGTCTAGATACAAGGGTGTTTTCGTGGCCACCCGTCCAAATGTGGCTGCCGGGACTGGGAATCTAACCCACGACCTCATGTTCAGCCGCACAATGCCACAGCCACTGAGCCAGTACAGCCAGTACAGTGCAGTCGGCCCCGTCCAGGTTGTGCAGAAACACCACTGTGTTACGTTGTGTGTCCTTGGTTAGCCTATGCCTCTTTTTAAGGTGAATGCCTTAAGTGGCTCGTATCCCCCGATGACCTTAAAAGAAATGCGTCGTCTGATCCAGTAGTAAAAAAAAACTTATCATTATCAACAATGGCTCATACCTCCTAAACAAGCGAAAAATTCAATGGCTCATCACTCTTGTAACGCAGACACTACAAGCACTCAGCAAAGCGAAGTGTACTGTGAATACATTCATTGAAATCGCGCGCACAACTTACAGAAATGCGGCTCTTGTCGAGTTGTACAAAAAAAAAAGAGAAAAAAATGCGTCAGGCTGTTACTTTCAGGCTTTTATAGACGAGATCTTACCTCACCCCCAGAACGCTTAGTTGGATACACCCCAACTTCCCGCAGTCATGCTCCAAATGCAGTCACGCGTGCTGCTCCTTCGACCACGTGCTCTGGCTGTGCCCGTACAACACGTGCTCTGACTTTCAATACAAATCCAAGTGGGACGTCTTGCTGAACAGCTCGGATTTCACAAACCAACTACAGGCCGTCCAGAGGGCCCGCGACGTCGCGGAGAGTCACCACCTCCCTGTCCGATCGTGGGCGGGAGCCACCAACTTGATTGTGGAGCCTTCGGTTCCCCCCAATCAAGTTGCTTGGGACACTCTAATAAAGTTCTTGTCACTGTTACGTGACCTTCTAAATGGCTCATATCCCCTAAGGCTGAGGCTACAAGCACTCAGCAAAGTGAGGCAGAGAGTGCATACATTAATTGAAATCACCCATATAAAACACGGAACAGCTTACTTTTCAATCCCCTGCTGAGCGGATGCAATGTAAAGTCGAAGAGAAATGTCGTCGGCGCGAGTCTGACCCCGCTATACAAGCGCACGAAGCCGCAGGTAAGCGTCGAAAACGAGCCAAAGAAGCCGAACTGTGAAAGCAGCAGTGAGAAAATGCGAGACGGCGCATTACCAAGTGTGCAGCAGGCTTTCATCTTCACGTGTTACAAGAGTGTAACATGCTGCTAAACTTTTTTTTTCTTTTTTGATGCTGCGGCATTCTGACAAATGGTGTTCCTAGATAGACCCAGCATTAAGTCTGCCGTAAAGGAAGAGCCAAGATTGTTAGTGTCCGTTGGCATACAAATAATGGCATTTTATTGTGTTAACTGGACACAAACAGTTTCGGTTCTTCCTTTTTGGCTGTATGCAATGCTGGATGCATCTAGGAATGCTATCTATCATAGCGCTGCAGAAAGTGTAATCACATAGTGAATTTGGACCCTTTGGTTGAAGTGGAAATTACTAACTGCACTGCAGTGTTCTCCACTCGGACACTGTTTCTTTTGAATTTTTCACAAATAGAAATTGTGATTGCTGCACTGCCTTAACCAGTGCGACTAGTGTAACTGCCGTGACCTTTGATGCCCTCTGTGATGCCACAAACCAAAGCTTAGCACTTAGGCGGTGCAACAGATCTCATTAGTTCCTAATTATTGTTGTAGTGACAGGTGACGAGGACAAGGAGAACCGTGCGTGGAGGCTCCTGGATGCAACACGACGACTGCCAGCTGCCAATCGCGCTGTGCTGGCAAAGCTGCTGGTGCACCTGAGAAGTGTGTCAGCCACGTCGCTTGGCGGCGACGGCCGATCCCTCGACGAGCTGGCAACTGTGTTTGCGCCCGTGGTTGTGGGCTGTTCTGAAAACAACCCGCCCACCGAGGTGCAAGAGCGGGACAGACCCCTGCGGGATCTGGTGAGATTGTCGCTGCGCGCCGTTTTAAAGGGACGCTGGTGAGAAACATGAAAGTTGGATTGCCAAATTGCATTTTCGGAGTACAGTCGTAAGCCTCTTTAACAAAATGACCTGTATAACGAAAGATTTCACATGTCCTGTGCAATTTTCTATGTTTATTTTGTATTGTGAACTCCTCTACAACAAGGACCTCTCTGCTGAATTCGCCTGTGTGAAAAAGTAACTTAATTGTCCCCAGTGGGTCAGTTGTTGTTTTACAAAGAGTGCACATTGCAGTGCCACCACTGAGCTGCGGTGAGTGACAGTTGACACTTATAAAGACCGAACTCTCTGACGAGCGGCATTGGTGGGGCCTGCAGAGGAAAAAGAAAAAAGTAAAACTGGGCGCAGTGATGATCGCACTTCCATTCACTGGTGCCACTAAGTGCAGCAAGTGGTAAGAACTAGCCATGGGAACGGAACGCTAGAAAAATCTGTGATCACATGAATTCTAGAAGAGTTGACTGTTGGGCTAGTTGGTCGTCCATATTTGAAGAGGTAGCTTAGCGCAAATAAACCCACGGACACAAGGAAGACAGACAAGGACAAGCGCTTGTCGCTTGTCCTTGTCTGTCTTCCTTGTGTCCGTGGGTTTATTTGCGCTAAGCTACCTCTTCAAATATGTGATCACATGCTCCAGCGAAGTTCGCAGACACAGCGAGCTATGTTGTGCGGCTCCAATTGGGAGGCTTACGAAATAACTTACTTTGTATGTGTGCCATGCATCAATGCTAGGTTTCACTGCAGAGCGGGCTACGTGCCTCAATGCCACAAGCTTGGTCGCACTCGTACTTTCCATCGGACAGCAATGCAGGAGAAAATTGGCGACTTCTTTCCCTAATTGCGTCCTGAATTCATTTAAATAAAGGTTCTCCTTTGCTTAACATGCTTAGGCTGCTCTACTGTAGGCGGTGCGATGCGCCATCTTTACGGTGAAGTGGCCTGCCCAACAAACGATTTTGGAAACACCAAGAAAGGTTGGTCTTTTCGTGGGTGGATGATCGGTAAGCTGGAGTTGATGAAAAAATCAGACAAGTGGTGGTTGTGGTGGATGGTAGCAACAGGGTGGTTTAGTCTGGCAATTGAGGCCGGCAGTTGCTCCAAGTCGTTTTGCTGCATTCCAAGTTCCTGTGCCATCTCCCCGTGACATCCTGAATTTCGACAGCGATTACTCGGACCTATAGTTAAACAGGAACTACATTGCATTCTAGAAGAACAGTAACAAGTCTTCAGGACTTTTCTTGCACAACAACAGCCTGTACATGCATAAATGTTGCAGTTTGGGAATGAAATTATAAAAGGAAAACTTTGGTCTTAATGTCTTTCCTCTAGTAACTAGCCTTTTCAGCAAACTAACTGCAAATAGAGTTGTAAACTAATATTTTGCAGGTATGAATGAATGTATGTTGCTATTTGGTGCCCCTTTAAATCTTTGAATTTCAAAGACGTAAATATACGACACCGCAAAACGTCCCAAATGGTTAATGCTGTGTGTTTACTGCGCCGTCTGTACGTTTGAAAAACGCACCCATTTTTTAACTCTCTGTTGCCCAGCAAGTGCTGCCGCCCTGTGTAGATGCAAGATTTTCTTTTTCTTTCTTTCTTTCTTTCCCCCTTTTCTTTTTTCATGTCATAGTCTCTTGGTTTAATTCTGGTGGTTTTAAGCTGGTGCGTCGGCAACCGCTTGCGCATCTGCGCGGGCGCGCAGCAATTACTTTTGGTTAGCGTTTCCTCCTCATTCTTCTGCACAGATTATGCACTGCCTTCTTGGTGTATCAGACGTTTATTGGACGGACAATGCCGCTCCTGCGAGCTCTGACCCAAACGAAACGGTGCAGCAGGAGACAAGGCCAGGTGGGTGGTCACGAGTGGCTTGCAAAACTAGCTTTGTGCTGGTTCCTGGAATGGTACCACAGCATTATTTCTTTGCTCTATTCTTCTTTATTCTCACCTAGCGTGCTTATTTATGTCAATGGGGGAATCACTTTAGCCATTGACGACAGACAGGCGGGGTCATTTTGGGATGTGCTTATGAAAAAACTGTCAGGATTATTTTGGCTTTACTGTGCAAGTACATATGTATCGTTGCCAAGAAAACCAAACGAGACATGTTCACAGGAAGATGGAGGCTTGAAGTGATGAGCAGTGGTCGAACAAGGGAAGTCGCTGGAGCCAACGTTTCAGCAAAGGGGTCTTATCTACATCAGCATACTTTGACAGATGCTGCCCTTGCTTTTTCACAAAATTCGTTAATTCTGGCTTGTTCTACAATTTTATAACTGTTTTGTCAAGATTAAAAAGAAATTCTATTGGTGAAAAGCTTAACTCCAGCCATATACGTGGAATTTTACAGATTGTTAAAGGAAACCAGAAGGGTACCATCTCAGAGCAAGTTTGCTCTAACAAAAACCTGAAACGGGCAAAATCGGCGACAGTAAGGTCACTGAAAAATGTAAAAAACTGTGTTGCTTGTCAGTTTGCTGCAGCTATAGATAAAGCACCATTAATAAAGTGCATTTGTGTACCACAAAAGATTTGCCCTCGGGGCAGATGTTAAAAAAAATTAAAGAAAGTTTGTGCTATATACACTCTTTCTTTACTGTACTGCATCCGTAGGATTATCAATAAAACAAAAGACTAGGACCCACGTGCCATAATGTAACAGCTGGTGTAAAAGCCAGTTACATGTAAATGAAAGTAAGCATTAAAGTATCGAAAATGCAAATTTCCTGTAAAAGAATGCCATTTGAGAAGATAGAATTGGGCATGATAGGCTTGGAATTCTATGATGTGTGCTCAGGGTGGTAGGTATGCACTCATGAAAATGTTGGCTACAGTGACATAATTTGTGGCCCTGATAAGGACAAGTTTGCTTGTCGAAATGTCAACTCCAGCAACATCCCTTGTTCAATGACTCTCAGCCAATTCAAGCCTTCATCCTCCTGTGATGACCTCTCTTCTTCAACTTTATATTGTGCAGTTTCTCTTAATGCTGATTTTATAGATACATATGTGCATTTCTTTGAAGCGACGGTATTTTGTTACACACTATTTCTTCCACGCAATTTTCAATTTTTTTATTGTTTCTAACGTTGTCTCAGTTGTTTAATAGCTATAAATTAATGTTCGTACGACATACTATGTTCGTGTTGTAATGCTTTGTTTCTGTTCAGGTTCACCTGAAATTGATACGATGTGCATCGCAGTTGGGCAACTTGCATGCCACGACATAAACCCCCTTCTTTGTATCAAGCTTCCAAGCCTCTGTCGAGCTGCAGGTCATGCCTTTGGCATAGAAAACACTTCTAACGATGTTTTGTAAAAATGGGGTTTGAACTGTGGTAATATATTTGCAGTTATGGTTCATTGAACATTCAGCTCTGTCCTCTTGGGATTCAAGTATTGCCATTGCATTTTTGTTTGTGGCCTGGGTAGGGCAAGATCTGTCCCAGCGAAATTACAGGAGGCAGAATCCAATATGCTACTTCTTAGTCGCGGAGGAAGAAAAGAGACTAGGTGGCAGCGTCACGTGACATTTTTAAAGCCTAGTCACAAAAAGAATATATAGTAAAGGCTGATGGGAAATAGGTCCTCACCATGTGATAAGCATGTCGTAATTTCTAGCCACTGAGCGTGCAGAGAGTATGGGGGAGAGTAGAGCCGAGAGCTGGGTGGCGAGTGCCAGTCATGACGAGGGCATCACTAAAAGCTACCACAAACCAAATTAATGCCTTGAAAGGTCTGGCAACCATGTAGGGCCTATTTCCCGAGAGTCAAGGTGCAGACGGGCCCTGAAGGAAAGGTGGGGCAGTGTCAGAGGTTGGCTCTCTGAGGCTAGCTGCTTAACATTGTGTGTGTGTGTGTCCCTCCCCCCCACACTACTCTTTTCTATTTGTTTGCTCCTTGTTCTTACGCTCTCGGATAACCTTCTGTGGCAATGAACGGAGAGCTACAGGAGCAGAGCGTGTACTACTGTACCAAGTATACTATCAGAATTTGACAGCGCTTTCAGTTTCTCAAAGCAGACACTGAACCATCCTAGCTTCCATGTATGGCGGTTTCATATTGGCCCAAGCGCAGAAAATAAAAGCTTAGTGAAAAAGGAAACACTCAGTGGTACATTTCATCCTATTTTGCTGCTATGAAAGAAGATGCCTATGTTTTCTTTTCCCCAGCTTACACTCACATGTATGACAATGTGGCATTATCTTTGGGAATGCTATTACTTGCGTGCACTTTGTTTCTGTGGCTTTCCCTTCATTGTCACTGAATTTTGAGTGCAATTAACCAGCCATTTTTGTCCTCATTCTGTGCATTTGTTTGGTTTGTGTGGTCCAGGAACAACAGCAGGTGATTGCTGCACAGGGGGGTGGAAGGAGGCCATCAAGAGCAAGCTAAGGCAGGCCAACTTTTTGCGTTAGCGTCCATGTGTAGCATGACGAAAAATTGTTGGCTTATTGCTGGTTTGTCACCTGGGCTCTTGTAGCTAATGCAACTGAGGGCCTTTATATTTTCTGTTAAAGAATAATGCTAATAGCTGTTAAGAGGCTGGGATGGCGACTGTCATTTGACACGGGCTCTGTGACTGTCTCAATCAGGGTAGACACCCGACGACTGGCCTAGACACAACTCTGCTTAGTTTTGGCAATCCAAGGAACGGCAGATTCAGCATGATATGGCCAATAATGCTGGTGAAGAAGCAGAAGCTTGTTTTACAGATTAAAAAGAAAAAAGATAATGGCCAAGCTAGCAACTTATAAATTATTTTATGAGGAATTTTTTGAGCTATTTGATAGCCTCACAAGTCAGCTACGTAAATCAGAGAGCACATATAAATATGGCATATGAATCTGTACGTTTATTTGATATCACGTGACAATATTGTAAACGTGTCGGTCTTATTAGATCAAATGTGTTTGATAAACTGAGGGAGAGGCGTGCCTTTCTCAAGCTTGCTGCAGGGCGCTGCCTCGCATGTCTGGTCTGGCATGCAGATCCATCAGCTGTGGACCCATTTCAAGGAAGTGAAGGCACCAAAAAGAGTTACTTCTTATGTGCCATTTCTAATTGCAAAATTAGAGGTAAAAAAGTTTGTATGCAATGTGCAGAATGTTTCTGAAAGGTCTAACTAAAGTAATCAAGTTTCACTGTGCAATTACAGTAGAACCTCGTTGATACAATCCCATTTTAATTGTAGCTTCCCCACAGCACTTGCCCGCCCGTGTCACATGAAAACGCCGCCACGCACTCAGTTTCCTTTTCCGGTACCAGCAAATTTCCTCACGAGCTGTCGCACATCGCAGCCACATTTATCGCAGCCAATGCTTTTGAAATAAGGATCTTCACCTATTTGTTTCAAGGTGCGTGTGGTATAGTGCCATCGGAAAGCTACTGGAGGCAATACGTAGTCTATAGCTCGAACGTGCGTCCATTCCCTGCTACAGGCAGCATGAAGTGAGAGTCATATTTCACTCTGGCAGCATCACATTCCGGCCGTGCCCGCCAGCTCGATTTCATTTTCCTGTTGCTGGCTTAAAACACTTCGGAATAGAAAAACTACAAAGTGCTTCTCAGGCTGCGCCCCGCTAGCTCGACATGTGTCAGCATCTCACGTTGCAACAATTTTCGTCGAATGAACGCATCGAAACTTCCCACAAAATTTCGTGCCCGAAGAAGCTGCTGACCCAGGATGAGTTCGAGGAGTGCAAACGTAAGCTTGCCAAAATGGCAAAAAATGACAATGCGCGTCTCAGGCCGCTCGGGCCCCACCGGCGTGCACCAGTGTCTCATGCTGCAACGATTCATGAAAGGCTTTGCATTTGTCAATTGTCATTTGTCAACTGTCAGTTACAGTTGACTCTGCCAAATTTTTTAGTGACTTCAAATCATATGTTCTCCCGCTTCGTACAATGTTTCTCATACTTTTTTTTCTAGAACATATCAACGAGGTTCTAACATATAATTCTGGGACGTAAGTCACCTTAATCCGCGCATGTGTCTGCCCCCTTCCCCAATAAGCCGCACTTAAGGGTGGGATGGCGCTTACACCTTTTGTCACCCATAGTCCTACATCTGAAAACGCCGTGGCCTGTCCAAAATTCTCTGCTCCAGCATCTACCAGCAGACATTCACTACCCATGGGGCTCTGCCTGGGAGTGACACCTACTCGAAAGAAGATTCTACAAGTTGCCTAGCTACGAACAGATCAGACAGTTTTCCAGACAGTTTGATAGGCATGTTGGCTCACATACGATAGTTTGCCAAACCTCTACTGCAGTTAATGCACCAGGAGGGCAGGACTGCATGCTTTCATTTAAATACTTGTATATAATGCTAGGCAAGCTGTTTGAATGTCAAAAAAATTTATACTGCCCATTTCTCTGTTAACGTTTCCTAACGCGCACCTTTCACAGTTTGCATCATTAAATTCTCAGTTAATGGCTGACCAAAGATTTTGTTCGCTATTTCTTAGTGTCTGATTTGTGTTCTGCCTTTTCTTTTTTCCAGGCGATCGATTGGCGTGGGCTCCTTGGACACTGGAAATAGGAAGTGACAGAGCCACACAGTGATGTTTAATGACATTCTTCTCCCTTGCACATGAGCACAGTTTTGCTTTTTATTTATTGACTTAACCGCTATATTTTAACTTATACGAAGCCTGTACAGGCCAAGAGATGTGATACGCCTAGTCAATAAACCATTTTATAGTTTCCAGAGGTTCCTTTACTTTACAAAGAATTACCCATCTAGTTCTCCTGCACATGTTCATGGACAAGAGCATGCTGTCAGAGATGTTCTCAGGGTGTCTACCGACCAGGAAAACCGGGAAAACCGGGAATTCTCAGGGAATTTGAATAGTCTGGAAATACTCAGGGAAAACATAGGGAATTTGTGCTTCTATCAGGGAAAATTACCTGTAACTTTAGTGAAAAGGAACGAAAGTCGTGTTAATGCTGGCTCCAGTAACAGAGGAATCGCAAAGAATCGTCATTGACGCCGTGTCATCGGCACGATAGATTGCCAGAGCAGTTAACGACCGATTTTCCAGACGCCCGATAATTCGCACGACTTGGCGGCACCACCACGTGCTCCATATAGTCAATGTATATTGCCCTGACTGCAGGTCTGAAATGGCATAAATCAAAGCCACCTCCGCCGCCATTTTGATTATCTCGCCGCCTCGAATCTGCACTCTCGCACGCAGATCCGCTGGCAGCCGTAGCCACTACCGCGGCAACGTTAAGCCTAGCTGCTTCTACGTTCGCTATTAAGCTTCTTGCCTTGCGGTGCCGTGTTTTTCATTGAAAGACTTTGCCGCTGTCAGCAATGGCACCGACTCCGCCTTTGTAATCCTCGCGGTTGGCTTCGAAGCTCGCAGAGCACAGCGCGTTGCGTAATGCCAGTCACCGAAAGTTAGTTTCGTCTCAGTACAGTAGTGCTAGGCGGTGAAGCATAACAAGGGTGGGAAGGGGGCAATTGTCACGGGACACAATATGTATTCCTTAATTATACACGCGTGCACCCCCGTCTTATGTCAAAGTGCGAACACCGATGTGCCTAATAAGTGTACTGACATGCTTTAAGAGTTTTTTCGGACGTGCTTGTGGCAATTTTAGCCCTTAAGGGCAGTTAAAGACATGCATTCATTTTTCTTTTTTTTTTCGGGCAGCGAGAGTTTTCGGATGTTTTTGCGGCCCCTAGCGAGTCAGAAAAATGGGACGTTGACTGTACAACTGACCAAGAGGATGCCTCAAATGATCCATGGGGTGAAAGGGTGGCAGAAGGAGGACGAGAACAGAAAGGACCAACACACTTAGGAATTAACGGAAAAGGAAGCGTGCCGCCGCCTCTTTGAAGGAGCTTGAGCTCAAAAAACTGTTAGCTGATGCCGAGATGCAAGTGTCCCTGATCCAAACCAGAATAAACTCTTTAAAGCAGTGAAACCCAACACTGAGATGTTGTGTACGGGCTGAGAGTATGTCAGGACAGTTAAGGTTGACTTCCCAGCTGCCGAGAGAGAATCTTAATTGTGACAAAGTTCAGACCTCATACCGATGAGCTTGCTATCAGTTGATAGAAATATCTCATATTCAAAAATATTTACTCATGTATGCATCTCCATTTCATTCGTATGTGAAAATGTTCAACTCAATTTGGAATGGGTTTTACCATTTCTTTCGCTGTACATTTTACTAACACCTTGCTTCTGTTTTGTTTTTAAATAAAATAGATATTACTTCTTACTATTCAGATTGGATTGTCTTTTTTTTTTTTTCAGCATGCTTACTAGAGAGTGACAGCATCGGGCAACATGGCGTCAGCCTGTCTTGACATAAAACATAGTTCTGGCTCATTGAGGCAATGTTGCAAAGGTGCTCAGGGAAAACCTGGAAAAGTCAGGGAATTTGGAAATGTCAACTTGGTAGACACCCTGTGTTCTAAACTTTCACGATTCCAGCCATTCAGGTCCATTCTGTAGTGTCATTGGCACAAACAGAAAGTCTTGTTAGAAGTGATGGGCACTGTCTTACGTGCCTGAAATCTAAGATTCAACAAAAGCTCCCGTCAGCGATGATCCTGGCAGATTTTAGTGAAAAAGACGGACCACATGAAACTCTCCACATTTAAAAGAAAGTGCAAAAGACGTTTTCGGCACCCAAAAAAAAAACCTTGTTCACACTGGTGACAGCAGAAGTTTGTATAGTGAATATGGGTCACACAAAGCTGGTGCAGGCAGCACACATAAGCAGTCGGTAGGATGCCGTTATTGGTCTGCACAGTCATTTCAAAATTTAATGATACCAGAAGACAAGCCATTCAACTGCTTTTGGTGCCGATGATGCGTGCATTCTCCCAGTAAATCTCATGGGCACGGGTTCAGCGTGTTTAGCGCTAGCATCTGTTGAGGAATTTCTTCTTTGCTATCAGCAATATTGCTTAAGTCTTTTTGCTGTTTCCAGTCTCGTCTGTGTGATAAGGATTTTCTCGCCTGGAGCAACCTGGTGATCCTTCCAATGTGCCGTCACTCGCAGTGACCTAGCATGTTTCATTGAACTTTTTAACTCAATCTGTGTTTCATACTAAAATAAAATAAAAAGAATGAAGGTGTATTGCTAAAATTGGTGTTGTAAAATGCACATTACCGTGCTACAATGACTTCGTTGTACAGGGATGCTTACATTTTTCTATAACCAGTGCAAGATTTGCAGAAAATGCATTAATAACTAAGTTGCACAACTCGAGCAGAGCAGGCAGAATGTCAGCGAAATATACACAACATGTTTCATTGCTGTAAAAAAAGTCTGTTTTGCCCGAAAGGTGAAGCATTGTTTGTGATAGCAAATTAGTAGACAGCCATACAAAGTAAGGATAGTAGTTTTATCAACTGTATAAACTTGCAAACATTTGCATACTAACTAAATTAACAAGCATGGTGTCGTGCACACAAGCAAACATGAGGACATCTATCTTGATGACCGTGGAAACTCGCTGTCAAAATGCAAAACACTGGAGCGAGGAAGCGCAACAGCAGCAGTGAGTGAATTTACCTTCGTGCTGCCTCTCGCTTCGATGCAAGCAGCGGTGCGGACTCTGTCCCCATCACAGATCACTTTCAAGATAAAGGCAGCGCCATATGCAACAGCAGCCGCCAGAGCTGCCAGAGCAGAACGACAGAAGGTGGCGCACGCGATTGAGCCGGCATCGTCGGCTCACCCTTGCACTCTTTCACTTGCACCTACAGCATATGATGAACAGTGAGGATGTTATCGCCCTTAAACTTTATATGGAACATCACGGTGACGCCGATGGTAGAAATGCACCCGGAGTGTTCATATAATTGCTATCGTAAAAAACGACCAAATCATCCACAGCGGCCTGCCGCCGTGCACATTTCAATGTATGCTGCCGACAGCCTATCCATATAATGCGGCGATTGTGCGGCCCCGTTTAGCTCTATCTCGTGGTGAATACGTATTGTGCAATGCTGCAGAAGCTAAGCGAGATGTTTGGTTGTCCACAAATTTTGCATTGAATTCGCTTAGACATCCAGCTCTGAATCAAAAGGCTGTGGGTTCTGTACCTCGCCTAGTCAATTTTCTTTTCTTTTTTCCTTATGTTCGCACGAGCAAGCACGTGTGGCTGTAAATTTAAAATAAGGAAGGGTCAACGAAATGTCAACGCTAAAGAAAAGATAATGCACACGGTGGTTCATGCACATGGTGGTCCAAATGGTCCAATGATGTTTATATATTTCTGTTCTCTCTTTTTAATGTTTATTCACTCATTTCTTATCATATTTGCGTCGTATTCCATGCACAATTATGCTGACTTTATCATGGACACTTTTTTTCAGCATTTGACACTGTTATGCACCCCTTGCATCGGTTTCCTTGTTGCTCCTTCACACTGCCACAGGGCTTATTAGCACCGAGTGTTTTCAGCTTCAGAACACACGGCCAAGGCTCGGCCAACACACTCGCACAGCCAGCGGCTCTCCCTGCTTTATCTAACCCAGCTCTCCTTAGTCCCAAACTCGGGCTGTTCACGCCATCGCAGTAAAGTTAAGCATTTGGTGGCAGCATGGCAGAGAATGATGGCAACAGAGGCACTCGCATCTCATCCCATTTACGGCCAATTACAATCCTTCTCGATTATATGCTTATGTGCTTAATGTTTTCGCCATGGATAGGTATCATTTGATACCATTTTCATGTTCATACGCCACCTATAAGTCACCTAACAAAGTTTCTTTTTTCTTCTTGAAGTGGTTACAAGATAGCCAGATACACCAACTTGTACGAGGTCAGCTAACACCTTGTCTTCAAAACAAGTTTTGCTAGCCTCTGCAGCATTGCGTGCGATGTCTTTTTAAATTTATGTGCTGCTTGCAGTGTGTAAATAGACTCCGATACGTCTAGTCATTATCGGCTAGCAACAGAAAATGCTCGCAGTCACCAATACACAGCATTCCACTTTGTGGATGAAGAAAGACTTTTATTCACATTCCCACAGCAGTACTGGAACAGAAACTGTACGACTCTGGTCGAGTATTCCTTGATCCCTAATACTTGGCCATTGGAATGTTGTCTTGGAGTAGGAAACCGTATGTCGTCTAGGACAGGATGGTGGGTACATTATATCAAACAAGATGAGTGTTCGAAACGGACAGACAAGAACCACCACAAAGGAGAAAGCTGGAAGAACCACAAAGAACCCACAGCACAGGAGACACGCAAAATTAAGTTTGCAATCACCAGTACACAATATTGAACTTTTTTTGGATGAAGAAAGACTTTTATTGACATTCCCACAGAAGTACTCAAACAGAAACTGTACCACTTAGGTCGAGTATTTCTTGGTCCTGAATACTTGGCCATTGGAATGTTGTCTTGGAGTAGAAAACTATGCCAGGACGATGGGACAGCGAGTACATCATATTAAACAAGATGGGTGTTCGAAACAGACAGACAAAGACCACCATGGAGAAAGTGGAAGAACAACAAAGAACCCACGAAACAGGAGACACACGCTGCACAAAAAGAAAATGCTTGATGCTAGGTCTGCTCAAATGAGGAAAGGTACAATGGCCTTGCGCTGACGTGGGTAGTTGGGGAACTCTGCCTTGTACTGGCGATGCTTGCCCAGAGCCCAGACTGCCATTTGGTAGAAGCCGGCCACAGTAAACAGTCCAGCTGCGGAAAAGACAAACAACGAACATTAGGGACTTGAGTCTGGTGAAGAGTTTGTATAACCGGTTTCACGCATAGCAGGCAGCGCTGTGGAAGCTAAAAGCAAGTAGTGTGGTCATGGTAGCCTCACTTCACGCATTTCGCAATGTATTTTTTAAATGTTAGAGCATGGTGTTTGACAACCCTGCCCCACTCTGGTTTGTCTGCCTGGCCTCGATATGATGACCACGTAAAAAAAAAAATTAAAAAGTCTGACCCCCTACGAGAAATTGAACCCAGAGCTGCAAGCGTAATAAGCAAGCACCCATCCTTGAAAAAACGCCAACAGCTGAGAAGGTTCACAAAATATGTGTGACAGTAAAGAGGAAGAGACCTGCAAAAGGCTTCAATACCAGACATCATCACAATGCTTATGAACGACATCATTGACAGCGTTTACATATGTATCGTACTTGAGCATGAATTGTCTTGTGATAGCTGCCCAGGGTGCAACTAATAAATAAAGCACTACGGCTACCGCAATATAGCGACATCAATGCGCATGCACAACTCGCCCGTGGAGGGTTGGCTCTCCAGAGACTCAGTGCATTTGTGTGCAAAAAAAAAAAAAAAAAACTACGAAGCCTAAGAGCCACATCATCATGCCCCGCTCAATCGGCTTTAATGCATTCAAGATGTGTTGTGCAAATGCTTTCACCCAACTATGGCAATCGTCGTAGATGGGTTCTGCCAGAACTTTTTAAGGCTCTGCAGTGCTTTCTACTGAATATCTCCTTTATATATTAGAACTACAGTTTGTGGATACAAGGTTACGTCTATTCGCATATTATGTGTGCACCTTCGTGCTCCCAGAACGCAACATGCTATGTTTTAGTTGCAAGCGGTGTGCTGTGGTCGCTAGTCACAGAAACGTATCACTCCACTTGTTTGGCAGTAAATAGGTTGAGATGCTTACCTGTAATAATTAAGGCATATTTCACAACATAAAAGTATGAGACCCGACCCTTTGAGGATCAGATATTTTTGTTCGCAAACTGCGACCCCCCCCCCCAGGGGTCAAATTTTTTTATTGGAGATTTAATGCCTTCAGACTGACCTCTTTCGAAAAAGATTTACTGCAGTTTTTTTTTTATTTATTTAGAGTGACCATAAAATGAGAAGAAAACATTTTCCATACAGATGGGCTTCTACAAATACTCAAAGCAACAATAAAAAAACTAGCTACACTGAAATAGATGCATAGTCCGATTCGGCGCTCGCGTAGTAGCCCACATCGGAGGAACTGCAGCTCGACGAGCTTGCGGCAGGGCAACCAGTGCACACACCCGCAGCGTAATCGAACTGTTACGTGAGCGCATGCAAGAAAACTCCATGGTTGTGCACCTGTCAGAAAAATAAAAAAGAGCCTGAAACTTGTAGTAATTGTTCGTTCCATTGCCAGCGAGGAGCAATCAGTTTTCACGAGCCTAGTCGCAAGAAATTAAGCGCAGGTATGGCAGCATCGTTTGAATATATCAACGCCCGCCTGTGTACAGATGTAATCGCACCTCTGTGAGCAGCAGACGAGCGAGTACCCAGCAGTGGGACCCTGTGAGGGATTAGAAACTAGACAGACATCAGTTTTTACGAGTGAAAAAAAGAATGAAAACAGCCCACAAGGTGAAGCCAAAACTTAACTGCCGCGTGCCCACGCACGAGTGGCCACTGAAACGCCAGCATGAAGAAACCTTGGAATGCGAACCAAGAAACTTGGAAGCAAAAGAACAAAAATTCCTTGCATCCACACAGGGTGGCAGCACTTGATGGACAACAAAAAGTTGGAAAATTGGTGCATTTTTCGAACACACAGACGGTGCTGTAAATATACGGCATCGACCATCTGGGACTTGTTCAAAGCACCGTATAATATTTATGGCACCAGCTATCAAAGGGTTGATGTTACGCTGAATTACATGACACATACCTACATATTTCTTTCATATGCGATGCACTACATATTTGGCTGCAAATGCAAGCAACGAGAGAATTTAACCTTTGTAGCATTGCCCGTTACTCTTTTTTTTGTCTTTATTTACTCTAGAGGTCCTTAAGGGCATTACAGAGGGGAGGTAACAATGCATAATCAGACAAAACGCTAAGTAATATTCAAAGCTTACAAGTGCAGTATAAGCTAGTATGAGCAGACAACGTAAAAGTCGCTCGCAGTCAATGGCGAACCGATTCAAAAAACAGAATAAATAAATAACATTTTTTAAATTGCATACATATGAAATGGAGTAGAGGTCTATTCCAACTACAGTAGAACCTCTTTGATACAATCCCGTTTCATAAATTTTCCAAAGAACAACGTTTGTGATAGCAAATAGAAAAATTTACTCACTACAGTTATGGTTTTTTTACCAGTTATTGCGTTCCCGGAAAACAACATTCAGTAAATTGCCAAACTGTGATCACACAATATATCTTTCCCGGCCACTAGATTCCGTGTAAACAACAAAAAGTGCAGGGCATGTGCAATTGAGAGCAACGGGCGCTTGCCACAGCAGCCTCCCCACAGTACTGGCCCACTTGTTACGTGGGAATGCCAGCAGCACTTAATTTCCTCTCCCAGCACCAGCGAATCTCCTTGTGGGTCGTGGTACGTCACATTCAGAGCGGTCACCACCAACCCTGTTGTGATAAGGAACTTCATCTATTTGTTTCAGAGCACATTTGGCGTAGTGCTGTTGGAAGCCTATACTGCACACTTTTAATGGCCAATAACCCAAATGCGCCGCCATTCTGCCTTTCCTTGCTACAGGTGGTGCGAAGTGAACACCATGTTTCGCTCTCACGGCATCGTATTCTAGCTCAACTTCATTTCGGTTTGCCGTCGCCGTCTCAAAACACTATGGCCATGCAACAGCAAAGCAGAGCGCATTGCAGTGACGTCTCATGCCGCAGCAACTCTCGCCGAGGGGGCATGTCAAAACTTCCCACCCAAGTAAGCTGCTGATGCAGGCTAAATACGAGAACCGCAAACGTAAGCTTGCGGAAGCCGCAAGTACGACAATGCACTTCTCCACCTTGTGCTGCGATGACTCGCATTACGTAGATTTCCGCTACAGTTGAGTCTGTCATACTTTTTTAGTAACATCTGATCGTACGTTTTCCCGGTTAGTATGTCTTATCGCATTCTTTCCCAAAACTTAAGGAGGTTCTACTGTATATACGGTCAATCGCCTCTACAACGAAATGACCTGTACAATGAGCACATTTGAGTTTTGTTAACGATACAGACACGCAAGAGCTGCGCCGCCTTTTCCCGACTGTGGTGTGCACGTGTGAGCTGCGAGAGAGGCATCAGTGGACTGTGTCCTAGGTACTGCAGCAGAATACACGCATTTCTCCGTTTGTCCCTAACCGATGGCAATGCGCACAAAGCGAGAACCGGTGCTTAACTTCCATTCAAAATGGGATCACAGCGGCCAATACACAGTCTGTAATGGGGAAGCATGCAAAAACAACAAATTTGCAGTAACATATCATTACTCAATGGTCCACGGTCGTTAAAGCGACATCTACCTACAGCCCCACCCGCACAAATGACAGCAGGTTGCTTTGCTCCCCTTGGCAGGAACCTTATGCATCGGGCCTGCTGGCGAAATGCAGGTAAAAAAGGCAACTACTGCAGAAGCGAAAGGGGTAAATCATATAATGATGCCGTATTTTTTTTTTTTTTTTTTTTTCAAGTAGAAATCAATGTGTTTGAACATGCACTCAAACCACGAACCCTCTCAATCATGAGCGCAACGCTGCGACTGCTATGCCATGCAAGACAAACGGAGGGAGAGCTTATCTCGAAGTATTTATCTGCGGTCGCATAGTGCATTTCAACTGGGGAAAAACCGAATGAAATCTGTGTGCATCCGTGGTACCTAGACACAGTCCCCATATGTTTCCCTCGTAACTCGCGCAGGTCAGGAAAGCGTGGCATATCGCTGGCATGTCTGTGCTGTTGACAAAATAAATGGGCATAATGAAGGAATAATTCTGTCCCAGTTCTTTTGTGAGCTGTGTTGTGCAGTACCTTTAAAATGAAGAGACCTTTATAGCAAATGAGTTCAGAGTTATTAAGGCATTCAACTGTACTGTAATGCATGAAATTAATGACTTGCAGGAATGTTCCATTTTCAACTCATTTACTTTTTTTTCTCTCTCTCTGCAGTTCCCTCATTGCCATCAACACAAGCTGTATGCAATGGAAGTGGTGCAAATAAATATGCGACATGTATGTATCTTTTTTTTTTTTTTTTTTCCTGCCCAAATGTTATATGAGGCTACACATTTCAGCTAGTTCAGATTTTAATTTCTTGGACTGTTTGTTCCCATGTTAAAATGCCAAACCGATTTCCTGTGCATTGTTTCTACATTGCTTCTTGTTGAGCTGCAGACACTCTCGATCTACTACCGTCCTGTAGGTTTTAACTCCTAGCTCCACTCCTTGCCTTTGATAAGAATGGGTAATACTTGTTCTTACCTGGCAAACACTGGGTCATGAACGTGAATGAAAGCCAGGCCATGACCTCATATGTGTAGTTGGGGCAGGAGACAAAGTCAAACAGCAGGGTGAACGGGTTACCCGTTGGTACCGGGATGCGGCGCTCCTTGGTGCCTGCAAACGTAGCAGACCCATCACAAGCTTGTAAGTGTTGATCCTGCAACGACCTTTTGAAACAAGAGCTGGCGAGATATGTGTGTTTTTTGTTTTTGTTTTTCGTGTTTCTGACATCAAACTGCAAGGGAATTGCAGAATAGCTATTTGGTGGCATGACATGGAACACCAGAGGCACAGTTCCAAGATTCACAATTGCCTGCTGTGTGCGTTATAGAGCCAGCAATCTCGGAGGCCAAGCTCTGCCAGTCCTTACTGCTGGCTTTGATTCTGGGGTTCACATAGGGAAGTCGCCACAGGCCAACAAACAGCGCCCCATTGACAGCGCACTGTGGAGAGTTGAGCAATTTGATAATTTGATAAGAATGACCAAACTGCATTTTATTTCATAGAGAGCTGAACTTTCTTGTTATCAGTGGTTGACGACACTTTAGAAACTGTAAGCGAGAGTGACAATATGGTAGCTTGGCAGGGGTGATGTAACATTCCTATTCCAACTCTTCCTTTTTACGCATCGTCAGTGGTTTGCATGGCACTTCAGCCATGTTACTACATGGCCCAGATAGTCATAAACAGTGCATGAAAAGAAAGTAACAGAATCAATCTAAATTAGTCATTACATTATAATGGCCCTGTATTTATACAATGACAGCATCAGTTCTATCATACATTTGCACTGTTTTCTGCAGCAGTAGTAGTGGCAGGAAAAGTTACAAATACAATATAGCATTAAAGATTCTTCTCTCAATAAAAAGCGGCAATTTGGAGACCATGGAGCATTCAGCCATCACAACCAGCTCAACTTCATACTTGCCCTTACTGTCACTGTAAGGTATGTAGCGTTAGATTCGTGAAATGAACTGGCAACCAAGTTTATTGGGAGAATCCACTTCACACAACCAGAATTTCTCGAGATGACAATGCTGGCCAAACAGTACCACCAAACCATCAGCAATGTGGGTGGACAGTGTGCGTGCCTTGACCTGCTACTTGCAAACAAAACAAAAAGATAGAACTCTCACCAGGGGGCCTGAGGTTCCTCAGGGCGATGTGAATGCTCAAGTTGCCCAACTCGGCGAACTACAGAGCAAATACAAAAGAAAAAGAAAAAAAGCATGTTGCCTTGCAAAAGCACTGACTGTACGACAGGATGAGTCAAGCAGTTTGCAAATTTATAAAATTCAATATGAAACGAAAAAAATAGGAGGGAATTTCACTGTTCCGATACTAGAAAGGGTCATGGGCTTTAGTTTAAATCGAAAGTTTTAATTATGCAAAGCTAAATAAATTATTGCTAAAAAATTTAATTCTGGTGTTTTAAGTGCCAAAAGGACAATCTGATTATGAGGCACGTTGTAAAGGGGCCTCCAGATTAATTATGACCATCCGAGATTCTTTAACATGCACCTAATAGACAGTGCACAAGTGTTTTTGCATTCTGCCCCCATCGGAATGTGGCCGCCAAGGCCGGGAGCAAACAGTGCGAGGTGAATTATCATTCAACCAGCCAGTCAGATTGAAAAACATACAAGGTTCAAAACAAGCGCACAAACGGGTAACGTGTACAAGTCTGTCGCCTTTGGGGTGACTGGGTAAATGGCACCCATCGTATAGTAGCACTCTCAACTATTTAAGTCTGCCATTTTGAACTGTGCGTTGAACCTGGTAACCCAAATAGCTTGAATTAGCCACACTCATAGTTTGAGTTTTATTTTACTTACAGAGCTTCAAAATGCACAGAAAACACAGTGGGCAAACAAGAATTGTCAGATTTGTCTGCATTAACCAGAGCACTGAGACTACTACCCGAGTGCCTAATCCAGCACTGACTTATCGTCGCAGGTATACTATGTCATTAAAAATTACTCCGCATTGTTTCACAATGCCTCTACACCTCTCTCTCGCTGTAATTGCAGAGTGTTTTCTAAATTAGGCCGAAGGTGCAATTTTGGAGCAGAAAAAAATGGTGGACGATCCCCCCCTTCCCAAAGCCGATTTTAACGAACGCTCTTTAATGATAGAAGGAACACCAGACGGTGCAGGCACTAACATGCTACTGACACTGAATAAAGAAAAAAAAGTAGAGCAATGAACATTGTGTGCGCACACGCGAGGCAGAAAACATGCAGTCTAATACAAAGCACAAACAAGTAATGAAAGACGACATCTTCAGACAATGACACAACAGAAGCCACCTACAGTTTCATGCATAAAAGCTTGAAAATCATTGCTCTAAATCATATGATATGGCACATTGAAATAAACTGCACCTTCTTTTGCGGCCAACACTCATCAACTCATGAACGATAATGTCACAGCTTTTTTTCCCAAGGATCTGCTAGCAAGCAATCTTAATGTAACCAATTGTATTTTTCACAATAAAAAACCCTATTTTGATATAGTGAAATTCTATTTTATCCTTCATTACAAATTAAAGGAACATCACCTTCAATCAGCCTATTACGCAAATAATTGCAGGCCTTCATAACGCAACTGTAGTAGTATCAAGTGAAAGCAACAGGTGTATTGCTACTGGCAATAACACAGCTTTTTCTTTTCTTTTCTTTTTTTCAGATTCAAGAGCATTCACAGATGACTCACCATAAATGCAGCCAGGCCACCATAGACCTGCAGAGGTCCAAGCGCTGCACAGAAGAAAATGGCAGATGAGGGAAATAGCATTCTTCATGCACACATCATCATTCTACACATCACTCCCTTTTTAGCTAGTTCGTTCTTCGTTCACAGGACTGTTGAACAGATTAAATGAAAGAGTGATGCTAACCAAATAACGTATTTACTCTATTCTAGCGTGCGCTTTTTCTTTTTCCCATAAAAATTCACAAACATGCGGCGTGTGCGTTAAAAATGAATATGAAAACAAAACTGCAATAGGTGGTGTCCAAATCTTAGCCGCAAATCTCGAATTGTACATTTCAAACTCAAAACCAATGCCTGCTAGCGCCTGAAGTTTGCGATCACTGGAGGTGTGGTTTGGATGCAGATTGTGACAGAGGTCTTAAAATTTTGTCTTCCCAAGTGCGAAGTTGTTATTTCTACCTCTAAGCATGAAAATTTGGTGAAGGAACAATTTAGGGTACTGCATTTTTAGACTATTTATGCGTAAGTATCAGGTGCACGTTACAACTGGGGGTGTGCTAGAATTGAGCAAATATAGTATGTACCAGGTAATCTATTTTTAACAGAAACAGTCTTATTAAAAGAACTCTCGCGGTAGAGAGTGCAATTCTGTCGCAGCTGGATTACTTGAAGAGGCAGACAAACTACAGTACAAGCTACAGAGTGATTGGTGTTAGCTAATTAACATATCCTCACCTCTTAAAGTTGCATTTAAATTTCACTAACTAACTTTGTATTTCATCAATTAGAGCTCACATCCTCACGGCAGAAATGAAGGCAAGTAGTAATGGAGTATACAATATCCATCTGGCAGAAATCCTGTGCTTAGCACCAATCTTGAGAAACTTGTCCTGAAATTCTGTGGTGAAATGCACTGACGTTCCGGTTGTATTCGTTATCAGCACACCCATTTCTACAGCGCTGACAAGCATTAAGAACCGTTAATTTCTATAATAACAAAGTTTATTGGGGAAGTTTTGTTAACATCACTCTGGACCATGTCTAGCAAGTAGCATCCGCATCTTCCCAGTCGGTTTCCATCAAAATTGGTATCAATCCGGCATAGGCAGCAGTAACCATGTAAACTGCCCGCTAACTGCAACAGCTCGCTCAGAGTAATGGAAACCAGTGGCATGTGGAATCAACAATAGTAGGTACAGCTCTGTCCTAAACCGCAGTTTGCTCACGGTGAAGCTGTGCACGTTGAAAAGTTTTTGTGTAACCCTCGGAGATCCTAGCATTCCACTTCTGCTATAACGTGACATGCCACATTATGAAAGGCCGTGGTTTTCACACAATGCAATGTTTCGAGAGTAAGTTTCTGCAGTCGAATCTTGTCATAATGAATCTGACACAAAGCCACATTTGTTACTACTGTATATTCAATATTGGTTATCTGTAGTTATATATCTTTTACATGGTAATATTAGCAAAAATCTTTTTTATCTAATTTGTTACCTTTGATAATTTCTTATGCCACAGTCTAACTGTACGTCTAGCACACTGTTGTCATATTTTTTTTAAAGGGCCTCTCCCAAGGCTCCACAGAAATTTCGGTTATGCACTGGAAGTTGCAAGGCGCAGTGCAGTGTCTAGGGAGCACCTTACTACAATCATTTTTCACATTTGTTCACTATTAGAGGAGATAGCAGAAATTGAAATATTGCGTTCCCACGTTGCCAAGAGGGGAGCTTAACTGCCAACGTGGACACTCTTTCCTTGTGCCTCATTTTCCCCCAACCTCTTCCCATACTGGTGACAAGGAGCCAGGCCATGGTTTACATTACAATCCCCTCATCCTTTGTTTTTATTTTTTATTTTTTTCGCTGCGCAGCGCACTTCCAATGAATTCTGCATTTTCCAGCACTTTCTGCATCCGACGTTTCACGGAGGTCATGCTGCGTAATCGTTGCCGTTACAGGCAGTGTGTGTAACGTCGACATGTTTATGCTTGTTACCTTGACTTTCCGGCTGACAGCGGGGCTCCCTCGAGAAGACAGGCGCGCAAGATTCCATTTGAAATTTTAGCTGTTCTCACACCATGCAGCCTCTTGATACTTTACAGACACAATTAAGTGCCACTGCATGATCTATATGCAGCGCTTGTATGTTTACAATGCCTGAACCTGGTGGGGGGCCTTTTAAGCGCTCGACACTTTTCCTCTTAGTGCTGTTTCAACATGTAAATTACTTGCAACCTACCTGGTGGAGTGTACAGGGGGTGGTTGACATAGTAGCCAATGTACAGCCCAAAGAGCCAGTAGTAAGAGCAGTTCTGTGAATGAACGAACAAAGGCACTTCGATGCACAAATCAACACAAACTGTCAGCAGCAGGCAAAAATATAAAAAGTACGATAGTAATAATTGTGAGGAGTTGTGTCCCAAGTGCAAAATTTATTGACAGCAAGCACAACGATGTGGACTATGAATCACTTTATCTTCTTAACCACTGCAGCTTTGCTCTTCGCATTCCAAAAATAACCTTCCTGCGTGGCTCAGTGAAGATACAAACACTAACTTATTTTTTCTTTACAGTAAGGTGCTTTGATACCCTTGGCTCTTTTAACCCTGAAAAGCCCAACACACCATTATTTCTACACTCAGCTTGATGCCTCAAAATCTTTATTTGTGGCAACCTTGACGCATAGTCCGTAGCAGCATTTTTTATACACTGGTGCGAGTTTTTAGAGGTGAATAGTTCAGCAAACCAATTTTACTTATTAAATATTCTGCTAATTATGTTTACTTAAATAACACTTCATTGCTCTTTTTTTTAATATTGGGGGCAAGCTCCACCACTAGAAAAGCTGGTGCCACCGACAGCGTGACGTGGCATCACGTGGACACAGCGGCCACGTCGGCTGCTTCAGAAGCATCAAACCAAGGTGAAAACAAAAGTTTAAAGTCCCCCCTGCGCTGCAGTTCTGATTAAGTGGTGAGGCTTTCCCGCCTTAGGTGCCTGCTTCACAACATTTGAAAGTACAATAATTGGTAGTGGCTGCCTTTGGAGGCGCGCAGCATGGTAGGTTACTGCTTGGTGCTGCAGTGCCGGATGTACGCAGCAGAGTCCGGTGTCAGGCTTATTCACACATAGCAGCAGGACAAGAAGCTGCGTGAACCTTGGCTCGCGAAACTTAGAACTGGCAGACAGCCATTGGCTACAACTCGTGTATGCAGCAAGCGCAGATGCAAGGGACATTTCTGCTATGGCGCCGGGACTGTGCAATGTTCGGCAAGTAGCAGAAAACGCGCATTGAGACATTTGCCCGCGCCCACTGCCCGGCTAATGTCATGACGGTTTGGTCTATGAACTTGTTGATGCTAGATACTGACAAGTTCACTGGAATGGAAAGGGAGCGGTAAAAAGCACATTAAAAAAAGGCATGGCATATGGTCACGTTTGTGTTATGAATTAATGCACTGGATTACCAAAAAGAAGCAGAGGGAAATCGCACACTGAGAAGACCGCTAAACGTACAGTGCAACGCAACTTCAGAAATAACACTGAAACGTCCAAGAACGTAGATGAAAAAAAAAAGATTGAATTGTCATGACAGCACATCACAGTCACCGTAGCGTCGAAGTCTCTATAAAGGAATTATTTCTGAACAGCTGGGATAGCGTCCATGCAGCAATGGTTGCTTGTGTACTGTCAAATGCTCATATTCTGCGACCTAAAGCTCCTGGTACGGTGTGAAAACGCGCACGCAGCGAAAGCGAAACATTGTGCACGGATATGCAGGCAGACGCGCAGTCAGTTAATGCGAAGCCATGCGATTGCTGCATTGAGGCTTCATTCTGTTATGCTCCATTTGGTTATACAGACAGCCCACTATAAGAACATATTTCACATAGCTTGCTCTTGGCGTTTGCCTACCTTTCACGCAAGAATCCGGTTCGGGAGACTCCATCGCGGCGACCACGCGCAGTGGCCTTCACTGTACATATTCGGTATAGAGATAGCGTCTGTAAACAATTCCGTGCTTTCAGTTTGCCCAAGATTATCGTTTTGACAGTAAAAAGCTCCCCTCGTTTTGAGAGTACTTGCAGAAATGTATAGGAGGGCTGCCATGTGGTGTTTTTATTGAGCACCGTAAGCAAAACCTGTGAGGAGCGCGCTGCGTTATCCCTCATACTATACAAGGGAGGCGCTTCCAACAGATGGCGACTCCATAAGTCCTTGCCCCCATTAAATTTACTCTCCGTGACCAGAAAAAAAGGTGAACAAGTTGTTATAATTTGCCTTGATACAGAACATGCAAATCTCAGTACACACGCTTTATTTATTTATTTATTTATTTATTTATTCACATTCATTCATTCACAAGGTTGAATGTCCCACAGCAACACTGGTGCTATGAGAGACATTGTAGAGGGGGACTGCAGAATAATTTCGACCACCTGGGGTTCTATAATGTCCACAGAAATCTAAGCATCCAAACATGGTTGCCTTTTGCCCCTATGAAAATGCGGCCACTGCGGCAGGGAATCGAATCCACAACCTTTTGCTAAAGAGCAATATGCCCCAGCCACTGAGGCAGGCTAGAGAACAATTTTACAAGTTTCGCTACACAACTACTGCTGCAAAGCATGCTGACAGTAGCGGTCCTTACCAGCCTGAACTGCACAAATCCGCTTGGTCCTCGAGATCAGAAGACAGGGAGGTGATAATAAATGGTTTCCACAATAGGAGTCGAGGATACTCTGTCCCCATTAAGCCCCCCCCCCCCCCTTTTCTTCCCAAAATATTCTCTAGAAAAGTAAGAATGGCATTGTCTTCAGCATTGCTGTCAATGTTGCTTTAAAACCAAATCCGGAGGAAAAGCTGCAAAGACTGCTGTCGTTCTAGTGCTGGCAAGTGCCGCTACATGTGCACTCTGAACGTGGTGAAATCGGCCTCTTGAACAGACCGCATACCTTAAATAGGTTCATGATGGGCATGGTGCCATGAGAGAAGCGATGCACGAAGAGAGTCTCCAGTAGCCGCTTGACGTAGTGGATTGTCCAGCAGGCAGCTGCCACCCTGAAAGGCCAAATTTAACACATCAGCGTGAGAACGCATTCATGCAGGCCGGCATTACAAGGCTGACACAAAACGACCTGTACTAAATGGAACGCAGAACCGAAAACACAAAATTTTCCTTGCCCACCACAGTGCAATTTGGCCACTCATCTCTTCGACTGTCTCGCCAAGTACAAGCTGTTGCTACCCTAGCCACCATACTGTCACTGTTGGGGATACAACCACTTCCGTGAGGTTTCGTTCGTGTGACTCTGCAACGGACGCATCGGCGTATACAGCTGACAGTGTTTCTGCCGCGGTGCCGAGCTTGCTATTTTTACAAAGTGCCAGGAACAAGTCTCCTTCGATGCGTCTGGCGCAGAGTCATATGAAATCTTGTGAAGCTGACAGTACATCACCAAAAGTGATCACTTAAAGGGCCCCTGAAACGGTTCGGACAAATTTTGTAGACGCGTAGGGTACAGCTTAAGTAGAACATTCGCACCACAATTTAAGTGAAGCGTTACGTATTAATGGAGCTACAAGCGATTAGAAGCTACCCTCCTCCCTAGCCATGCTTTTCCTCCTCAACTCGTTCGCCGAGCGAGTGGGGCTAAGCTCCGCCTTCACTGGTTCAGCGTCACGATGCGACGTCACATCGTCCACTTCCGGTTGTTTTGGAGCCCGCCCCCGCCCGCGCGAGACCGCTCCGCTAGCCGCTTGGCCGTCGACCCCAAGCGAGAGCTATCGAAGCAGCGTGCGTTGCGAGCATTCTGTCGTATTCCGGTAACCACAGGAAAGCTGGTCATTTCGGCAAATGACTAGGCATAAACTCAAGCTGATGAAGGAACTTTAGCGTAGACGTACGTCAGCGGCCTGATCGGTCAGCACGGTCCATACACTTGTTGGTGCAGCGTTTAACCAGCCAAACAAAGCGCTAATATTGCTCTAACCAAGCGTAAAACATTTTAAACATTTATAAAAACAACGTGTTCATGATTACACTCCTGCGAAAAATACACATCAGCAGCAAAGAAGAATACACTTCGTTGCTGCTACTGTGTATGGTTGAGCTCTGTGCCACCAGGTGGCTGCACCGTGCAGACCATTCGCATTTGCCCTTCTGCTCATCTCATGGCTCATCCCGTTACGGCAAAGTCAAGCGGCCAGACTCTGTCCCCTTGCGCTTGCGTTTTCCCTAATACTGGACTCGGGAAACGCTATTGCGTTAGTAATCTTCCGGTGTAGAGTGACGGCCACAACCGCGCAAATCCTGGCGCGGATCGGATAGCAGCAGTCCGATGCGCAGCAGCCAGTTCGCTCGCACGCTGCCTTGCAGTGGGACACGATGTCGCAGCTTGACATATTGCCAGTCGCTACGTTTGCAGTCCACAAGGCAACAAAGTCGAATCACAGTGCTCGCGAAAAGACTGAGACCGACTCTGACCGCGGAGCTCTCTTCAAAATGGAGTACGTTGTAACACAAGCAGACGACACTTGCTGTGTGCCGGAAGTGCTTAAGTGTACTGAAAAATTATTCTTGTGCATTCTCTTTATGTTACTTTCTTTTCATAAAAACAAATTAACTAACATTCCAACTATTACGAAGATCATTTGTTTACTATAAAGTTGGAAAAATTATCGATCACGCGCCCTTGTCAGCCAATCGGATAGCTCGCCCCACTGACGTCGTATGGGCGATTTCGGTCATATGGGTAGGGGCGGCTTAAAATTCCGCCGAGCAGTGCGCTGCGATCGGCAGCGATGTGCATATTTAAAACCTTATAATAAATTACACGCTTTACGCGGAGCACTTAGATGTGTCAATTAATGATCAGAAGGACCTACTCTAACGACTCAATACGTTTGTAGAAAATCGTCAAAAGCGTTTCAGGGTCCCTTTAAGAATATTAGCCCTGAATAAAACTAGCCATACCACCGCAAGAGAACTACCCCACCACCTCCTTCCCCGTGGTACTGGACGCGTCCACTGCCAAAATCCACTGTCCATTTCTTATCATGATGCACTGCTTTGTCTTGCTGGCTCATCAAAGCTTCGCTCATGCAGATTCCCACAGTGCGTGGGATCTGTGTCAAATTTAAAAATTATTATTATTATTATTATTATTATTATTATTATTATTATGTAAGAAAAGGCACAAAACCACTCCAGAAAACTTAGGAATGCAGTCGCTTTTCTAGACTGCTATAATTATCGACTGGTACATTACAAACTTGAAAAATATTTTTTTTTTTTCAAGGACAGCTGCAACAAGATTTCATGTTGGCTAAATTGGCCATAAATGTGCCACTGAAACAATCTTGGCAAATCCACGGGGCTGGTAATTATATAATTTTCTTATTATCAGCCGTTAAACAGCACCTAAGCAGACGACGTGTGCAGCTGGTAATTGTAGCTATGACATAAGTCCCTGCACGTCGCCTTCGAACCACGCATTCTAGGTCACGTGTCACTTCTGGCAAGTAGTAATGGCAGTACTTTTTTTTCAGTTTTGGTATCAAAAATGACTATTTCTGCAATCTTTCTTTTGATGCTTCTACTCGTATTTCATACATAAAATTTTCCGTGGAAGCTCAAAATGAAAAAATAAATTTTGGAGTTTTACGTGCCAAGACCCCTTTCTGATTATGAGGCACGCCGTAGTGGAAGACTCCGGTAATTTTGACCACCTGGGGTTCTTTAATGTGCACCTAAATCAAAGTACACGGGTGTTTTCGCATTTCGCCCCCATCAAAATGCGTCCACCGTGGCCGGGATTCGATCCCGCGACCTCGTGCTCAGCAGCCCAGCACCATAGCCACTGAGCAACCATGGCGGGTCCATGGAAGCTCTTCTACATATAAGCTACTTTAAGCCAGGTTTTTTTATGCGCTCCAAAATTCCATTGCAGTTGGCCTTTAACTACCATGGTGTTCAATGCAGAAGGCAAAGTCTCCATGTACGTGCAGAGAGTAGCTGTCTCCTCATATTTTTTGTCATAGGTACAGATTCAACAACCTGAATTTTCAGGTCAACTCGCGGTATTCAAAACACACTTCAGAAGTGCCTCTCATTGTCTGTGACAACACAATGGTCTGGTCAAATTAGGTACCAATTTTCAGAAAATATGATGGCAAGAATACATTACATACAGTTTCAAATCAGGAAAGAATAATTTATGTACTCTCTTCTGGCTTGATTTTGACGACTGAAGGCAACATGCATTATAATATACTATTCTCGTGGAATGAAATGCACCAATTTAGGCCTGCCTAATGCGCATACTGTGGTTTCCGCCGTCTATAGTAAATGTTGTATCGGCATAGTTCAGGCTCTTTGGCTTAGATCAGAGTTCATGCCATCCTTAGCAACCAGGTGTGTAGTGGTGTGACAGCACTCTCGAGTAACTGCACTTATTGGGTGTTCTACATTATAATTTCCCCCGTCACGCTTCATTTCGTGAGCGCAGTACAAGGGGTTACACAAGGATACAGTAAGAGACGAGGTAAATACTTTGGTCACTGTTATTTAGTGGTTCATAGAAAAGCTGGCACTGCTGCAGATTCTTACACAGTCAAACCCGAATACTATAACGAACACAAATACAGTGAATTATTTTATATAATGAAGGAAGTATAGAAGTTTGTCGTTATAAGCATGTAACAAATATATACTTTTAATGAAGGTATTTTTATGTCTTGCGAATTTGCTTCACGAGGTTGGACAATATTTTAAGGGAATTTTTCGGTGTATTATCTCTGCACGGCAACAATTGAATTTGGCCTGTATTCTGCTGTTTGGTTACTTGCACAGCATCACAAATGAAAATAATTGTTTGAAATATTTAAAAAATGGCAAATAGCAGGTGTTGCTTGACCGTCATCTAGATTTAATAGCACCTAGCTCGGCGCAATCTATTGGTGCACAAAAATTGTGCAAGAAAGCAAACAGTGACTGTAAAACATGTTACTCTGTTAAATAGACGCTCCAAGACAAGCATGCTACACATTTTGCCACAAATAAGCACTCGGGAAGCTTTGCTAAAAAATCCAAGCCAGATTTTGAAAAAATACATGTACTACCCATGACTACTGCGCTGACTACCAAGCTTGATGTTTCAAGGTACCGATTGTGGAAACGGTGTTGCAAGGTTCTTTTAATGCACTAGCATGCCAGACTGCATAAGAATGACACCGTCACACTTCTAGAAAAAAAGGAGTACCAACTTGACGGCAATGTCCACCTGGTGGCGTGATGCGTACTGCCCGTATATCCATGCTGGCCTAGTGGCAGTGATGAGGTACAGGGCCAAGGGTCCAAAGTACTCCACCAGGAACACCTGCCAGGCACGGAAAATGTAAGAGGGACTCCTCACAACAGCTTTTAAAATCAGCATTTACCGATGTTGCTGTTTCGGTCGTAGAAACGGGAGCAAGAACAAAAAGCTACAAAGAGCTTGACAGGGGCTCCAATTCCATCATCAGTCATGATCATCACCACCAGCCTTAATCAAAATTCACCATTTTGCATGTAAAAACCTCAATCTGACCATGAGGTTACGCCGTAGCGGGTGACTCTGGATTCATTTTGACCACCTGGGGTTCATTAGCGGCAGGAATTATAGTACTGCAGCCCGTATGTTGACACCTCAGTTACAGTTCTATCCCGAGGTACGTCACCTTGGTTAGGTCAAACGAGGCAAGTGGGGAAGTGCACTTGCAGGCTTAGTCTTGCGTCAGCTGACTCCACCCTATACCTGTACATTTCCCAGTTTCTTCACACCACCTAATTTCGTGCCATGTCCTGGAAAGTCTTCGCATACCTGCCAACTCTCCCAATGTTCCCATAAGCTTTACAAATTTAGGATCGTTCCGAGATTTCGTAAAATTTGCACAAAATAAATTCTGCTCTGTCAAAAAAGGTTTAAGGGTGTTGGAAAGATGGGGTGCGACACAAGATTGCAAAAAGAAAAAAAAAGTGCACAAACATGAAATTATGACAGTTGGTATGCTGCCTTCTTGTGGCATCACCACGGGCACAGCCTCCTATATGCTCTGCTATGGCTGTTCAATGACCCCAAAACGCTCGTCCAATTAACTCTCTGCTCTCCCGCTGACCCGACACTCCACATGGGGCACTATAGGTAAATCACCTTTGATAAAGTTCTCATTTATCTCATAAAAGGCGCATGCTCACAAGGTAAGCTTTGTGTACTCTATTGTGTCCCTTGTGAACTTTAAAGTTTGTGAATTTTTAAGTTAACAGGTTGGCAGGAATGCATTTGCAAGTTTCACTTACTGTCTTCCAACCAATCTGTGGTCCCAGGTCCTTGAGGTACAGCCGGTCGCCAGACTGAAGCCTGAGGTCTCCGAGAGTGCTCTCGTCTTTCAGTGCTTTCGACTCTGCACACACCGAGCACATTCTATACAAATCGCAGCTGCCTGTACTTCAAGTCCGCCAGTACAACCAAAATAAGACCGGACCACACAAGTGTGCACCATGGCAAGTACCACGGTTTTTAACCCTTTGAACCCCAGGCCCAAGCTGTATCCATCTTGCCAGTTTGTTTAGATAATGCCAAGCCTTGCTTGTCCCAACCGCGGCTTCTTTTGCTTTGCTTGCCAGAAACAAGCGGGGCACCTCAATTCACAGTGTTCGACCAAGTTTGGGTGCTCATGCATATTAATATTGGGCACTCGCTTTGCACAAGTGGGATGTGCCACTGGGTATGTTCCCAAACAGACAAGGGGGCACTGGGTATGTGAACATCCTTGGCCATTCTCCCAGAATTGGTACGTGCCTGAATACGTAAGCAGAACAAGAGACAGGTGAAGTCAGCAACAGAAAACTAAAGTCGGCTACAAAAGCAGCCAGGTGCAAAGAAGGACATTAGGAGAGAAAAACAGGATGAGAACGCGCATTGGGAGAGAGAGGAGCATTAAGCTAGGCAGAAGTCAAAAAGATGAAGTGACGTGAAGATATTTTAGTAAACATCAAACAAAGCTTTGCTAATCGACAAATTCTACATGTGCGTAGGACCCGCCGATATATATGTTGTTTTTCTTGCAACTTCTCCACACTCCTGTTTCATCGCACACTGTGATCAAGAATGGTCTACTTCTCTTTCACAACTGTCATCACTGCTCAGGGTACATCCACAGCTCTGCTGTGAACATATATCGTTCGAAATTTCTGAAAACCACATGGCACACCGAAAAGTGAAAGCATTTCATGAATAAAAGTAAGCCCTTTAACTTGACACGACTATCTCAAACAAGGAGGAGGAAAATGGCATTTCTCTGCACAGAGAAATCCAGCATTTCCTTCAACAACGATTTCCAAGGGGCACTGACACACAATGACAGGTCTTTGAAATTGCTAATGCATAAACAGAAAAGTTCATGATGATGATGATGATGATGATACATGGGGGTTTTTTGGTGCAAGGGCCAGGGATGGCCAAAACAGAAAAGTTGAATGAATGACTTACTTTGGTCAGTCTTGATTGACTGCCTCTCAGGGTAAAGCTTTGGCTCTGCAACGAAAGCAGAAATAATTTGTATGTCTGCATGTGCAACTACTCGCAGGACGCAACTATATGGTTACCATGCATTAAAGAGACACCAAGGATCAGCCGTAATGGAGGCCTCCGTATTAATTTTGAGCACCTGGTGTTCTTTGATGTGTGCCTACTTCATAGCACATGGGTTTAATGCAACATGGCGGTGCAATGCGAAAATCGCATTACACCACCACGACCAGGATTTGATCCCATGCCCTCGGGCTCAGCGGCGCAGCACCAAAGCCACTACACCACCACGGCGGCTATCAAACATGCGCCGCGTCGCTTCGGTGCTGAATGCCATGCCGTCTCATCTCCACTCATGGTAGTTAGTCATGCAAATGTTATTTTGCAAGTATTGGCCAAATTAATAAATATATTACACTTTCCCCTTAAGCAGCACACCATCAATATGACAGTGTCTCTGACGAAGTGTACTTGCTCAATGTGCCAAATTGTTTTCCAGTCTGACTGGGGTATTAATCTTTTGTTTTGTGTCCTTAGTAGCTTACCAACCAACCACGTCCAGAAAGATTTACCATTGGCATTTCAGATGTTTCATATGCTAATCTACTTGAACTGGACATTCACCCGGTGTGTCCTTGTGAAAGAAAGCATGGCGTAAGTGTGTGCAAATCCGATAGGCTACTTACTCAGACGGTGCACCTGTTTCTTGACTTCCAAGATTGTTGTACTTTGGTTAAGCTGAAAGAGAACGAAGGAATCTTAAGCCATCACAGCAGACGACACCAAAAAGGAATCAAAGCACAGAATCAAGTTTGTTAAGAAAATGGCAAGATGATCAATAATAAAAGAGGCAAGGTCCCGAGCGTTCTCACTCACCCCATGAAGCTTGGCGACCTGTTTGTTCGAGTTGGCTGAAACAACCTCAATCTGCAAGTGTGGATGGCACAAGCAAATAAGATTAGAGGATATCATGCAAGTGTTCAGATGCAGTCGTCAAGCTCATAATAAAAGGTAAATCACAGTGCATTAGACAAGGGACAACCGCATAAACAAGACACACAGAGCACCGATATGCACCATCTAGCTTCTGCAGTAATCCCTTGCCAAATGCACTGCAATTTACACATTATGCAAGCCCCAATTTCCGTTTTAGTGAAGTATTTCGTACCCCAGCAATGCCTCTCATGTGCTTAGGGAACTGTAGGTAATTCTTTAATTAAATAAATAAATATAAAGCTGGCAGCAAAGTGCAGCAACACAATGGGTCTTCATTACTGATGCTTTTCCAAAAGAAAAATTTATTTAGAACCAAGCCATGCAAAACGATGAGCTGATATGTAAAGCTCCAGACACCCAGCCTGTGCTTTCACAAGCCAAGTTCCAAGTGTAAACGACTGTAATCTGCAAGCGCGCCAGCTTTTTCCTGTGAGACGTGCAAAAATTAAGAGTAAGGACGTCTGGGCGGAAGAAGGAAACACGAAAAGGTTTCAGCTTTTTTTTTTTTTTTTCTCAATTACCGCCGGCCTCGAGAACGCGCCCAGCGCTGCACAAAATTTGTCCAAGAACACAGGTACGTGATAAGCGTTAAAAAAATAAATTTGATGTTTTTCTAGTGATCCTTTCTCGCAGCTCTCTAGCTCGCGTCCGAGCTGTCGGTTCGCAACCGCCGTACTTTCAACCCGAGAACAGTTTTCCGGCCCCGCTAGGTAATGGGGCTCACGGTTTCACCGGATTGGCATTACGTGCGCCAGGTTGCGTTCTCGCGTCTCTCCTTTTTCCCTGCGGCTACGGGCGAACGAGGAAATCAGCAGAAGCGCTTGAGGAAAGAATACGCGCGGTAAGAAAAAGTGTGAGAGGGTGTAAACGCGCCGAGTGGTTCGTGGACTTGATTTTTTTTTTTTTTTTCCCTTTCTCGAGGCCGAGCCGCGTGGGAAAGAATCGCTAAGAAAGATACGATATGTGCGTCACAAAAGAAAGGGAAGTAATAAACAGTGTGTTCGTCGCTCTGGGCGTAAAAGCCCTCCCCGCTATGCTTCTATGCTTGGCGCTTTAATTCGTACTGCAAAAACACGCGAGTGCATTGACGCGATAGTGGCGCACGACACCGAATTCCGAGAGATGTCGAATTGACAAACACTGAGCGGACGCCGGTTTTTGGCTGCCGGCTATATTATGCGCCCTTGCTCCGACAGCGATGCCGGCATCAGTATCGGGAGTGGGTAGACAGTGCGATAGTGGTGCCCTTGATCGGTGGCATGATACTGCCGGCTTTCGAAACGACATGTTGTCAAAACAACTATCGCCGGCGTCGAGGTCACATGATGTCGCGTTAGATCACTCGAAAACACAGGGCATCGGAATGCCGCGTTCGAACACGGATTGTCTGCAACTCTCGAAAAGCTGTCCGCAAAAGTGTCCATTCGAATTTGAAAAGCCCGTCTGAGCTCGAACAATGCATCCTTTCTACAGTCGGAGGGCGCCTAGCAGCGCCGCGTAATGATCTTGCGAAGATAACAAATTATGCACGAACTTTCCGGCTTCTCCGTGTTTAGTTGTGTTCTTAAAACTAAAAATATCGCTCACTCACCTCCATGATGATTGTCCTTTGACGACGATGACCGTTTCTTCTGTAACGCGAAGTGTGAAGTGGTAACGAAGGATGCTCTTGGAGGAAACTCGCCGCCGCGTCAAGTCGGACTTGTGTGCCCGATCTTGAAGTAGTGGAAAAGAGCGGCGATCAGCCGTCGAGGCGATGGAGAGAGATGTGCGAGAAAGGAGTAGACAACGAGCTTGTAACACCTTGTAGTTCGTATCAAAATTCTGCAGACGTCGCTACCATCGTAATAGCTATCATCATCACTAGTTTGTTATGGTTGCCTGTTTTATTTGCTTTCCTACCAAGTTGTTGGCAATAGTGGTAACTTTGATGACGGAGTGGGTAGGAGAGCTTATAAAAAAAGATTTCGTGGTTTTGTATTGCTCCTCTCCGCCAATATAATGTCCTAAAGCCTAGGTTTTTGTCATAAAGTGGATAGTTTTGCAAGCTCTGTAGATTCTAGAAAGTACTGGAATGTTCGCGGTTCATTGAAGGATCATTGTTTAGAGCGCCACCCATAGTGTCAGTGGGATGTCCGTAAACGACCGTAGCTGCGCCCGGCCAAGAAACCGAGGCGAGCCTGTGATCACGATGTGGAGCGACCGTTCGGCAGCCCTGCCAACTGCTCTGAGGCGTCACAGCATCGCGATATATACGTGATATGATGCGCCGACATTCCCTCACTCACTCACGCAGTGTGTGCAAAACGTTCGAGTCTTGTGTCGCGCCGAGTAGGTTTGCCTGCAGCACAGCGACAGTGCGGTCAGCTGATATCTTCACAGTAGTTGCCGTGCCGGCCACTGGAGGATGCCACTTGCCTGCGTGACGTCACTTGTCGGACACAACGTCACGGATAGAGTTTTCGAGACGTTTCTGGAAGCTCGTTTCCAACGTATATACCCGTTGGCCGCGCAGTTGCTGTGGCATAGAAGAAAGATTCTTCGTTTGTGTGTATCCACATCGATACGCTTTTTTGGATTACTGGACTCGCAAGAGTACCGACCTTCATTGACCTACAAGTCTACCTACAACACCAAAGGTAAGCTTGTTGTTATTGAATTTTCTGCCTTGCTAGCGGTGGCTCTTCGCCCATTAGTATACCCAGGCTTGTTCACGCTGTTGTCGTTCCTTGGCCCGAATCGGTGGAATGGTAATGTAATGACTTGCTGTCTAACTCGCAATTAACGGTCAGTTTACCACAAAAAGAAACGTAGTGGTGCAGCTAGCTTTACATTGTCACTTTGCGATTCCTCCCGCCATTTGCCTAGGCGTTAGTTCGATTCTGTTAGCGTTAAAGCATTCTTGCATAATTATTAATTACTTCGCATTCATGGGATCACACTATCATGGTTTTAGGCATTGTGATCGCGGGGTTTTTTGGTGGCTCGAGCAGCGGTCCAAGCGTTTCGCATGGTCTCGTTCGCGCTCGGAGTTCATCGGCTCGTAAAGTGATCGCACATGCAATGAGCTCGAATTGCTCGCGGCCTAATGGCTCTCAAGTTAACCCCTAACAATTCTTTGGCGGGGCTGTGTCAGTTAAGTACGCGAGTTCGACTAGTAAACAGCTGCTACCTAGCGCGCCGTCAAGTTTCAGCGGTTTGTGCCGTATGCCCTCCGTGACATTGGACGAGTCGCCGCCTTCCACGAACCTTCGGCTAGTGCGACTCTGTCAGTTGCCCCGTCCGTCAGTGGAAGTGCGGCTACGCTCGCAACAGCCTCGTATACATTTCGAGAGTGCAGCTTCGTGCAGACGTGGCGTCTTCGGTCGGGCTTATCGCGTGCCACCAAGCGAGTTTTCGAGAAACTTGAGGCGTTGGGTCCGTCAGAATAAAGTTATGCAGTCTGCAGCGAGTCTGTCCTTGGAGGTTGCGGTTCTTCTTTTTTTTTTTTTCTTTGTCCGAAGGCAAGTTTTGGGGCATTGCGCAACGCTGACACCATTCGCCTCCGGTATGCGCACATTGCGGCAAGACCGGGCTCCTTGCCCGGTCAGCGCGTTCGGTCGGGACTCTGCTCTCGTAGAACATTCTGGGCGCGGCCTAACCCTTTCGCCAGGGTTATTTCCTGCGCAAAAATACAATAACAATGAACTCGTAAATGTCGTAGGTTTTTATAATTGGCCCATGCCTTTTCAATCGCAGCGTTATGTGTAGTGTAAGTTCGATCGACTCAAACAAGCAACACTTCTGTATACCTGGCTGCAGTTCCGCTTGGCCATGCGTCCCTAATTTTATTCGACGCTAAAATACACTATTTCGAGAAAAGATAGCGGTTTTAGCTGTCGGGTTAGACTTGTGCAGCTCCGGCCTACGGAGCACGTATGTCTTTTTTTCTTTTTTCTTTCTTTTTTTTCATTCTGAAACCGCTCGTGTATGCTTACCTCGTTCCTGTCATCTTTGCAGGAGACGATGGGTAAAGACTACTACAAGATCCTCGGCATCAGCAAGGGTGCCAGCGACGATGACATCAAGAAGGCCTACCGGAAGCTCGCCCTCAAGTACCATCCCGACAAGAACAAGTCTTCGGAGGCCGAGGAGAAGTTCAAGGAGGTTGCCGAGGCGTACGAGGTGCTCAGCGACAAAAAGAAGCGCGACGTGTACGACCGCTTCGGCGAGGAAGGCCTCAAGGGCAGCGCCGGCGGTGGCGGCGGAGGACCCAACATGCCTGGAGGCCAGTCGTTCACCTACACCTTCCACGGCGACCCGCGGGCCACGTTCGCCCAGTTCTTCGGCACAGACAACCCGTTCGAGAGCTTCTTCAACTTCGGCGGCGGACCCGGGGGCCCCGGCGGCATGAACATGTTCTTCGGCGGACCCGGTGGGGGCGCCGACGACGACATGGACCTGGACGGCGACCCCTTCGGCGTGCCAATGGGCGGCGGGAGACCCGGCGCGAACCCGTTCCGGTCCCAGAGCTTCACGGCGGGCGCCCGGCCGGGCAGTGGCGGAAAGGCTCAGGGCAGGCAGGACCCTGCCATCGAGCACGATCTGCACGTGACACTCGAGGAGGTTCTCCGCGGCTGCACCAAGAAGATGAAGATCAGCCGGAAAGTCCTGGGACCGGACGGCCGCACGCCCAAGCGCGAGGAGAAGGTGCTCACCATCAACGTGAAGCCCGGCTGGAAGGCCGGCACGAAGATCACCTTCCAGCGGGAAGGCGACCAGCTTCCCGGCACCATCCCGGCGGACATCGTGTTCATCATCCGCGACAAGCCCCACCCGCAGTTCAAGAGGGAAGGCGCTGACATCCGCTACACTGCCAGGCTCACGCTCAAGCAGGTAGGTTCTCTACTCCATTCTTTTGCGACGGGTTTCTCAGTTTTATCTGCCCCTCCTGAAGTAACTTTAGATGCTAAGGTGGCAATAGCAAGATAATTTTTTCAAAGGTTGATCTGGTACTTGGCACTCATAACGTTGTAGAGACTTGGCTAACAATGTTTTTTATCAGCTTTCCTGGTGAGCTTACTTGCTTTACTGTTAACCTCAACTGAGCTGGTATTTCTCCATAAGCACAATTTTCTGGACCAGGTAAACACTATACAGACTGTAGCTTAAGCCTCTAGTTCCTAGCGCTAATGATAAATCTTAATTAACCTTTGCACTACATAGCCAACTAGTGTTGTGCTAACTTCGCTAGGTGCATGTCGCTTGCGACAGCAATACTGAATGTATGTGCTCCCGTTTTCTTCCAGGCTCTGTGTGGAGTGACAATAGAGGTGCCAACATTGACCAAGGGCAAGATATCTCTGCAACTGAAGGATATCGTCAAGCCCACAACAGTCAAGCGGATCCAGGGCCAAGGCCTGCCGTACCCCAAAGACCCAACAAAGCGTGGTGACTTGCTTGTTGGCTTCGACATCCAGTTCCCTGAGCACTTAACGGAAAGTGCACGGCAAATACTCTGGGACACGTTGCCTCCCCATGTCTGAGCAAAGCCGCATGGATATTTGGCAAGAGGACATAACGTGACTTTTGTAAAGCCCTTCCTAAGGTCGCCAGCTGGGGATGACTGTCACATGTATTTCTGTGCAACATTAGGACTGGAACAAATTTTTTGCTTGGACGGCTTTATGCCTCGACAGAGCCCCCACAAGGACATACTGGTCTTCTGCAAGTCTGATGGACACCACAGGCTGAAGCCGGCCCTAGAGTGCAACTCTTGTAGTGATCCATGGGATCGCTGCACAGGATGCCTGGCCATGCTGCAGACTGGAAGACTGCAGTCAGCACCAAGTGTGACTGCACAGCACCCATGCCTTGTGGGTGCCATTGCGTCATCGCATTGTAGGATCTCTCGTCTTCACATGCTTTTATAAGGTTGGCAGACGTTGCAGCCCTATTTGCATTTCACGGTGCGTCAAGCCACTTGTCCAGTGAAGTTCCCATGTGCTGCAGTCGTCTGCCCTTGTACATAATGTAAATAATAGCATGCACTTTTTTTTTTTTACTTGTGTGCACAGATATGGGCGCCCAAAGTATATCTGTGGCACACTAGTGATGCTTTGTACAGAGAGTACTCTTTGTCGCTGTAAATAAACACTTTGCTACATTGTGATTTGCTTTCTGTTCTTTCAACCTGGTGTGACGCCTCCGCGCTATTAACATAGGTGATTGCTGATTGCTGCCGCACATGTATAACACGTATGGCTAGGAACATAGCTGTTGTGGAAAGAACGTCTCAAATTGCTGTCCTGATTTGCAACCTCTTTGCAAACGGGTAAAATGGTGACAGTCTTGGTAGAGCAACTTTTCCATCTGCCAGCAGTGCTGTCCTACATCAAAGCGAGCAAGGAAGGGTGGCCTTCGAGGTCGTTATGCACTGCCGCAAGCTTGGGAGGCCACAGTTGCGTTTAACCAACGATGGCTTGCACACTAGCTGAGAAATTTATCTCTGCCTGCTACTAGCCCCACAGCTTTTAACTTTGGTAGGAAACTATTGGCTAGCTTGTCCTGATTGCAGCTCTTGGACTCGATAGCAACGACAATAGAGGCTAAGTGTGCCTTTTGCCCCTCTGTGCATATGGACACACTTCTGCAAGCAGGCACTTTGGCTACACACTGGAAAAACCAGCAGCTGAGAGCAAATTTTATTTCTCCATATGGTCGCCTCATAAGTGTGGTGCTTTTCTTTTTATTATGTATCTCTTATATGATTGAATTGCAAACTTCGAACTCCTGCAGGAACTGCTTAAAAGTAGCGCGAAATTCATGGAAGAAAGGAACATTTAACAACGCAGGCAGATACTGATTTCGTCAGGATTTCATTGCGATTCCGCATGAGGACACTGCACTCATTATATTTGAAAGATGCGTTCCTATATTTTAAATATGCGTAATATAATGTGATCATGCTCCAGCCTTAACTGAATAGACTATAATCAAGATGATATTCCTAAGATGTGCTCCTATGTGCAATAAAGTAGAGAATGTGATCACGCTCCAGCCTTGAGTGAATAGGCTTTAATCAAGAGTATGGCTTAGTTGTCTGAGCACTAGGAGAGCGATTGAGGGTCGGAGCAAGAAATACCAACCAGTCCACTGCAATGCTTTGAGGCGGCAGTGATTTCCCTACACACCTCCTAAGGGGTGTGTAGACCCCCCCCCCCCTTGAATCTTTAAATTTTACTCTTGTCAATACTTGTATTAAATGTCTGGGCAGCTTGGTCAAGCACCAATAAAAGGAGGAGTGGAATACCATGTTACCATCTAAAGCAAGACAAAGGGAAAATATGCACCTGTCTACTTTAAGGGGTTTCACTCCTAACCAGGGACCAAATTTCTCTGAGAATATTAAGACTCGTAGAAAGCTTTAGCTGCAGTAGACATCAGGTTAAAAGAAAAAGGATGTGGTTCAAGGCACAAAACTATAAATGGAGAATGTCTTTAAATACAAACAACGCTAATCGTTATTGGAAACAAGTGATACAACCTAAAGCAAATTTTATAACGAAATAAAGCCACCTTTGACTTAAACTGAGTGTAGTAAACACACATATAATTTACTTTCTTCATTGATTCGGGGCCGTTCTTTGTTTACAACTCTGATCTTTGAAGATGTTCTTTAAACATCTATATTTAAAATTGGCGAGGCGAAGGGCTATGGAAGCTAATCCTGGCGTTTTAATAAATTGTGAGCGTCAAAAGACAATCGGTGCCCGCTTTATAAGTACTGCATAATTCCTGTACTCCCTAAACATTGTTTCAAAAACTTAAATCTCGTCATTGGCCCTGCCAACAAGTTAGACAGTGTCCTTATAATTTGAAAAATAGTGAAACATTTAAAAACTGAATACCAACCTTTTTAGGTAAAAACTGAATTTCTAAAAAATAAGTTTTTTTTTTTCAGATTAAATAGAAAACACTGCCTCCCAGGTGTACATAGAGAAAATGGGAAACGTACGTCACGGGGATGCGCATTTGGTTAAAAGACGTCTGTTATTTAACTAGTGGACTAAGGAAGAAACAGTTTGTATAGTTTAGCCTCCCCTCGATTCGATTCCTGGGGAAACCCCTGGTTAGAGGCGTAGTTTGTGCCTCAAACCACTGCATTCTTGCAGGTGGCGAGGCCGGATGTAATGAGCAGAACGGATACAGCGTTTATCATGTGAACTACTGCAACGATTTTGCTAAGGTTTGTCGCATTATAAAAAAAATAGTTTCAGACTGTAGCAAAGGGAGGATTTATGTAGGTAATCGAAGTTTTTAAGAGACATTTAAAAATTAAACATTTCCAATAAACTCTCCTATCAAGTTTAGAACACTGTAACTCAGCAATAAATAACAAACAATACCAAAGTGTTGTAATGCATGTAATAATATATCTAAATTGGGCAACATTGGTGTCTCGTACACCACTCCGATAAAGTGCTGTAAAGACGTGGACGCGTGCTTTTCTTTTTTTCTTTTTTTTTTTGCGTGCACCTTCAAAATTTGCTTGCCAGCCATTCAGATTAGCATTATGGCGTGTCATGGAACATTAGCTTGCGGTAAGCCGCGCGATGAAAATGTGCAGCAACGCTGGCCTTTTCTTACTGGCAAACGTGGACCACGCGTGGTCGTCTGTGATGTGCTGTGCGGTGAAGCATATCGGCCTTTTCATGGAAGTGTGCCCACATTTGCTGTGGTGAAGTGTGCGGGGGGAAACGCAGCCACGATATCGGCTCATCTTTGCGTAGGCAAACGAACAACTGTGTGTGTGTGTGTGTGTGTGTGTGTGTGTGTGTGTGTGTGTGTGTGTGTGTGTGTGTGTGTGTGTGTGTGTGTGTGTGTGTGCGCGCGTGCGAGCGCGCGCGCGCGCGCGCTCTACGCGATTACCACTTCGTTTGCGAGACTGCACGAGTGTTCCGAGTAACTTATAAGCCAGCCGTAGTGATCAGGCGCCGATAGAACGTCAGGAGCCGTAATGAGTGAGACGCTATGGTTATTGGGGGCAAGGACTTATGGAGTCGCCATCTGTCGGAAGCGCCTCCCTTGTATAGCACGAGGGATAACGCAGCGAGCTCCTCACAGGTTTTGCTTACGGCGCTCAATAAAAACACCACGTGGCAGCCCTCCTATACATTTCTGCAAGTACTCTCAAAACGAGGGGAGCTTTTACTGTCAAAACGATAATCTTGGGCAAACTGAAAGCACGGAATTGTTTACAGACGCTATCTCTATACCGAATATGTACAGTGAACGCCACTGCACGCGGTCGCCGCGATGGAGTCTCCCGAACCGGATTCTTGCGTGAAAGGTAGGCAAACGCCGAGAGCAAGCTATGTGAAATATGTCCTTATAGTGGGCTGTCTGTATAACCAAATGGAGCATAACAGAATGAAGCCTCAATGCAGCGATCGCACGGGTTCGCAGCGACCGACTTCGCGTCTGCATGCATGTTCGCGCACAATGTTTTGTTTTCGCTGTGAGCGCGTTTTCGCACCGCGCCGTGAGCTTGAGGCCGCAGCATATGAGCATTTGACAGTACACTAGCAGCCATTGTTGTGTGGACGATATTTTTCGTTATGAATAATTTCGTTATGAGACTTCGATGCCTGCGGCGCCTGTGATGTGCCGTCGCGACGATTCAATCTTTTTTTTTTTTCTAAATTCTTGGACGTTTCAATATTATTTATCAAGTTGCGTCGCGCTCTGTTTATCGGTCTTCTCAGCGTGCGATTTCCCTCCGCTTCTATTTCGTAATCTGCAGTGCATTAATCCATAACGCAAACATGAGCATATGTCATGCCTTTCTTTTTTAATGTGCGTCTTACCGCTCCCTTTCCGTTCCAGTGAACTTGTCAGTATCTAGCATCAACAGGTTCATAGACCAAACCATCATGACATTAGCCGGGCAGCGGGCGCGGGCGAGCGTCTCGGTGCGCTTTTTATGCTACTCACCGAACATCGTAGTCGCGGCGCCGTAGCAGAAAAGTTCCTCGCGTCTGTGCTTGCTGCATACCCGAGTTGTGGCCGATGGCTGTTTGTTGGTTCTAAGTTTCGCGAGCCAAGCTTCACGCAGCTCCTTGTCCTGCGGCTACGTGTGAATAAGGCACCGGGCTCCGTTGCGTACGTCCGCGGCACTGCGGCACCGAGCAGTAGCCTATCATGCTGCGCGCCTCCAGAGGCAGCCCACTACCTATTATAGTACTTTCAAATGTTGTGAAGCAGACACCCCAGGCGGTAAAGCCTCACCACTTAATCGGAACCGCAGCGCAGCTGGGACGTTAAACTTTCGTTTTCAGCTCGCATCGGCAATTCCGGAGCAGCCAACGCGGCCGCTGTGTCCGCGTGATCCCTCACGCCGCGTCACGCCGACGGTGGCGCCAGCGTTTCCAGTGGTGGAGCTCGGCCCCAATAGTGAGCGGATGTATCTCGGTGCCATCGGCGCTGTGTGCAGAAAAAAATAATTAAGAAACCTTAATTTGAGCATAATCTAGCGACTGAAAGTTATCACTATTAGCGTGTTTGGCCACTTCCGAAGCTGCCTGCGTACATTTCACCACGGGTGAGTGCCCGCATGGCAAACAACTGAAGCTAAAACCGCTGATCTCGCGGGACTCTGGCAGAACTGAACGTTTTTTTTTCTTATTTATTGTTATACTCAACTACATGGCGTGGACTTCATGCTGTGGTGATGCACATACGTATACGCGCGTGTAAAAGCCGCACCCGTGTAAAAGACGCACCCAGAACTTCGTAAACAAAAAAACATCGCCCGTGAAGTATGTTTAAAGATTACCAGCGTATAGGCCGCACCCTTGGTTTTTAGAAGGTTGGTTTTTAAGAAAGCTCCGGATTAATTTTGGACTACCTGGAGTTTCTTACCGTGCTTCTAAAGTACGCTAATAAGTGTTTCTGCATTCTTCCCTGATCAAAAATTTTTAGGCACCGGCATTGGTACAGTTCTGCTGTGCGGTGAAGCAATTCGTCTACGGCCGATAATTGTAGACGAATTTATTCTTGTGTATCGTTTAGAGCTACAGCGTAAAATGAGTACCTTCACGACAGTGCAATACATTTTCCCACCTTTCGAAGCGCAATAGATTGTTGTGGCTGTTCGATCTACGGAAGAGGCACACTCTTACGAAACTTTCGTAGATGCTGTCACTTCAACAAACAAAAAAAGCAATATGCCGGAGTTACGTTCGCGGCAGCTGACATACAAGCAGCGCTCTTACGCAGTGAAAACATGTCTTCTTTATTTTTTTTCGACCAGCGCCAACTTTGTAGGTACAGCGGATGAGAGGGGCAATCGAAGTGATGTCCCGTTGTTTGGAAACAGGGCGAGTTCTATCTGGGAGTAGACCTTTTGCAAAACCATCGTAAACATTGCAACAGTTTTACGCAAGTTCTAAATTAATATACAAACTTAGTCCGCCTTACACGCTCTAACAGATGCAGTTAACTGCGATATATGTATTTTTGGTGCAGCGTTACATATTTGTAAACTTCGAACTTCAACATTTCTTTTTCTTTTATCTTTCCAGCTCTCGGAAATTTTGCTTAAAAAACACCCAGGCCCCAAATCAAGATTATAATTACTACAGTCACTTTCTCTTTCAAATGCGACCAACCTAATCAAATCGGTCCGGCGGTTGTTTCATAAAAAAAATATTTCTGCGTTTTGCACATATCTGAACGGATGTACCACACGCCGCACTGTTTCCGTCAATCATGTATACATGAGTGCACGTTAAAGGTACTCAAAATTAATTTTGGAGTTCCCCACAACGGTTTGCCTCTGAACATAGATGTTTTTGGAACAAAACCCCAGAATTGAACCGTGAACTCCCGTACGCCCTTACGGGCAGGACAGCAGCAGCAGCGGTAAAGTCGAAAAAAGAGCCACCCCCCCCCCCCCCCCCCAAAGAAAGCTTAGCTTTAAAAAAAAGAAAGTAATCTGCAAGAGGTGCGCCTGCGCAGAAAGCGCAACTATCTTGCAACAAGTTAATTCGGAATTTGTCGTCGTCGCTTCCATGGTTCTCTCTGCTCTACGACTTCAATAAGTGTTGTAACGCGGGCCTTACATACTCGAAACAAAAGAGACAGACAGACAGACAGACAGACAGACAGACAGACAGACAGACAGACAGACAGACAGACAGACAGACAGACAGACAGACAGACAGACAGACAGACAGACAGACAGATAGATAGATAGATAGATAGATAGATAGATAGATAGATAGATAGATAGATAGATAGATAGATAGATAGAAATAACCACATAGGTAAATCATATACCTCTCTGCATTCTTAGCGACTATACATACTTCCTCCCCTGCGGGCAACGTGTGCGAATACGCGGTATACGGAATTGCGCCACGCGAGGTACGTGGCTCCGGTTGATAACGGTGTGCGAATACGTCTGGGCCGTTATCTCACCGCGAGAGTGCGTTCCAGTGACGGCCGGTGACAAGCCCCTGAACTTGTCGATGCGAGACATAGTTTGCATTTGTGAAGCAGTATATATATCCGCACGCGGAGGGAACGTGTTGGGAGCATATAGGTACAGCTTAGACACCGGACTCCGAAGAAAGTAAGTCGCGCTTTTTTTTTTTTTTTGACGCCTGTTCGTGAAAAGAAAAAAAAAAAACGTCGTGAAGAATTTCCTGACGTGCCCCCTATGTTCTACTTTTCCGACTTACGAATGCGCTCCCTAATTGTTTAATCCAAATACAAATCCAACGCCCGCGGGGAATATGCAACGGCGATTACAAGAGTATATAATGCTGCCTAATAGGAGTGTCCCGCGATTTTAAACCTCGATGAAAAACGAATGACATCAGAAGATACATTTACTCTTAGGCTGGGCTTATCCACGCAGCGCGGTATGAAAGCTTTGTTAGACGCGTAAATTATGAGGTAAAAAAAAGAAGGATGTGCAGATACACCGCGCCTGTTGGAACATGCGCTTATTTTTTTTTTTTTTGGCAATGACGTTTACGAATTTTTTAAAAAATCGCCCTTGGCAGATAGCAAGCGCAATTCTAATTCTTGAGGTGGATTGCTCAAACAGGCGGACATTATTTTCACGAGGAATCTAAACGCATGATCGGCTCGTTGACTACAATTGACTAATTAATAAAGCTTCTGATTACCTAAGTGCAAATAATGTGACCGGGTCAAGGGCGCAGCAAGGGAGGGGGGTATGGGGCTTCCGCCCCCCCCCCCCGAAATTTTTCGTGCTGTCATACGCCGCTAACCAAAACAACCACCCCCGGCGCCGGAAATCATGCTCGATTTTCTCTGGAATGTCCTTTTCACGCTCGAAAAGACACTTTAGCGCGAACATTGCGATGCAATTCGCGGCAACGCCCATGCACCGGGAGTCTGATATTGTAACGCAAGGAGCTCCATCCGAGCACAAAGTTTCAAATGCGTTTGGATGGCGAACCTGCGCGTTGCGGCATCTCGCGGAGGCCGCGGAATCTAGGGAGCGCTTGGATTTCAATTCTGACACTTTACGCGTATAAAGTTCTCTAACGTTTGATGCGAAAGGTGCATTGACATTTCCAAAGTCGTGCTTTAGATTTTCAATTCCGGAACTATGTAGGTTTAATATGTTGTTACAAATATTTGACGCCAAAGGCGCATTGACTTTCCTAAAGTCGTACATCGGACCATACAAAGAGACAAGCCAAATGAACACACTATCAGACAAGTTGACAAAGCACGCAGCGAGGTCCGATGAGAAGAAGCGTTGTGGTGGTTCATTCGTGCCGTCATGTCACAGAAACGAATATCAACTTTTTTTTTTGTCACCTGCGCCAAAGCATCTATGTGAAGACACTAAAGCCAGCAAAGGTAACTACGTTCTTATCTATTGTTCTACTTGGACTTCTATTCGCGAGGACACATTGTGCCTCTTTTTCTTTTTTTCTTTTTTCGCTACCCGCGGGCTGCCGAACCAGCCAGAGCGCATGCGTTTTTCTCGTGCTGCATAGACCACCGCGCGGCACACTTCGATGCGCGTTCGTTTTTCTCTGGCCAAGTGGATTTTCGCCTGGCAGAGTTTTGGACGCTTTGTGGCTAGCAGACGAGAAAAGGAAACAATGCATGGTCGCTCGCCGCCATCACTGTGGGGACTCGACGGATTACAACGCGTTCACTTGAGCGCAGCCTCTCCGGAAAATTTTGTCTCGCCGGTGTAGAATACCGAGCAGTATGCGTGTGGTTCTCTGTGGACTAAGTGTCTCACGTTTTCATCGATATTCCTTCGGTAACCACACTAGGTGCCCAAAGTAGGCATTCAGTTGTAGCCAACATGCTTTCCTTTGCGTTGTTTCATTTCTCGGCGCCCCCCGCCCAACAAAAGAAGAAGAAAAAAGACATTGTTGCGGAGCGGCGAATTGTCGCATGGTCGCAGGGGGATCATAGGTGAACCGACGATGGTGGCCAAGTCTTGTGTGCGCAAGGGAGAAAAGCAGGGAGAAAGCGCGCCACCTTCCGTCGCGCGCGATAGATAGGGGGAATGGAGGGAGTGGGGGCTGTGATCTGTGAATCTGTGGTTGCGAAACATGTTTATTTGCCTTGTTTGACGCATCATATATATTGACTTTTTTCTTAAATACGTAGATTTAGTGGAGACTTATACGTATACTTAAATATCTTGTTGCAAGGTTTTGTGTATATGTGCAGTGAACTTTGTTTCCAGTGACTTTTTTGCCCTTTATCAAGCTGTATCTTCGCATTTGTACATTCTATTGTATTTTCGCATTTCTAATGTACGAAGGCCAGTCAAATGAAAGTGAGCCAACTCACCATGCGCAATAATGGTTCGGTTCATTATCTGCGAGGCATGCGCGTAGCACACAGGCATCTCTCATTTGCAAAAGGGACACGCAGGTTTGAGGATCAAGGTTCTTTAATGCTCTCATACACTGGGGTGAACATGGTTGTCTGACATAATGGACACTCCAAAAGTTGGACAGCGTGGTGTCGTGAGGTTTTTGACAGATGAAGATGTTTCCCAAAAAGGAATTCGTCGCCGTGTGGCTGCCGTGCACGGTGAACATTGCATTTCATTGGCCACGGTGAAATGTTGGAGCACACGGTTCAAAGAAGGACGTGAAAGTTACAAAGACGATTCAAGACCGGGCCAAAGTCACCGTGCAATCACCCCCAACACAATTCCAAAGGCTGATTAGACAAGAACGGAAGATAAGCATCGATGAATTGGTAGGGCGTGTGAACATCAGTCACGGTTCGGGTCATACGATAATTCATGAACATCTCGGCTATCGGCTCTTTTGTGCGCAATGGATGGAGAGTTTGCGCAATGGATGGAGAGGCGGAGAGTTTCGGCGCTGCTTTGACTCATCTAATCCGGTGTCACGATGAAGGTGAGGACATTTTGTCTGTCATCGTGACCGGGGACGAATCATGGTGCCACTACTACGAGCTTGAAACACGACGGCAAAGCTTACAGCGGAAACATTTGAATTCACCACCCCCAAGAATAGCAAAGGCCGTCATTCCTGCCGGAAAGGTGTCGACTTTTTTTTTCGACCGTCAGGGGCCATTATTCATCGAATTTGCTAAACCACGAGAGACTATCAATCGTTTCCGATATTGTGAAACGTCGGATCGGCTGCATGTCGCAATTAAGAACAAACGACGTCGAAAATTGAGGAATGGGGTCATCTTGCTCCACGACAATGTCCGTCCCCACGTCGCTGATGTGGTTAATAGAAAACTGGCAAAGTTAATGTGTACGGGAAACGCTGCAGCATCCGCCATACAGCCCAGACGTGTTGCCTTCCGACTTTCACATGTTGTAGCATTTGAAAAAACACCTCAAGGGAATCAGATTCGTTTCGGACGATGACGTGTAAGAGTCAGTTACAGACTTTTTCAAGCAGCAACCCAAGGAGTTTTATGAGACGGGAATCACGCGACTCGTTAGTCAGTTGGACGAATGTCTAAAAGCTCATGGAGACTACTCTTAAATAAAGTACCTCGTTTGTCATATATTCGCAGTGGCTTACTTTCATTTGACTCGCCCTTGTATATTTTGCAGAACTCCTGCTTTTTATATGTGCTCTCTGTTGCGACTATAATTTCGGAGCAATTACAATACACGACCGGTGACAGCTGCTCCTGCGCAATACATTCTAACAAAGGACAGCGTCATTGAGATTTTTCTCTGGTCGTTGCATATGTACAAAAATGTAAACAAGGTTTTTCAATGACAGAGAGAGAGAGATGCGAATGAGAGTAGGGCAGGGAGGCTAACAAAGTTTTAATAAAATATTTCTCTTCAACTTGTCCATTTTATGGCATTTACATTTTTCATATCAGCGGCATGCACTGCTTTGCTGGTTTCAAACTGCTATAGTTCTAAAGCTTGTCTGATATTTGCTTTACTTAATAAATATACAGAAAACATGGAAGCATTGATATCGGTTATTTCGGGCACAATTTTTGAGACGTACGAGTACATTCTTTTATGAAAAAAAAAATATTTTGCTTGTCTTGACCGGGCGTAGCGTTCAAAAATTCGTTTGCAGCATCTTTGGCGATGGCAACTCAGTTATTATTACTGTTTACTGTATTTTATCCCTCGAAAAATTCTTTAAGGAGGAGGCCGAGCTGCAAAGTGAGTCCCCCCCCCCCCCCCACCCGATCGACATTTCTGGCTACGACACTTGGCCGGGTAAGTTCGGAAGCCGCATCTACAAGGAACGAATTCTCAGGATGACACCAGTTTCGAGATATTAATTCCCAAACTTTGCGAAGAAATACATTGGCGATCCAATTACTATTGTGCTCCAATCCATAAAACAGCATCTTGTTGAAAACGTAAGTGAAACCACAGTGCACACTCACCGGAAGTTTGACGGTGCGCACAGGCTTAAAGTTTTCAATTTTCCGGAAGGGGAGAGAGGGGAAAGGGGTGGCTGACAAGCTTTTCGAACCCCAGCCGCGCGCGCGCGCGCGCGCGTGTGTGTGTGTGTGTGTGTGTGTGTGTGTGTGTGTGTGTGTGTGTGTGTGTGTGTGTGTGTGTGTGTGTGTGTGTGTGTGTGTGTGTGTGTGTGTGTGTGTGTGTGTGTGTGTGTGTGTGTGTGTGTGTGTGTGTGTGTGTGTGAGAAGGGGGTTTAACACCGAGGGGCCCGATTTTTATTAACCATATCATAGGAAGGAAACAAAGACACCAATGACACCATAGGGTAAATCACTTGTACTTACTAAGTGAATTAAAGAAATGATAAATTAATGGAAATGAAAGTGCATCGCACGCGCAACGCGAAGATGTGGGATTGTTCCACAGGTAGGACAAGTTTTTTTTTTTCATTCACTTTCATTTTCATTAATAATAAGTAATTGTTGGTTGGCTACCTCCTTCTATTAAAGGAATATGATCAACTTCGTCCTATGTATATATTTAATGTATCTGTACATGGCGTTCACAGTGCTAATTTAAAAAATAAATGTAGATGCGAAACAACACGGCTGAGGTAGCAGCCGCTGGTGCATCTACCGCGCTTGTCTTCCTATTGCCAGGATTTGCAGAAATAAAGTGGAAGTATGAATTAAAAGCTGTGTACGTCCACGCCAACAATAGTGCAGTAAGCTTCCAGCCGCAATAAAATTTAGGTGAAAAAGTAGAAGCAACTCAATATAAACCTCAAATGATGTATATAGGTAACAGGACTCTTGTAATGACAGTTTGGGGGTGGGGTCGGCATCACTTGGGAGGGGGGGGGGGTTCGGCCCTCCCCCGGGAACATCGGAGGGGGCTTGGGCCCCAATCCCCCTCCCCCCCTTTCCCCTGGTCGACGCCTATGATGGCGCACATTTGGAAAGGGTGTTTGGTTGTGGTTCGCTATGATTTTTCGTGAGACGACGTCCGACGCAAGATTTTTTGCGACACGGCGCCCTTAAAAGCAAGTCACTCGAGGCATAGCGTAGCGGCGAGTACAGTCGGCGATCGTCCAAAATCTGATGTGCGGGTCAAGCACTTCGGCTTTCATACATGACTCGTCGAACGTTCCAGCGTAATCGCAGCATACAGTATCCGCGTGCCTTCGACTACCCGCGTGCGTATACCCTTCACAAAATTCCAGATGGCCGTTTTGCTATCGCTAATTATGAAAATGGCTTCCGTTCCAACGCAAGCGAGCGTTATCGCAACTAGTCTTCAGCTGTTTCCGTATTGCGGCGTCTATAATGGCGGCGGCCGATACGAGGGCAACTCGGCCGTCAACCACCGAGGCGAACGCCGAACCCGACTTGCCACTTGCCGCACCCCCTTACGCAACCGACTTGCTGCAATCAAACTCCATGACGCCACAGCCGGCTGGTGTGGGAACAACTTCAAGGAGGCGTTGCCAGCCGTGTTTTGTTATTGCGCTTTTTCTGGCTTATCAAACATTTATCGTAGTTGGAGTGATGCTTTTTTATGCTGTAGAAGGCTAAATTACTGAAACAGAGGAAATCGTCTCTCTCTCTCTCTCTCTCTAGTTTTCTTTTAACGCTGCAGACAAGGGCTTAGTCATGCCACTTTCAGTTTATTCGACTCATCGCGGATGATGCGAAAGCACTAATACCTCCAAAATTAGTCTACAAACAATGTCGCGTCTATGAGGTTAGACTTATCGTGCAACCCTGGCCTCTGGAACACGTCTGTTTATCCTGCGGCCGCTTGTTCACCTTTCTCAGCTTGTTCACCTTGTTCAGCTTGTTCACCTTGTTCAGCTTGTTCCTGTTATCCTCGCAGGAGACGATGAGTCAAGACCACCACAAGATCCTCGGCATCGGCAATGGTACGCGCATGCGCGGGTACAGAGGGGAATGGCCGGATGCCCTGACCTCCCATCCCCCTTAAAATCTTAAAGGCCTAAAATCGCTGTGCCCAGCGCCAGCGTATGTACGGCGCGTGACTAACTCGTAAACTTATCCTTCCATAGCTCTTATTTTGCTCTGGAGAGTCAAGAAATGTTTAATTTTTTGAAGAAAACCCGCCAAGTGCAAAAAAAGAAATCATCGTCATCAGTCAGCACATAATCAAATCCCCCCCCCCCCCCCCATCAAAAAAAAGAAAGGATCCGCGCCTGGTTCTGCATATGAGCAGATTCCTCACGTGTCTGTCGTCTCCAGCATCGCAAGCGCCGGCGTGGAAGGCGAGTGTTGTCCTCCTCTCCAGCAGTTGCCATGGGAGTAGAAGGTGACGAGGGGGAGAGGAGTGTTGTCCTTGCCGAACTCTCCTACACGAGGGTTGCAATGTGGGCTTGTTGGTAATGCATCTTCAAGGGGTGTAGGGTAGCGCGATTAAAAGACGGGACAAAAGAAGACACACAGGGACGCACACATCACAGCATGTAAACCTTCAGAGTTCTCGAGCGCCAGCACGTGCGTCTCAAGTACCTGTAATATTTGGTGACGAACCCGCCTCGCAGCTGGGTTGGACGAGAGATTGCGCCCTTTGCATAGGCGCCTTATATAGAAGGTGCAAACCTTTCAAACACCGTAGAAGAATGCTAGCAAGCGTCAGAGCGTCCTAAATATTTCTGCTGTACATTGCCCGTTTCTGCACAGGGTGGCTTGGCCTCTCAGGCACTTGTTGCGCCTTTACAGTCGCCCAGCTGGGTTCCACACTTGTTGTGCCAGTGCACTTGTTGTGTCTTTAGTACCCCCCCCCCCCAAAAAAAAACAATGTATCTAAATTTGTCTTGACCCCGCGACAATCCAGCTTCAATTTTTGTTACCTGGCCGTATTCCGCCGTATTGTGAAATTCTGTAGTGGCGACATTTTTTAGCCAATCAGACTACTCTCCCGTTTTGTTTATCTGTCCTTCCGTGGGCCACCCCATTGAATAAGCGCTGCTCAACTTGTGTTTAAGCTCAGTTATTTATTGTCGGACCTATTTATTGTATGTGTCTGTACTCTGTCTCTCAGTTGTGCCTTTGCCGGATTGTAGCTCATTATGTACCTCTTTATCGCGTTCTTTTCTTTTTGGCTTTTCGTTCTACTATTTTTAACCCACAACTTTTGGCTGTAGTTTTAGCTTTTCTACCATTTTTCCTTCCTCTGCGCCAGTACTTAGACCTCCGGTTGTCCCTGCGCGCGTAAAAGATTGATTGATTGATTGATTGATTGATTGATTGATTGATTGATTGATTGATTGATTGATTGATTGATTGATTGATTGATTGATTGATTGATTGATTGATTGATTGATTGATTGATTGATTGAAGGTATGTCGGGAGCAGCCGAACGACTCCAAGAGCCGACGATTTATTCCGACGTGTACGTGTCACTCGAGGAAGTGTACAACGGTTGCACCAAGAAAATTACGATCACGAGGATGGTGACGGGTCCAGACGGTCACACACCGATGCCGGAAGCCAAGGTGTTCGAGGTCGTAGTGAAGCCCGGCTGGAAGGAAGGCACCAAGATCAGATTCCACCGCGAAGGAGACCGGCTTCCCAACAGCATCCCCGCCGACGTCGTGTTCGTCATACGTGACAAGCCGCACCGACAGTTCAAGAGGGATGGAGCGGATGTCCGCTACGTCGCAAAGATCACTTTCAAAGAGGCACGTGTTACGTTTCTCTCGTTGTGAGTGTGCTCGCTTCGTTATACAGAGTACACCAAGGGCTGCCACCACCTTTGCTGAGAAAAAAGAAAGCAAAAAGCAAGGAATCCGCCAGTGTGGGTATGAGCCATAACATGAGATCATCATCAATGGCACTGATTACTGATGGTAAAAAAAGAGGGAGGGATCGGGGAGGGGGCGATGTTTTCTTTATTGCGATAACAATTATATGGACACTCCAGGCGCGTTTTTGCCGTCGCCGTGGCGCTCCGTATCAAGTCCAAGGGCGATAAAATCGTCGCCGTGCGCCGTATGCTGCATGCGCGACTGAAGGTGTGCGAGGGTGAGCCGGCTATCGCGGCTCAGTCTCGCCCACGCAACGGAGAAAAGCAGGGAGGAAGTGCGCCGTCGTCCGTCGAGCGCAAGGCTCCAGGGGGGAGGGGAGGGACAGGCGGCGCGTTCTACTCCAGACCGCTGTTTCTTGAAAGCCATCTGCGACGGCGACAGAGTCCGCCGTGCGCTGTGTTTTTCGTTCGCGTGGAAGCGACAGGCAGCGCGAAGGTCAATTCGCTCGTATTCGCTCGCTGCTGCTGCCGCGCTTGCTCACCCCAGCGTTCTGACAGCGTGTTTCCGCGGTCATCGAGTGAGGTGCGTTCATGTTTGCCCGTGCGCGCGTGACACCGTGCCTGTTGATTTAGTTAGTATGCCTATATGTGTTTAGAAGCTTGTCCGCGGCAGATAAAAGTACTATCCGTACACTTCATATAGCTGTATACTAACTTGCTGTCGCAGCCGACGCTTCGCCTTTCGTGCGAAACTGCGTCTTTTTGTTTTTCTTGTTGCGAGTAGCTACGGCCTGCAAGGGCGCCATTTCTGTATAGGAAGTGGGCCGAGGGCGCAAAGCCGCACTGCGCTCCTTGTTTTCGAGCGCCTGCTTACGCACCTCTCAGCTGTATACTCTGCGTAATGCGTGCCCCCCTGTTTTTCATCACCGATTCACAGGCCCTGCGCGGGACAGTGGTGGAAGTGCCCACAATCACTCACGGCACGATCCTTGTGCCGCTGACAGATATCGTCACTCCCACTACCGTCAACCGCATCCGGGGACAAGGCCTTCGCCGCCCTGACGACCCCAGCACGCGAGGCGACCTGATCCTGAGTTTCGACATCGAGTATCCTTGCCAGATGACGGACGCTGCTCTGAAGCTACTCTGGAACACAATGGCTCTCCTGATCTGAGAAACGTCGATGCGGAGATAACTTCGTGTTTAATTTGACTTGTCCGTTGAGAATTTTAGCGGATGTAGACATTCAAGTCTCTTTGATCAGCCACAACACGTTTTAAAGCGAATGCATTTGCGTACAACGACAACATTTGTGATATTTCATGCTCGTGTGTCACTTATGGAAAGCTAATCGGAGCGAGTGAATAAACTTTATTTCGGAGACCAAGCTGTTCATGCCCGAAGCTGGGCGGCCACCCTATAGCCGTCGCCCTGTGCTGATATAGCCTTGCGCTAGCTGTTCAGCTAACCTGAGTCGACGAAATTAAAGAAAAAAAAAGTTTTATGGGCTTGTTACTCAGTTTTGCGGCGTTGGAGTCCTCCGCAGTGCTGGGCCGATCCCGGAAACGGTGTAGGTCCCGTGGATATGTGCTAAACCTCTTTGGTGTCAGGTGTAACTTGTCAACTTGGGTTTAACTGCCACTGCGTAGACTGTGCGCCAATGGGTATGTTCCCCAGGGGACAATGGGTGTGTGTCGCTTTCGTTGAACCTATTCCACGCCAAATTGGGGGGTCGCCGAGTATGTGCCTTTGGTATGTGTTCGGCTCGTCAATGACAAAAAAAATCCTTTAAAATATCCGGTGCTGGGCGGGAGCTGACCCGCTCGGTATTTACTGAGGCAGTCTTGTCTGAATATATATTCACATTGGCGTCGGGCTTGAATCGATCGACTTGTACTCGCACAATAACAAGGCGTGTATGCGGCTTCATACACGCCGCATACTACGGGACGCGTTTCGGTGGAAGCTATACGTCGAGTGTCGCTACACTTCTTCAATGCCCATCGCATTACAACGTCGACATTCATCCAGACATGGATTATCCCGGAATTCTTTTCGAAGAGAACTTTTGGAAGATATTTTACGTCAATGACGGCTCCGTCCAACCATCCGATGTAATTAATTAATTAATTAATTAATTAATTAATTAATTCCTAATGAAACACGCCCAGTTGCACATTACTAAGGGTCCAAGTTGTCTATTCAGAAACACATCCAATGACCCTATTTGTGTAGATAGATAGATAGATAGATAGATAGATAGATAGATAGATAGATAGATAGATAGATAGATAGATAGATAGATAGATAGATAGATAGATAGATAGATAGATAGATAGATAGATAGATAGATAGATAGTCCAGGGCTCCGCTGGCTCTTGCCATCTTCTCAGCTCTCTGGATCAGCTTGAGCTGGTCGTCGAGGGCCGAGCTGGACGACAGTGTCTCCCATTGCTCATTCGTGGTGTTCGGGTCGGGGTGTTCTATGTTGTGTAGCGGGCACTCCCACTTAATGTGGTATAGGGTCGGTGTGGCCCCGCACCACGGGCATTCGTCCCTGTAGGCTATGGGGTGTATATGCGACGTAATATGTGTAGGTTCGCGTAAGTGCCTGTCTGGAGCCTACACCAGGCAGCGCCATCCTCTGTCTTTAGATTTCAATGGGGTAGTGGATATCGTAAGCGACTCCCTCTGTAGTGGTTAACGATGGCTCAGTACTCGAGGTCGACGGGGTCCGGGCCTTCTGCAGCCGGCATGATGAGTGCTCGATTATGCACGAATCCTCGAGCTGCTGTGCCGGCCTGCAGGTTGCCAGTGATGCCAGTGTGGCCCGGTATCCAGATGATGGTTTGGGCGGTGATGCCCTCGGGGTCCTCCTTGAGTCTTTCGGCTAGGACTTGTGCAGCAGGTCTTCCAATTCTTCCCTGTAGTAAGTTGCGGCAGGCCTGCTGGGAATCCGTGAGGATCGTCAGTGGTTTGTTTGCGTGTTAGACTTCGCGGATGCCTAACGCGCTGGCCAGCTCTTCGGCTTCCGTGATCGTGCAGGGGCGGGTTGATGCAGCGGAGGTAACGTGGCCTCGGTGGTCGCATACCACTGCCACTGCGCCATTGTTGTTCGTCCCATACATGGCGGCGTCCGTAAAACGGGCCGTGGTATTTAACCTGAATGCTTTCTCCATGTACTGGGCCCTTGCTCTCCTCCTGCCGGTGTGTAGGTTAGGGTCCATGTTGCGTGGTATCGGGGCAACGTAATACCTGTCCTGGACGTGACGAGATATCGAGCAGGTTTCTTGGGTTCGTGTTGTTATAGCTTGGAACCCCGAGGTTTGTAGGACCTGCCGGCCCGTGCGAGTCCGCGCAAGTCTCTGTTGTTGCGAGACGTAAATGGCTTCTGTCAGTTCGCTGAGGGTGTTGTGCAACCCTAGCGCCAATAATTTTTCAGCCGAGGTACTCATCGGCAGGCGGAGAGCGGTCTTGAAAGCCATCCTCAAAAGTGTGTCGGCCTGCTTCGTCTCGAACTGTGTGAGGTGGTAGTATGTGATTCTGCTCACCACCAGGCTACTGACCAGTCGGAGGGTGTCCCTTTCCTTCATTCCTCTGTTCTTGGATGTTACGCGGGAGATCATGCGTGATATCGCCTTGACACTGGTTTTGAGGAGTGTAAAGGTGTGCGTGGCCCGCTGCTTGGACTGCAGCCATATGCCCAGCACCCTGAGAAATGGCTTCTATGGTATGAGGCCCCCGTTGAGGCCAACCGCGAGTTTTCTTGTTGGGTCTGTGGGGTTACCTCGGCCTCGCCAGACTCGCAAAAGCTCATATTTCTCGGGGGAGCAATTTAGTCCCCGTTGGCTGACGTATTCTTGGGCGAGATTCGCTGCAGTTCGCAGCCGTTCTTTTTCAACGAGGGACCCTGTTGCGGCAGAGTGTTATTTCGTATATATGTATATATATACGAAATGTAGATGTGAACTCGTGAAGTAGACGCGCGTATGAAGTGGTTTATTGACGTTTCGGCCGGGGTCCGGCCTTCATCATATATATATATATATATATATATATATATATATATATATATATATATATATATATATATATATATATATATATATATATATATAACGAGAAGAAAGGGGGTTAACCGAGGGCCGGGCCCGATTTTCATTAGTCATAAGAAGCCAAGAAACACTGACACCAGGGACAACATAGGGGAAATTACTTGTGCTTAATAAATGAAATAAAGAAACGATAAATTCATTGAAATTAAAGTGGATGAAAGAACAACTGAACCGAACCCACAACCTTCGCATTTCGCGTGCGATGCTCTACCAATTGAGCTACCGCGGCGCCGTTTTCCCATCCACTTTCTTGGGTATTTATGTGTCCTAGTAGAACCCTGGGAGTGTTAGCCAGTGCCACCACTCACAGACCTTGGCGGCGGACGTGGAACGTCTTTTTTGCCGCAGGCGTCACGAGAACGTGATCTTTTAGGGTGAAGGCAACTGGTCAATAAACCCACATATGCTACCTGAAGGCATCAATGTTGCCGGATTCGAGACAGCGCGTAGAACCCGAAGAGACAGCGCGTCACCTTGATAATGGTATACGGAACGGGCACCAACAGCAGCTTCCGCGGCTTCGCAGCTATTCCTTCCTCTCATTTTTGCGTCACACTTATTATCCGTCTCTCAAGGCCAACTGATCTCACTGATAACAAAAGCCCCTTGACAACGCTGCCGAAACGCCACTCTGACCGCGCACGAAATGCGAAAAGCAAGGTATACTATAGGCACAGAATGTTTCAAGATCCCGGCTTTGCTCGCACCGCATCGAAAGAGTGCGCGCGAAGCAGAAACTTGCTTCGGACCAAAGCCAGATTAAAGTGACCGTTTTATTTTTCATGAAAGTGTATACGTGCTGCAAAAACAGGTTCGTGTCAAAGAAATGAAAGCGAAATAAACAGACCGGGAAGCGACCAATGGTAGAGAAAAGGCAGAACCGATGTATTTAAGAAAGTAAATATACCACTTCTAAGTGAGCAAAACTGTCTGCAAAAAAAAGAAAAGAAAACCACATTTCAGAGTGTATTATCTATGAATTCGCACGCTCCGTTGAAAACCAGCTGCTGCCTATAGAGGGCGTGTTCGAATAGGTCTCCTTTTGCAGCTACGCAGTACTGAGTCCGCTTCATCACATCTTCAGGCGCTTTCTTGATCACCGACGCTGGAATTCTACGGCATACATCCGTTATCCTTGCCTTGAACTAATCTGACGTCCGTCTCGATCATGTAAGCACGATATTTCACATAACCTCAAAGAAAGAAATCGAGTGGAGAGAGGTCAGGTGACCTAGCCGGCCAATTTACAGGGCCGTGGCTTCCAATCTATTGCGCATGAAAAGTCGCATACAGCCAGTCTCGTGCTCGGTTGCTGTGTGCGGGTGCCCCATCTTGCTGATGCCGCAGTAGGGGAAGACGTTATAGCGGGAGTTCGCTGAGAAACTCATCCATCACTCCCTCAGGGATTTCGTCCACGTAACGCTGTCCAATTCAGTGTGTCATTGAAGAAGATGGGACCGATTATAGCACCGGCCTAAGTTACGAACCACACATTGAGCGACCACGGGTACTGGTGTCACCAATAGTGTGTATTATGCAAATTTACCTATATGCGTTTCTGCGAAAAATTGACTTCATCTCTGCACACGATGTTGCTCGAAGAGTCCGGTGACTGATCAGATTTTGTGAGGACCCAATTCGAGAAGCGTAGACGATTCTACGGGTCCCTATATTCCAAGCACTGATGCTGGCTAAGGTGGTATACGGGCGAAAGGCCGTCATTTAGAATCCTCCAAACTGATACCTCGGAAATTGGTACCTAGGCGGCCACGTCCCGCACGCTATAGCATGATGGTTTGAGGCCATAAATGCTATAGAACATCCGTGCGTAGGCTAGGACTCAAGTGTGGAGTCCTCCGCCACTGTTTCTAGCTTGATGCTGACGGTTTGTCTCGGGTTTTCACAATCTCTGATGACAGCCGATGCTTGCGGCAAAAAAAAAAAGAAAAAAGAAAAAAAAAAACCATCAGTGCGCTTTATATACGCTGACAACAGCTATCACAGCTTGTTTCCAACTAACACCAAACGCGACGTGCTACATCGGCCGGGGCGCGGCAGATAAGGCACTAACTATATCGCAATGCTTCTCCCTTTATTTCGTTCTGGCTAACTCAGAGAGAGCCTGTTCGAGGGCGCTGCTTTATGATGCGGTGGGATCGCAGTCACGTGGCACTCCTTATATTTCGCGGGGTTTATTTACCAGTCTGAAAAAAATTAGTGCGTAATTAGTATGTCGCTGAAAATACCGCAGTGTAGATGTCCCTTGGCTGTGCCTACAAACGCCTCATTGACACTTCGATAATTAGGATAGGAAGTCTCGAATTACATAATTATAATTACCTAATTAAATCTGAGTAACGAAAAAGTTACTGGCCGCTACTCCACTGTACTGTGAACAATATGCACTAGGTTTTCTTCGAGTAACGCATTGCTCTTCTTTTTTCAAATGTTGGTGCGTGATAGTTAATTGGGGCACCCTGTATATATTTACGACCTTTGCATGCTACTGACGATGTTTCCATCCCTAATAAATGTAAATTATTAGAAATGTTTTTTCTTTCCTCAGTCGTTAGCATTGCTTAGTGGAAAGAGAAGCTATAGTGAGACACACACCATTCACGTGCATTTCACACGCCGTTGATAAAGGGCTCTGCCCAAGGGGTCACTGAAGTCTGTAGGTCTTTTTCGTGGTCAAAGAAGCACACAAAGCAATTTGAAGCGATGTGAACATACAGCAACGTATTCATTCTCTAGGCATATGCTACCCATACCTATAGAAATAATTTTTAATTGTCTACCTCTGGTCTCTTTCAAATATATAATAAACTCTGTCCTCTGTGTATATTTAAATATCCTGTGTATGTGCATGGTGTTTACAGTGTAAATTTAAATGTCGAAGTGAGAAAATGAGGATGAGGCAGAGGCCGCTATTGCTTCTAATGCGCGTGTCCCCCTATTGTCGGGATTTGCAAAAAATAAAACGAAAGTACGAATTAAAGCCGTGCACGTCCGCGCCAACAATAATGTAGTAAGCTATTAGCCGTAATGAAATTTCAAAGTGAAAGGGTCGACACAAGTCAAAGCAATCCTCAAATGATGCCAGTGACAAAAGCTCTGCTAATGGCACTTTAGCTGTTTGTGTGTGCGGGGGGGGGGGGGGTTGTTGGAGTTGGGAGAGAGGGCTTTGGCAACGCCTGGGAGCTCAGCCCACCCTGGAAAACTCCGGGAGGGGCTCGGGTCCCGGAGCCTCCCCCCCCCCCCCCCGTAGTCGGCGCCTATGTAACACTTCCGCCACTCCCCCTCCCCCCCCCCTCCCCTGGGGAAGAACGTGCGCGAATACGCGGTGTACGGAATCGCGACTCCGACTGATAACAACGGCGCGCTGATACGTTTGTTCTGCAGGTTCTCTCTGCGCGAAGGAGCGTTCCAGCGACGGACGGCCAATTTAAAGCAGCTGAACTCGTTGACGTGAGAGGACGCATTGTTTGCGTTTGTGAAACGGCGTGTGCGCATGCGCACGCGTATCTGGGCGGAGGGAACGACTCGGGAGCTTCGTACACAGCTTAGACACTGGACGCCGAAGAAAGTAAGTCGTGTATTTTTTTTGACGCCTGTTCGTGAGAAGAGCGAAAAAACTTGGCGAACTTTTTTGAATGCGCTCCCTGCTTGTTTAATCGGAAGCACAAGTGCACGGGAAACAAGCGAGGAATAGGCAACCGCGATTAGGAGAGCATAGAATGCTGCATAAAAGGGACCGTCACGTGACATTAAACATCGATGAAAAACAAATGACAGGCTGGGCTTATCGACGCAGGGCGGTATGAAAGCTTTATGTGACGCGTGATTCCGCGCCTGTTGAAACATGCGGGGCTTTTTTTTTTTTTTTCGGCTAAGACGCTTACGAATTTTTTTAAACGTCACCCGTGGCAGATAGCAAGCACAATTCTAATTCCTGAGATGGATTGCTCAAACAGGCGGACGATATTTGCGCGAGGAATTTAAACGCATGATCGTCTCGTTGACTAGAATTTACAAATTAATAAGGCTTCTAATTGCCTAAGTGCAAATAATGTGGTTCGCAAGGCGGATCTACAAGGAACGAATTCGCACGTTGACACCAGTTTCGAGATATTAATTCCCTAACTTTGCGAAGAAATACATGGGCGATCGAATTACTGTTGTGCTCCAATGCATAAAACGGCGTTTTGTTGAAAAGGTGTGAAAAGGGGGAGGTGGGGGGCTGACAAGCTTTTCGAACCCCACCCATCTCTCTGTGTGTGTGCGTGCGTGCGTGTGTGTGCGTGTGCGTGCGTGCGTGCGTGCGTGTGTGTGTGTGTGTGTGTGTGTGTGTGTGTGTGTGTGTGTGTGTGTGTGTGTGTGTGTGTGTGTGTGTGTGTGTGTGTGTGTGTGTGTGAGAGAGAGAGAGAGAAAAGGGGGTTTAACCGAGGGACCCGTCATAAGAAGCCAACAGACACCAATGACACCATAGGGTAAATCACTTGTACTTACTAAGTGAGTTGTGTTGGGCTGCTGAGCACGAGGTCGCGGGATCGAATCCCGGCCACGGCGGCTGCATTTCGATGGGGGCGAAATGCGAAAACACCCGTGTGCTTAGATTTAGGTGCACGTTAAAGAACCCCAGGTGGTCAAAATTTCCGGAGTCCTCCACTACGGCGTGCCTCATAATCAGAAAGTGGTTTTGGCACGTAAAACCCCAAATATTATTATTATTACTAAGTGAATTAAGGAAATGATAATGGAAATCAAAGTGCACCGCACATGTGGGATCGTTCCACACCTGCGGCAAGTTTCTTTCTTTTTCATCCACTTTCATTCCCACTAATAATAATTGTTGGTTGGCTACCTCCTTCTAATTAAAAAATATAATCAACTTTGTCCTTTGTATATATTTAAAAGTATTGTATCTGTGCATGGCGTTCACAGTGGAAATTTAAAGAAAATGTAGACGCGAAACAATACGGATGAGGTAGCCACCTCTGCTGCCTCTACAGCGCTTGTCTTCCAATTGCCAGGATTTGCAGAAAAAAGCGCAAGTATGAATTAAAAGCCGTGTACGTTCACGCCAACAATGATCCAGTAAGCTTCCCGCCGCAATAAAATTTTAAGTGAAAAAGCAGAAGCAACTGAAAAAAAATCTCAAATGATGTATATAGATAACAGAACTCTTGTAATGACAGTGTGGGGGAGGGGGCGCAGGCTTCGGCATCACCTGGCGGTGGGAGGGGTTCGGCCCTCCCTCGGAAACATCGGAGGGGGTTTGGGCCCCAAAGCTCCCCCCCCCTTCCCCCTGGTTGGCGCCTATGATGGCGCACATTTCGAAAATGGTGGTGTAGTTGTGCTTCGCAACGATTTTTCGCGAGACGACGCCGACACCAGATTTTTTTGCGACATGTGGCCCTTAAAAACAAGTCACTCGAGGCACAGCGATAGCGGCGAGTACAGTGGACGGTCGTCCAAATTCTGATGTGCGGCCGAGCGCTTCGGCTTTCATGCACGACTCGTCGAACGTTCCAGCGTAATGGCTGCATGCAGTACCTGCGTGCCTTCCAGAAAATACTGCACAATTCGCGTCGCGCATACAGTGAGATTCGGTGAGAACAGACAATGGGTAGAATCGTCGATAACACTCGGCAAACTTCCGACACATGCAGGCGCGTGCTGCGCCGAGCGATAACGTCTAGCATTTATTAGCCGAGGAAGAGCGGTCACCGGGGAACGATAAACGCGTGTCGTCGTCAAGGGGTCACCAAATCAGTTTGGACGGATAAGGCGTTCTTTGAAGACCCTGTTGTCGTTTGATTTTGAAATTGTAGGTTGATCATTACAAAACAAAACGAAGGCCATTGTTTGCGTTTTTGAATGTCGCGCCGTATCCTCAACGCCCGCGCGTCACTGTGACGTCACGGATTTCAGAGTTTCTTCTTTCGTATTTAGGCCGCGTTGGCTCGGTAGAAGTTCCCAAAACTCACCTTGTCCAAGCTTTGGCTCCTTTGGAACACAATGTAGCCGATGTTTACCATAAATAATTAACGAGGCCCTAGAAGACGCGGATTATGATGATTATGATCATCATCAGCAGCCTGTTTTATGTACACTGCAGGACGAAGGCCTCTCCCTGCGACCTCCAATAACCCCTGCCCTGCGCCAACCGATTCCAACTAGCGCCCGCGAATTTCGTTATTTCATCGCTCCACCTAGTCTTCTGTCGTCCTCAGTGATAATGATAACAACATTATTTGTTATCATCTTGATCATCATCATCGTAGCGGGGCCGGTACCTCCGCGATCAGAAGCAAGCAAAGAGCTCTTGACTCTTCGTGGCCCAGGCAGATGGCTTGTCGCTGTGAGGTATACGGGTCGTCGCTCCGCAACAGGGCTTGCCAGGCCTCTCTACAATTTATATTTGCTTGAGCCCCTGCGGAGCTAGCGCATTCCCAGGTTACGCGGTCGAGGGTCCCTCTCGCCCCACAGTGCTTGCACTTATCGTTTTGTCTATCACCTATCTGAACACGATAAGCGCAGACAGGTTTATGAAGTTCCCAGCTTGGAAGGCACCGCCATGAGACTGTCTCCCCATTGTTTAGACTCTTATCTGGTGGTGGTGCCACTTCCCTGCGTAACCGATAATTTTCGACAATTGGATTGGATTGGACAAACTTTAGTAAAGGTGTTCCTGTGGGTGGGCAGCGCAACCCGGACTTCAACCCGGAGTTCAATCACCAACTCGCCCAGCTTGCCCTGTTAATTTAGTAAAGATCCTGCAGGACGTACGTCAGCGCGCAGTGGGCGTGCTGACGACAACCTCCATATAATTTTCCAGACGCTCGTCCATGTTCCGGCAGTCGGGCGGCTCCATGCACAGCTGCCCGGAGGTAGAGAGCTCGAGCTAACTCGTGGGCCGCCTGGTTGCCAGGGGCAGGCTTGTGTGCGGGGGTCCAAATTAGGTTTTTTTTTTTTTTTTGTTTCTGTTTAGCCGTCTACTGGCCAAAACCCTTGCCGCTTCCGGCGAGGTCCTACCCTTTCCAAAAATCCACATGGCCCTTTTGCTATCGCTAATTATGAAAATGGCTTCCGTTCCAACGCAAGCGAGCGCTATCGCAACTTCTTCAGTCGTTGCCGTGTTGCGGCTTCTATAATGGTGGCGGCCGATACGGGGGCGACGCGGCCGTCTACCAGCGAGGCGACCGCCGCAACCGACTTGCCACTTGCCGCGTCCACTTACGCAACCGACTTGCTGTAGTCGAAATACATGACGTCACGGCATGCTGGTGTGGGACCACCCGTGTTTTGTTATTGCGCTTTTTGTGGCTTACCAAACATTTATCGCGGAGTTGGAGTTGTACTTTTTTATGCTGTAGAAGACTAAATTACAAAAGCAGAGGGAATCGGCTCTCTCTCTCTCTCTCTCTCTCTCTCTCTCTCTCTCTCTCTCTCTCTCTCTCTCTCTCTCTCTCTCTCTCTCTCTAGTGTCAATTTAAAGGGCAACTCCGGCGTTTTTTGAACTGTATTGGGATATTGTCATTTTCAAATGGTATTGACAGTCCTGTCACCGGTAGGATGGTTCGATTTGCTTAGAAATTCACCAATAATTTTGAATAACCAATAAACGAGATACCGAAACCAGAACGGGTAGATGATCCGTGTGAGCTCGCGATGAGTCGATGACGTCAGATCTTACACCACCGTAATTTAAACACGCAGTACACGTGGCGCTAACGCCAAAGAAGCGTATCTGATGATGTCTCCTGACAACACAGGGAGCTTTTACACACAAGGTGGCCAGCAGAAAGCCATAAGTCGGTAACGCAACCAATCTTTAAAATTCATCTTCAGGAAAACTGAATGACTTGCAGTCATATAGTTTGGCCCAGATAATTCCAGAGTGCAAAAGAGAACACACATTCAAAGTTTTACTAAGATAAGTGGACATCGACAAATCGCTGGAGTTGCCCATTAACGCTGCGTACATGGGCTTAGTCATACCACTTTCAGTTTATTCGACTCATCGCGGATGATGCGAAAGCACTAATAGCTCCAAAATTAGTTTACAAACAATGTCGCTTCTGACTGTGGGGTTAGACTTATTGTGTAACACTAGCCTCTGGAACACGTCTGTTCATCCTGCCGCCGCTTGTTCACCTTGCTCAGCTTGTTCCTGTTATCTTTGCAGGAGACGATGAGTCAAGACCACCACAATATGCTCGGCAACGGCAATGGTACGCGCATGCACGGATCCAGAGGGGGATGGCCGGATGTCCTGCCCTCCCAACCCCTTAAAATCTTTGTGCGCAGCGCTAGCGTACGGTGCGTGACAAACTTGTGAAGTTCTCCTTCCCAGCAGTGATTTTGCTCTGAGACAAGAAATGTTTGAGGATTTGACGACTTGGTCAGACCCCCCCCCCTCCATTAAAAAAAAATAATAACTGTATCCGCGCCTGGCTCTATTAGCCCCGAGAACGAACTACAGGGGCGCTGCGAGCGCCCCTCGCGTGACGTCAGGGCAAGTATTCGCGCTTGTCGTCTGCTGCAGTTCGGGGGGTGTCCAGGCGCCTTCTGCTGTGTTTTCGTTTGTGCGCTCTCGTTCCATCTGCTTGTATACTTATGGCGGTCGTCTCAAATATATCTTTACGACGTCTTCGTTCGGGAAAATTTATGCAAAGAGCTTATTTCTTAGACGACAATACAGTTCTCAAAGGCAACGCTACAGTGCCAGCCGAACGAGCGCAGACCAGCCAAGTGCGGCTTTTTCATGCGCGGATCGACAACCGCAAAAACATAGCATATAAGAATCCAGTTATGATACCATACCTGCAGCGGTGCAACAAATATGTCACAAACGCTGGTTATGTATGACTTCTACAACATTCACCTCGATTTTAATCCGCCACAACAGGTTTGCTCACGACGAGTAGTTCATGGTATAATATCGGATTTTCGCATTTCTTCACAGAAACGCTCGGCAGTAACACTGGGACTTAACTATAACACTCCAGTTTACATTCTACCAGCCCCACTTGCTTCTTCAACTACTTCTCAAAATTAGGCGGTTTCTCACGTGTTTAATGGCGGTAATTTGAAGTAAAGCTAATTGAGGCTTACAGCTGTTTGCAGAATACGAAAAGGAATGTACCAATATATATTCCCTCTACCGTGCTACACGTTCAACTTACTTGAGCAATTTACTGATGTTTGTTGCTTGAGGAATATACATGACGAATCTGTTTGGCGATCTGACACAGCTGGCCGCTCTGCCCAAATTTTTTAGTGAAATATGCCTTTTGGACTGTATGGCTGCAGCCAGAAAGAAGCCGAACCGTCATTCATTAGTAGTATGGGACATATTGAAGATATAATTCCCCGGTGAAGGGTAAAAAATCAAGTGAAATATGTAAGGCTTGTTGTGTCTTCCTCACGAAGGTTTGCGAGGTTCTCTTTTATGTGCTGACGAAGCGAATAGTTCTCCCATGGTAGAGTTAAACAACGCTGGCTCGAGACATGGTGAAGCAGCAGGGGCCTGAATTTTCCTTTTCTAGGCAGCCTAAGCTGCGCTGCAGTACTCGAGTATAGTTTAGGCATTGCAACTGGTGCTGTAATAAACTGCTTTATGGTTTCAATTCAAACTTGTACGGCACTGATGGGTTTCGCGAACAATGCGTGCCTCGCCATAAGTACAGTCGGTTGCTACCGTTGTTTGAGGTCTAGGCCATATTGTCGATAAAGGCTACTGAGGGCCACCATGAAACATTTCATCGCTTGCTATTAATTGGCTCTTGATCTTAACCGCGAAACTTTTCTTTCAAGTGATTCCTACTATGGTATTTGTGAATTAACTATGTAAATAATCTACATGACACGCCGTCGTGTTAGCAGCCATGAGCAATTCGTTTTATGGGAGCTTGTTTCAGAGAGCGGTGAAAGTAGTAGCGAACTTTTTCATACGTAGTGCGTGCCTCATTCCTTTACGCATTAATAAAGTGCCCATATTTGACGAGAACAACTCACCATAGTAATAAGAATCATGATGAGAGCTTCGCAGAGCAGTGTCTTTCTAACACGGACAACGCGTTGGCACCAAATACCAAGATTTTTCTTCCACGTAAAATGTCTCTCATAGCTGAGTACTAAGGGAATGTTACGTATTTAGCGCAGCATCGTACACAACTTCGCGTATTGAATTTGCAGACATTCTTTTTTTACGCAAAATTTATGGACAGATACGGCGCATATATGCATTGCCTAACCAGCTAGTAGAGCCCTTCAACGCTACATAGCTTGCGATATCCAAGCCGCAAACTTTCTTGACTCACGCGCTTTTGAAGAAGGAACGGCAGCATAAAGAAGCCGACATACCCTTCAATAGCTATGGCTCGAGTCACCCATACCCCAAGCGTACACGAAGGCAACGAGTGAGCCGTAGCGAGCGGCGTCCTGGCCGTGACATCACTCGCGAGAGGGCGCCACTCCAAATTCTCGCCGCTAAAACATTTGAGCAGATTCCTCACGTGTGTGTTGTCCAGTGGCGTAGCAAGAGGGGGGTGGGGCAGAACCCCTCTTTCCGCCGGCTACACCCGGGGAGGGCGGTGACAGAAGACCCATGGGCCCCGGGTGCCAGGCGACCTAGCTACGCCACTGGTGCTGTCTCCAGCATCGCGAACGCCGGCGTGGAAGGCGAGTGCAAAGCTCCTTAAGCTTCGTAAAGTAGCGCTACGCTTTGAAGAGTGCCGCCTCCTCCTCGCGCGCTCGGGCCGACGCCGCCTCGCAATTGGCCTAATAGCATCACGTGGGCCCTCGCACCGTGCTTCAGCGGCATTTTCGCTCGAAAAGCATCTACGGAGTAGCGAGGAGCGCATGTTGGCGCCGTTGCTACGCTCGAGCGGTGTAGGCGGCGCCACAGTCGAGGAGGGCGCGTAAAAAAGAGGAGAAACGAGGAGGAGTGTTTAAGGGGCATTAGGCGAGTGCAGTCCTCCTCTCCAGTAGTTGCCATGGAAGGAGAGGGTGGCGAGGGGCAGAGGAGTGCTGTCCTTCCCGAACTCTTCTACACAGCGTGTAAACCTTCATAGGTCTCGAGCGACAGCATGTGTGTCTCAATATGCCTATATTTGGTGAGGAACCCGCCTCGCAGGTGGTTTGGGCGAGAGAATGCACCCTTATCGTCGGCGCCTTATATAGAAGGTCCATACCTTTCAGACACCGCAGAAGAATGCTAGCAAGCGTCAGAGCGTCCTAAATATTTTTGCTGTGCAATGCAATGTGTAGGGCGGCTTGGCCTCTCAGGCACTTGTTGCGCCTTTACAGTCCCCCAGCTGGGTCCCCACTCGTTGTGATAATGCACTTGTTGTGTCTCTAGCCCCCCCAAAACACTGTATATAAATTTGTCTTGACCCCGCGACAAACCAGCTTCGGTTTTGTTACCTGGCCGGGGTGCTATTCCGCCGTATTGTGAAATTCTGTAACGGTGACATTTTTGAGCCAATCAGACTACTCTCCCGTTTTGGTTCTCTGTCCTTCCGCATAGGCCATCTAATCGAATAGGCGCTGCTCGACTTGTAATTAAGCTCAGTTATTCATTGTGTCAGAAGAATAATCAGAAGAATAAGAATGGGCTGGGGTGCGTTTGGCAGGCATTCTCAGATCATGAACAGCAGGTTGCCATTATCCCTCAGGAAAAAAGTGTATAACAGCTGTGTCTTACCAGTACTCACCTACGCGGCAGAAACCTGGAGACTTACGAAAAGGGTTCTGCTTAAATTGAGGACGACGCAACGAGCTGTTGAAAGAAGAATGATGGGTGTAACGTTAAGGGATGAGAAAAGAGCAGGTTCGATGAGGGAACAAACGCGAGTTAATGCCATCTTAGTTGAGATCAAGAAAAAGAAATGGGGGGGGGGGGGGCATGGGCAGGACATGCAATGAGGAGGGAAGATAACCGATGGTCATTAAGAGTTACGGATTGAATTCCAAGAGAAGGGAAGCGTAGCAGGGGGCGGCAGAAAGTTAGGTGGGCGGATGAGATTAAGAAGTTTGCAGGGACAACATGGCCACAATTAGCACATAGCCGGGGTAGTTGGATAAGTATGGGACAGGCCTTTGGCCTGCAGTACGTGGGCATAGCCAGGCTGATGATGATGATTCATTGTGTGACCTATTTATTGTATGTGTCTGTACTCTGTCTCTCAGTTGTGCATTTGCCGGATTGTAACTCATTATGTACCTGTTTATCGTGTTCTTTTCTTCTTTAGCTTTTCGTTCTACTATATTTAACCCACAGCTCTTGCTCGTAGTTGTTTTAGCTTTTCTAGCATATTTCTTTTCTCTGCGACAGTATGTAGACCTCCAGTTGTTCCTGCGCACATAAATTGATTGCTTGAGTGATTTATTTATTTATTTATTTATTTATTTATTTATTTATTGGTTGATTGATTGATTGAAGCTACGTCCGGAGCAACCGAACGACACCAAGAGCCGACGATTTATCACGACGTGTACGTGTCACTCGAGGAAGTGTACAACGGTTGCATCAAGAAAATTAAAATCACGAGGATGGTGACGGACCCGGGCTGTCACACGTTGAAGCCGGAGGCCAAGGTGTTCGAGGTCGAAGTGAAGCCCGGCTGGAAGGAAGGCACCAAGGTCAGGTTCCACCGCGAAGGAGACCGGCTTCCCAACAGCATCCCCGCCGACGTCGTGTTCGTCATACGTGACAAGCCGCACCCACAGTTCAAGAGGGATGGAGCGGATGTCCGCTACGTCGCAAAGATCACTTTCAAAGAGGCACGTGTTACGTTTCTCTCGTTGTGAGTGTGCTCGCTTCGTTATACAAAGGACACCAAGGGCTGCTGAGAAAAAAGAAAGCAAAAAGCAAGGAAACGGCACTGATTACAGATGTAAAAAAGAGGGAGGGATCGGGGAGGGGACGCTGTTTTCTTTATTGCAATAACAATTATATTGACACTCCAGGCGCGTTTTTTTCCGTTGCCATGGCGTTCCGTATAAAGTCCAAGGTCGATAATATCGTCGCCGCGCGCCGTATGCTGCATGCGCGAGTGGAGGCGTGCGAGGGTGAGCCGGCTATTGCGGCTCAGTCTCGCCCACGCGATGGAGAAAAGCGGGGAGGAAGTGCGCCGTCTTCCGTCGCGCGCAAGGCTCCACGGGGGAGGGGAGGGACAGGCGGCGCGTTCTACTCCGGGCCGCTGTATCTCGAAAGCCATCTGTGACGGCACCAGAGTCGGCCGTGCGCTGTGTTTTCGCGGCTTAGTTCGTGTGGATACGAGAGGCAGCGCGAGGGTCAATTCGCTCGCTGCTGCTGCCGCGCTTCCTCACCGCAGCGTTTTGACGAGTTTCCGCGGTCATCGAGTGAGCTGCGTTCATGCTTGCTTGTGCGTGCGTGACATCGTGCTTGTTGATTTAGTTAGTATGCCTATATGTTTTTACAAGTTTGTCCACAGTCGATAAAAGTACTATTCTTACTTCATATAGCTGTATACTAACTTGCTGTCGCAGCCGACGCTTCGCCTTTTGTTGGAAACAGCGTCTTTTTTTTTCTAGTTACGAGTAGCTACGGCCTGCAGGAGCGCCATTTCTGTATAGGAAGTCGGCTTAGGGCGCGACGCCGCGCTGCGCGCCTTGTTTTCGAGCGCCTGCTTACGCAACTCTCAGCCGTATACTCAGCGTAATGCGTGCCCCCCCCCCTGTTTTTTTCATCACCGATTCACAGGCTCTGCGCGGGACAACGCTGGAAGTGCCCACAATCACTCACGGCACGATATCTGTGCCGCTAACAGACATCGTCAAGCCTACCACTGTCAAGCGCATCCGCGGACAGGGCCTGCGCCGACCTGACGACACCAGGACGCGCGGCGACATGATCCTAAGTTTCGATATCCAGTATCCTAGCCAAATGACGGATGCTGCTCTGAAGATACTCTGGGACACAATGGATCCCCTCATCTGAAGAATGTCGATGCGAGGAGAACTTCCTGCTTAATTTGACTTGTCCGTTGAGAGTTTTAGCGGATGTAGACATTCAAGTCTCTTTGATCAGCCACAAGACGTTTTAACGTGAACACGTTTGTGTACAACGACAAAGTTTGTGATATTTTATGCTCGTGTGTCACTTATGGAAAGCTAATCTAATCGAGTGAGTGAGTGAATAAACTTTATTTAGGAGACCAAGCTGTTGATGCTCGAAGGCGGGCGGCCGCCCTATTCCAGGTAGCCTTGGCCCTGTGCTGATATAGCCTGGCCCCGGTCACTTTTCGTCGTCTCGCCTCGTCACGGTAATGACTGATTCTCGAGGGCGTAACATGTACAGTCCTCGCCGTCAAGGCCAATGCGCTCTGGAAAAAATAAGGTTTTTGTTTCTTACGAGCCATCCTAACGCCAGTTGCGCGAAGATTCTTACGGGCTGCAAAGTGAGGCGTGGCCCTGTGACATTGACAGAGGTCGCGCACATCACCGTCGCGTCTGATAGATTGGTAAGGTATAAACGCAAGTCGTAGGTAGATATAGTGCGTGTAATGCGCCGCGAACCCAAGGTCCTCCTCAATGTGCCGTACCCGCATGTATACATGTCGCCGTCAGACTTAACACGAACACACTCAAAGGCACGCTTCCAGCCATCTTAAGCGCGAGACACGTTTGTGAAAACGCGATGTGTCTTGTGAGTACTGTAAACGTGATCACAAGACATCCAACACTTTTCCAACTGAGGAAAGTAGTCTCTCTTGTCGTACCTAAAGTCCCTGTATATGTGAAATATATACAGGGACTTTAGTATATATACAGTATGACTGTATAAATACAGTAGACTATACAGTAGGACTGTATAAATGAAATGCTTGGCGTACATCATTGCGGCCAGTGTGCAGCCCAGCCATAATCCTGGACAGTGATTATAACCATGCAATGGCACTGCCTCTTCAGATGATGCCCCTCTGTGCTTCTTAATCCGAACGGCTGGACACTCCCTGTCACCCTTGTTGACTGGCTCTTGATTTTTTTTTTTCATTTCTCTTCCCTTCACTTTTTTTTATCCTTTATTCTTGCTTTACTTCGTTCCACTGAATTTTAATCATCCCAGTCTGAAATAGCAACACCGCCGACCTTCTTCATTTGCATTTTAAGGGACCCACAACCGACCAATACACGTCATGAGATTTTGGTGGAAACGAGAACACGCGTTATTTATACGCCATCTTTCACGGCGATCTCGTGGGCGCCGCCATGTTTGACCACGTAATGGCGCGTCCATTGCTTGCCCCCGTGTTTACAATTAATGGATGTGCATGATGCCGGTGTGGCCCAGCAAACCTATTTTTCGGCGTATATCGTAGATGGTGGCAGATGGTGGTGGGGTTGGCGACACCAAACTTTGGCCACAGCTTCAGACGACGTGTAAGTGCCTTCGGTGATCATTATACGCCTTGCACAAACGGCGCGTGCGACGTATATGTGGGCTAAAAGCGGGGCTAAACTATATTCCAACCTGACCAAACGTGCCATTTATTAATTAAACCAGGATCATGCAGTGTGCCTTCTTCATCTTTCTTTATTCGGCGAACGCTTTGAAGAAGCAGTTTGTAATGTTTATGATTCAGTAAAGTTTATCGGTGCATCCACTATCTGATATTGTTTTTTCATCAACATCATCATAGGCCTATTTTTGATATCCACTGCTGAACGAAGGCTTGCCGCAGCGATCCCCAATTACCCCTGCCTTGCGCTTCCAGCCTTGCGCCAGCAAATTTCCCAATTTCATCAACCCCGCATGCACCTAATTTTTTGCCATCCTCGACTGCGCTTCACTTCCCTTGGCACCCATACTGTAATTCTAATGGTCCACCGGTTATCTACCCTACGCATTGCATGACCTGGCCAGCTCCAAAACAACAGTGGTGCACGCAAGGTAACGTTTAACATCAACTAGACACTCTCGTATGCCACTAAACGCCAAAGAAGTTAAACATTCGCTGACAACATCACCGCTAATTGTCGTCAGTCAAGAAAACAGTATACAGAAAGCTTCACTTAGATCTATCCCTACAGTGTATGTGGGATCCACATGATCTCGTAATATCAACAAGAATATCTGCTGTCCCCGTTTGCCCTCTGATCCACCACAGCTGCCTTCCTATCTCTTGAAGTTACGCCTAACATTTATCGTTCCATCGCCCTTTTGCGTGGTCCCTAACTTGTTCTTGAGCTTCTTATTTAACCTCCAAGTTTCTGTACCATATGTTAGCACCGGTAGAATGCAATGATCGTACACTTTTCTTTTGAACGACATCGGTATGTTCTCACTCAGGATTTAGTAATTAGATTTAGTAAATTATGCTTGCCGTATCCACTGCAACAATTTTTTTTTGTTCTTCTGTAAATTTCATTCTCATGTTCAGGGTCTCCTGTTTGTAAGTGGCCTAAACAAGCGTACTAACAAACGTAATTCAAGAATACAGTCTATAGAGGCTCACTGGTGATCATGAACTTGCTCCCTTGGCAGGCTATTGAACGTTATATTTGTTTTCTGTATAGTAATCTTCAACGTCACTCATACGCTTTCTCAGTTAAGGTCTTCAATAATTTGTTTATTTCCTGCTAAGTCGCTTGCACCGCGGGTGTTCTCGTTTGCGACAGGTTTGCTCTTGCTTCGCACAAAGGCTTTGAACATAGATGTTAGGTACCTTGTAATGCTTGTAGCAATGGCGTATTATCGCTGGCCACTCGCTTACCCCCTATGGACCATCACGAAACGTTCAGCTTCGAACGTTCGTGTGCAGTCGGTGTAGCCGCCGTCACAACTGCTTCGGCGCATTGGTTCAAGGGTGCGCCCGTTCACTTGTTCTCAAGCTTGCCTGTGAGTTGGAGTGGATGCGTGTAGATAAAGTGCGATAAAGTGCAAGTTATGGAGTTCCCTCCCGCAACCCTAGCGGAACTGAGTGATCACGCTCTGCTCCCAACAGGAAAACTCTGGCGCCGCCCCAGAAGGGAGTAAGGGAATAGAGAAAGAACAACATCAACTGGGGACCGGAACTGCACATCCTCTCGCTGAGGTCGGTCGATTTTAGGAACCCTGCCGCAGTTTGCGCAGCCCGCTTTGAGAGTGCGTGATCCCTATGTGGCCACAGTCCTAGCGTCTTTCAAATACAGTTATTATAATATGACGTAGCCTGGAGAAGTATGGGAGAGGCCTTTGCCCTGCACTGGACGTAGCCAGGCTGCTGCTGCTGATGATGATGATGAATGTGACATGGTCTGGAGTTATAGGAGGAGCTTGTGGTCGTCGTAGCGGGCGAAGAAGGCACTGCGCCTCACCAATATTGTGCATATGCTTGGGAAGAGAGGAAGGGAGGGAGGAATGAGGGGACCATCGGGAGACGTCCCATTGGTGCGGCACGGGGCCGTGTTTACAGGATAATCGTCACAGCGGCACAGTTCTCAGTCCGCCACAGCGCTGGCAGCCGATCGAGGGCCACCAGGCTAACAAGCAGAAGTCGCCACCAGGTCACTCGTGCCACACGGGCCCAGAAAACTGGGTTAGGACAACTGTCATCGTGGCTTTGCAGTAGCGCCTTTCTCACTCGATCAGTGCCCCTTCTTTTCGCTTTATTCTTTTTCATAATATTTCGCCCTCGGTAAAGATAAAGAAAGAAAGAAAGAAAGCAAACGGGCTAACCTGGTCTCGGCGGTCAGATTTAGGTTGATGTGTGGCGCCGCCGTGCTCCCGACGTCAACGCGAGACGTCGGCGATGGGAGAGGGGGGCGGATGACGCAAGGGAGGAATAGTGCGTTGACTCAGCGGGGAGGTTCGAGCGGCGCAATATTTAGAAACTCACGGAGGCGTGGAAAGATGGAGAGGGAACGTAGACACGAGGACGACTGTTTGTCACGGGCTTTTGCAAGCTAGCGCGCAGGTCTCGGTAGCCCGCGTGCTCATGCGCTATCAAGACGGGGGCAACAAATAAACAGGCGGCCGCCGCGCTGCCGCATTGCTGCTCGTCGAGGCCCCGCGCGGCTTGAGCGATGGCTCTGTTTTGTGGCGGAACACGCAGCGCCGTCTCGCCATTGACTCACAAGGAGGATGATCTCGTGCGGGAGGGTGCCTCGGCAATCGTGTGCACGGCAATGCCTCACTACGACGAAGCAACGGCTATAGCGGAAGAAACCGTGATTCCCATGGACACAAGTTGCAAGCCTCCGTACATATGAAAGAAACGAAATTCCTCTACCCTAATTTCACTTGCGTTAAGTCTGGCATCGTTTTGCCGATTCTGTGCCACGCCGTTGATACCGAAGTTCCAGTGTTGACACGAATAACTAGGAGCTTCCGCCTTTAATTAGATCCATTTCACCATAAGCCTCAAGTTCTTTGTTACTGTGCCCAACGCTCACTGTATTCCCATTATCATTCATTGACCAGCATCGTTAAAAGATCCGCGTTGGCAAAACGACAGGCAAACCACACGGGTTAAATATGGAACGCCAAACAGAGTCAACGGACCCAGAGGACACTCTGGGAAGGCCCTCCTCTTCTCCCCACGTGGCAGTAAAGTGAGTCCTCGCCCCACCTACCCCCTCCCCTTTCGCTATTTGTTTTGATGAGGGCTACTCCTTCCCCACAAATGCATCCCGGTAGCCGCTCCCGCCGGCACAATGTCTGCCAACGTTCAGTACACGCCTTAGTAACATTGGACCAACGTTAAGCTCACGTTGACCAAATGTAGAAGAAAAAAAAAAAACGTATGTCCAACGTTGGTAGTCTTTCCAACGTTGGTCCGATGCTAGACGGGGATCTGCCGAACGGTGGCAGACGTCAATTGAAGCCACAGCGCTGGATCCAAACACGGGCATGAAAGACGACAGGGCGTGCGCTATTGGTGGCAGACGGTTCAAGTCGGCTCAACCTTGGCACTACGCGAGAACGTCGCCGACCCCACAGCCGCTGTCCACGGTCACATTGCCCGTCTGACCGCGACTCCGGCGGCCTCGACCCAGCCGACGACGTCAAGCGTAGACAAGCGGTGCGAGCCGGTGGCAACCTTGCTGCAGCGGCAGCTCGGCCGTGACCGACGATCGAGAAGAAAGTGAAACGAACTACGGGTCGAATTTTCTTTTTCTTCTTCGCGGGGGCTCCGCCCGTCTTCGAGCGAAGCCATAATTATCGAGCACGCACTCTTGAACAGCGCTCGCGCATAGGGTGAAGGCCGCGGCTGGCAGCGTGAGAGCCACCGAAACGCGCGAAGTGACGGTATACACCTCTCGACGCCTCGGCCGGGTGGGTGGGTGGGCGCGGGTATAACGGCGCGTGCAGGCGCGCGGGCGGCATTCGGTGAAACCCCTGGCGTTAGTGCAAAGAGTGGCGACAAAACCAGGTGGAGAAAAAGAAAAGAAAAAAAAAGAGTAAGGACAGAAATGGAACTAAGGAATCTAAAACGCCCGTGCAAGCAGTACATATCCAAAAGAAAACGAAGCGAAGCACAGAAAAGTGGTTGCATCCAGAGCTCAAAAGGGCGCGCGCTGGCCTCCTCTCCCGAACGTACGCAATCTCGCGGTTTCTATTTTGAAGCTGGGCCAAGGGGTTTCCAGCTCCGGTTCTCGCACTCCTTTTGGAAACACCGGCGCTTTTCCTCGTCCCAGCCGCGCGTTCTTTTCTTGTTATCGTGCCGCGCCGCTCTTACCCCGAGGTTTGCGCCCCGTGCTGCCAACAAGTGGCGAAACGGCTTGGCCGGCGGCAGCCGGAGGAAATAAAGCGTACATCGACAGTCCCGTACTGTGACGTCATAGGAAGGGGCGGTGGGTGGGCGCACCGGGATTCTCTCGTAGATGCAGCAAATGTCCTGATGACGTTAGTTCACAGTTGGCGGGCATTTGTGTGTGGTGCGTATTTGTCTGTTGTGAGGATTCGGGGGGAACCCTGGCCACGCTAGCGTATATCACTTGCGCGTTATCCAGCCATGTGACGCGGTAACAGACCTGTGCCGGCACGTGAAGCTTTATTGAGCGCCTAAGGGACGTATTTTGTGTGCTCTTTCGAAAGTTTTTTTTTTTTCTTTAGTGCGTGACATTATATTGCGAGTCGGTCGAAAAATTTCGTGTGGCTCCAGAAAACCCCTTTCCCAATAGATGTAGACAGTGCGGAGTTTGAGCCCATTGTGTGCGCGTACGATAGCTGCCATCCGAAGTGACAACCGACCCACTGTCCGCGATAACAATAAGCGCGCCGGGGCTATATATTCGCTATTCACTAGCTCTTGGTAAAATTTTGTGGGCTCATTACGCGAAACGGGAACGGCCGTTCTAGCAGGAAATGGTGACGCCACATTCGCGCGTCTTCGCGCTGTGCAAAGTGACTGGGCAGTTGAAGCAGCTCGCATCTTAATTACGGCAGCTTCTACAACAGTCGGCATTGCAGAGACGTCGTACGCCTGTAACTTACCGCGCCCCTGAATAGATGCAGCCGGGTGATTTTCTCGGCGACTTCAACCTCGCTGGAAACACCTCGCGCAGATCATTGTTCTCCGAGACAGATGGCGACGTGTCTTAATTATTGATTACTGACGCTGTCAAAATCGGGTTTTATTTCACTTCAGCGCCCAGTTCGGATTTAGGAAATGATATTCCGTACACTACGCTACAATATGTTAAATAGAGGGACGTGCAAGAGGCCTTGCAACATGAATGATCAAGCCAGCCAAGCTGTGACGCACTGCACTCAAGCACGCACTGTCCGCGAGGGGCGGGGGGTAGGGGGATTGGTTGGTTGGTTGCGGTACTTACGCAACGCCGCTATGCCACGTCACGCACGCAGTCACGTCAGCTACGCGGGGGCCGACAGAATAAAGAACCACCGCTTTCTCCTCGAGCGTCAGTCATGCAGGCATGGATCAACCACGAAGACAACAGCGAGCGCCGGTGCGATTCGCAACGCCGAGCCGACGTATATACGGTGTCTAAAATTAGGCCTCCTCAAAGCTTCACACCCCGGGCTCTTTCTCGCACAGCGCTCGCGCCTGTTTCGCGCGGGCCGCTTCATTAAACGGGCGGTTGCAGAGGTTGCAGTGCATTCGCCGCCGCATCCTGTCTCCGGCTGACGGCACCACAGCACGGTGACAGGCTTCGCGCACATGTCGCGGCATTGTGGGTGATGACAAAACGTTTTACTTGGAAAGCACGGCACTTTTGACGTACTGTTTGGATGGGGTTGGGGTACACCGTTAAAGAGAGAGCTACCAGGAGGGGATTCTGCCATCGATGTATACATATATATTGCCCCTACTCCATGATAAATCCGAGAGCGAGTGGCAGGTCGGGGCCGGCGCCTTCTAGACTGGCCGCTGTAGTTGAATGCGCTCCGCGTATGCCTAACGATACCTCAGCCGAAGGTGTCTTTTGGTTGCCAGGTCGTGGGCCTTGTGGTCCCATATGAGATGCTTCGTCTTATGTGGGTCTCACGGGCTCTCCGTGGTCAAGACATATGTGCACGTACCATTTCACCGTGGGCATTTGTATACAGTGCCGCTCGAGGTTGTCTTGCCATCCTTCGATGATGATGGTCGTGGTGGTGGTGGTCGTGGTGGTGGTGGTGGTGTCAAACCATGACTCGTGGTCACCAATGGGGATTGGCCAAGAATGTATTAGCGCCCGCAAAAAAACGCAATAGCAAAATATACTTCCAAAGCTCGGTAAACGAAACGAAGAGCAGAAAACAAGGAGCGTGATTTAAGTAAGATGCGCACGATATTTGATTTCCGAGTGATGTTGCGTTCTCCAGGGTAGCGTACCTCACCGCTTTTCATACCAGTTGTTGCGACACCGGTTACTACGAGCTCGACCGGCGTTACTATTGGGTAGCGTGGCGTTATCGGTATAGCATGCAGGCGCCCGGTAGACCATGGCGACCAGGCAAGGACAAGACGATTGCTAGTGCGAAACTTGCACGGTTTATTCAATGGTTGGTGAAAGATAAGAAGAAGGGAATGAAGTGAAAAAGTACATTGCGGGGCCCCTCAAATAGGCCCCCTAAAATTGTAGGCGGGATCTTACTCACGTCAGCGTCACGTGACCCGCGCTGCGTCTGGTTGTGGATGGGTGGTTGCTCCCCTTTCTCAAGTGACGTTGTTTTGCGGCTGGTCCCACTTTCTACGGTGACGTTCTTTTGCGGCTGGTCGCACTTTCTCCGGTGAGCCTAGACGGGCCCGCCTCCGCAGGTGGCACTCAGCAGGTGACGTTGTAAGTCCTCGTCGTGGTTTTGCAGCAGGTTTCACTGACGTTGGTTCTCGGAAAGCGTTGACAGTTCGTGGAAGGGGTCCCTCTTTGAGTCGCACCGTTCGTGAAAAGGGTTCTCCCGCACACACACACAAAGGGGCCTGTGGACAATGCAAGGCATCCGCCCGACCGGCAGTCACTCGAGACAACCATAGCAAATTAGGAGTACATTCTTCGTTTCACGTAGGCATGCACACGCATGAAGGGGCCTGTAAGTACTGCGGTGCATCTGCCCGACCGGTAACCCCTCGAGACAACCATGAACCAATTGAGAATCCACCCTTCGTTTCGATGAGGCATGGCGGTCGAGCATCCTTTTTGCCCGGGGTGCTACACGCCAACCGTAACAGTGAGGATAATAAGGAGATCCGTGGGGCTCGATGTTTTCTTTGTTACCGTATATAGACTCGTATAAGGGCCGCACTTTTTTCACAATTTTGACGAGATGCGGCCCTAACACGGGACCCAACCATTTGGCTCGGTCTCGTCTAAGGGCCGCATACTAGATGGTGGCTCGTGGAGGTATACGTAGCACGCAAAAATTCGCCGATGAGCGCGCGCGACATCGGGGCACCGAACGCGATTGCTTCTCCGCTGGAAATTTCTTTTCCCAATTTCGGGCTGCCAAAATTGGGGGCGCGGCCCTTACGCACGCAGTCTATGCGGTATAATCATACCAAGATATATAGACAATGAAGCCACAGAAAGCACGGGGAAAGTTAATTTTTATGTACATTTGAACTCTGGAAGTAAGGTAAAAGAGAAATAAAAGCGGACGACTAAGAGATAACTTGCAGCAGGTGGCAGCAGTGCAGCCGCATCTCTCGCATCACTGATGCGGTGCTTTGCTAATAAGCTATAACGCGGCGGCCATCCGCCTGTCCATTTTCTTGGGTATCTATACGTATGAGTATTCACCGCCTCCCCCCTCCTCTCTCTCTATCTTCTTTATGTTACTATTTCCCATTTCCCCAGCGAGGGGTAGCCAACCAGGCGCTTTTCTGGTTAACATACGAGATAACTTGCAGCAGGTGGCAGCAGTGCAGCCGCATCTCTCGCATCACTGATGCGGTGCTTTGCTAATAAGCTATAACGCGGCGGCCATCCGCCTGTCCATTTTCTTGGGTATCTATACGTATGAGTATTCACCGCCTCCCCCTCCTCTCTCTCTATCTTCTTTATGTTACCATTTCCCATTTCCCCAGCGAGGGGTAGCCAACCAGACGCTTTTCTGGTTAACATACGAGATAACTTGCAGCAGGTGGCAGCAGTGCAGCCGCATCTCTCGCATCACTGATGCGGTGCTTTGCTAATAAGCTATAACGCGGCGGCCATCCGCCTGTCCATTTTCTTGGGTATCTATACGTATGAGTATTCACCGCCTCCCCCTCCTCTCTCTCTATCTTCTTCATGTTACCATTTCCCATTTCCCCAGCGAGGGGTAGCCAACCAGACGCTTTTCTGGTTAACATACGAGATAACTTGCAGCAGGTGGCAGCAGTGCAGCCGCATCTCTCGCATCACTGATGCGGTGCTTTGCTAATAAGCTATAACGCGGCGGCCATCCGCCTGTCCATTTTCTTGGGTATCTATACGTATGAGTATTCACCGCCTCCCCCCTCCTCTCTCTCTATCTTCTTTATGTTACCATTTCCAATTTCCCCAGCGAGGGGTAGCCAACCAGACGCTTTTCTGGTTAACATACGAGATAACTTGCAGCAGGTGGCAGCAGTGCAGCCGCATCTCTCGCATCACTGATGCGGTGCTTTGCTAATAAGCTATAACGCGGCGGCCATCCGCCTGTCCATTTTCTTGGGTATCTATACGTATGAGTATTCACCGCCTCCCCCCTCCTCTCTCTCTATCTTCTTTATGTTACCATTTCCAATTTCCTCAGCGAGGGGTAGCCAACCAGACGCTTTTCTGGTTAACATACGAGATAACTTGCAGCAGGTGGCAGCAGTGCAGCCGCATCTCTCGCATCACTGATGCGGTGCTTTGCTAATAAGCTATAACGCGGCGGCCATCCGCCTGTCCATTTTCTTGAGTATCTATACGTATGAGTATTCACCGCCTCCCCCCTCCTCCTTCTCTATCTTCTTTATGTTACCATTTCCCATTTCCCCAGCGAGGGGTAGCCAACCAGACGCTTTTCTGGTTAACATACCCCTTCCTCCTTCCTTTCTTTTCTGTATATCTATTGCCGTACGAGACTAACCTTATATAAGAGTGTTTAGCCGACGAGCGACGCTGGCTAACCTTTGCATGAATTGGTTCATTAGCAATTATGTAATATTTTGTGCAGTAATGTTTCGATTTCAATTCTATGGTTGTTCTGTATATTTATTGCCTTCGTTTAACGCTGTGTATATTCATCGCCTGCTTATTCATTACATCTCCCTGCATGGACAGCGACCAGCGCGAAGCTCGTGATCAAGCTGTCTTAGCTACTTATTCGTATACGCATAAGTAAATTAACAAGTTTCAGTGCGGTTCGTTTCAATACGTGCCTGGCTTCAATTGCGTCCTTAAAAAGCACAGCGCCTCACTCTGAATTAGTAGTACCTGTTCTCGGGCATCCAGCCGACGAAACCGCAATTCAAAACACGCAAACAATATTCGAAGTCATGTTTTTTGCCGCAAGTTAAAACACAAAAGGAAGACACGTAGAAGACAACACGGGCGGCACTTCCAACTCATTTAGTTTGGGCGGCGACACGGGAATGTATATACACATACACGCATGGCGATTGTTCGACCGCTCGATAACGTAGGTTCGAGAACAGCCTGCGCATGCGTGTATGCGTACATATATTCCTGGGTTAATGCCCAAACTAAATCAGTTGGAAGTGCCGCCCGTGTTGTCTTTTATGTGTCTTCCTTTTGTGTGTGTTTTAACTTGCAGCAAAAAAAAAAAAATGTCTTTTAGCAAGCACCAACAGCAAGGCCAACAAGCAGTTCTGTTGCAAAATATTCGAAGTGCCGCGTCTAAAATTAGGCCTCCATTTTCGCGCCCGCTTTCGTGTGACTCGACTCTTGACTTTTTCATAACACAGGCACTACGTTACAGCACCACCGCGGGCTGTCTCGACAGAATACGTAAACAATCGGCACTGTGCCATACTTGTGACGGAGGTTGGTGCATTGATTGATTGATTGATTGATTGATTGATTGATTTATTTATTTATTTATTGATTCATTGATTGATTCATTGATTCATTGATTCATTGATTGATTGATTGATTGATTGATTGATTGATTGATTGATTGATTGATTGATTGATTGATTGATTGATTGATTGATTGATTGATTGATTGATTGACGTTATATAACGAGAACAAGGAAACATCACCTACAATTTCTGGTATAAGACAGGCGTCACCGCCAGCAAGAGAAGTTCAGAACAGTTCACTGCATTTAAACACACACAAAACCACGCGCGCGTACACAGACACATACACA